>NW_006780611.1:10162585-10184320 GCF_000442215.2 Lipotes vexillifer | reverse complement strand
GGTGGGGGTGGGGGTGGGGGTGGGGGTGGGAGGCAGAACTTGGCCGATTCCATTTATACTACTGTTGATCAATACCTATGACACCGTCAATATGCCCTCAGGCTTAAGACTGAACAGACCTAAAACTACATGGATTGACCCCTCCCCCCTCACTTGCAAGTGAAACGACTAACACAATTTTAAATAGGGTACTCTACAAATAAAAAAGCCAAGTCATTAGATTGTCAGTCTTGCAAAGAATAAAAATGACCCAAGACCAATTTTCAGAGATTGGCTGCCTAATTATATAAATTTATGTGATTCCTAGAAGATGCCATTTCAATGCTGCTGCTGTTGCATTCCAGTGCTACCCAGACCTTGAAATAACGACCTAGAACAGAACTTGAGCCTTTTCTCTTGTAGAATTTGAGTATATTTGTGCCACCATTTAAAGATGCACATATCCTAACCCCCTGCATACCACGCTGCTCATTTAATGTTTTTACCGAGTATTAAGTTTAATTTGGCTTTGCAATAAATACCAGTTTTGAAGATTTGCACATTAACATGCAAAATCAAGGTAGTTTACATGTACAATGCACATCTGTACTGTCCGTGTACGTACACTACCTCACTCATTCCCCTTTCAAAACAATAATCCATCTCAGCTCTGTTCAGTTCAAACAGCAGCAATTCAAATAACACAGGAAATTTCATAGTAAAGGTGGAATTAGGGCACAGACCTTATTAAAGAGTGCCATTTTGTTTGAAATGTATTTCTAAAGTCTTTTTTAATGTCATCTGACACTTAAGAGTCAATATGGGTGGGGTAAACTAAGAATGGATCAGTAATTCACTTTTTCCTCTTTTCAAATAATGAACTTTTATTATTAAAGCATATATACAGTAAGATATTAAACCAAACACCCACGGTAAAAAAAACAACCATTATCAGTACCTTGGTAGCCTCCATGTGCCTATTTCAAGTTTACAATCCCCATCATAACTAGTACCTCGAATCTTAACCATTGCGTTGTTTTTTGGTCTTGTCATATTTGTTAGTGTCCTTATATGTTATTCTTCTAGCATAACTTGTTTTACTTAACATTATATTTGTGAGTCATCCATGTTGATACAAGTTTTTCTTCTTCACTGTTGTACTGCAGTCTATTGTACGAATTTATCCAGACATTTGAGCTGTTCCTAATACTGTCATGAACAACACTGTCATAAACATGGATACCGGGGTATGTGTACAGGGTTTCTCTAGGCCCAAGAGTCTGGGGTATAAAGCTTAAGAGGAATTCTGGGTCATCTTCATTTTACTAGGTAACATTAAGTTCTTTTTCCTAAGTGTTTGTACTGAAATTCACTTCTAAATTTAGCTATACTGTGAAACACTAGGAAACACTCCACCTACAGCCCTCCAAATTTAATGCTAAAATCAAATATTTTCCTTCATAACAAGGTATAGTCAAAGCAATCCTTTTTAGTTAGTAAATTAAGAGATAATTGAGGAGATTGTGACTACAAGGTCTGGTACTTGTGTATCTGAACCACAAGACAAAAATGTTTGAGAAAATAGCATTAACAGAATGCCTACTACAGAGAGACAATTACACACAGTATCTCAATTCTGGAGAACAATACAAAGGCAATTACTATCCCCATCTTCAGATGAGAAAATCGGCTCACAAAGGTTCAGGATCTTGCCCAATGTCACCCATACTCATATATATATTAAGAAGTGGCGTCACATAAACTTTTTATCCATAGATAAAACTTTTATTACAAAAAAGTAAACAGCATAAGTCAGCACGGATCTCTAAAGCAACTTTTTCCTTTAACGGTGTGTGGGGGGCGACACATTAAGACTTGTATCTCAGTATCTGGGAGGACTCCAGGTTTAATCCTGTTAACTTCCAACCCAATAACCGTGGCATTACAACATCAAAAATTTTCAAGCTAGGCCGAGAAGTTAATGCTTCAGTCCAATTAGAGAAGGGGGAAAAAAAAAAAAAAAGACTGAAACATTAAAAACAAACAAACCCTGTAATAACGACCAAACCAAAAACTCCCTCCCCCCAAGCGACCATTTAGAGGGCAAGTAATCCCATCGCTTTGCATTTCAATGTGCTTCCATCGAATTATTTTAAAATACGACTAAAGGTAATTTTTAAATATTTTAAAGACTACCAGTCAGCCTCTTAGTCTCTAGTTTCAAGCCAGGTTTCCAGTTCCATGAACAGGGAAGCCATTTCGCGTAAAAGATTTTCCCAGGCTGAACTCGGAGACCTCATCCTCTTCTCTCAGCAAGAACATCCGAGTTTCACGGATGAACACTAGGCCTGGAGAGATCAAATGACTTGCTCAAATCGGCCGGGCTCGAAAGCCGGGAAACGAAGGAGGCCCGAGCTGAGTTGGCGGGGGCCAGGCCTCCCCTCCTGCTCCCCGCGGGGCTGAGGCCGGGCCGCGCCACGACGACCGTCCGCAAGCAGGGGCTGGGGCGTCGCCAAGCCGCCGCCCCCCGTGCCGGGTCACCAGTGACCCGGGGACCCAGGCCCACCCAGAGGCCCGCGCTCTAAACCGGTATTACGTCCCGGGTCGCCTCGCCTCCCACAGTTGGGAGCGTCGCTCCCACGCTCGCAGTCAGCTCTAAAGTCTTCCGCTCGACCGCAGGCTGCGGTCTCCTCAGGAAGCAACCTCCTCCCCGCCCCGCGTGCACACAAGGCCTTTCCTCTCCTCCTCCCCCCTTACCCTCCACGGTCACGATCCCGGTCCCGGTCCCCAAAGCCGCCTCCGCGCATGGTCCCAAATGGATAGAGATCTGGGAGCGGGGCACGGATGGCCGGGCTCGGGAGGGCCTGCGGCTCCGGTCTAGTGACGACCGATGGCGGCGGCGCCTCCGCTGTTGGGGCGGCGGCAGGCGCGGCGCTTTCTCGCTCCGACGCGCTGTCTCCCGTCGCAGACGCCACCGTCGCCGCCTCTCTCGTCGGAGACGGTAGCAAAACACAGAGAATCGGGGTTACAGAAGCAGTGGGTAGGCTTGGCTACGCGCAAACCCGGCAGTGCCGCGGTTTAGGCGTCTCCTTCCTTCCCAGCGACTGCACAAAATGGCGGCCGGCGCTGAGACTGCTCCAGCTTAACGCTACGTACGCCGGAGACGATACGTAAACAGCGTCTCGGAATAGCTCGCGGGCTTCGCAGAGTACTACGGGTATTCTTGGAAGCATTTTACGTCAGTTGCGGAGGCGGGCGCACTTTGCGGTCGGGAGCAAAAAAACAAAGTACGGATCAGGCGTAGAGTTCCCGCACCACCTGAACCAGAACTAGGGGTAGGGAGGGGAGGGGGAGAGCGACGTAACATTCTTTGCGTCGTTAGCCGGCCCACTATTCCGAAGATGCGCTGTGTGCGTAACGCATTCTGTTTAGAGAATAGAGGATTTTGCCGGGTTCCGACACGGGACGGAACACTGGCCTGCTTGTGTAAGTTGCCTTGCAGAGACAATAACTGTCCTCCATATTGAAGGCGTCAAGTTTCAGTGTCTCCAGGTTGCAAACGCTCACGAGCGTCTTCAGGGTCCCTGGCTAGCTCTCCAAGATGGTCCTGCCAGCCATCTGGCCCCGCCGCCCTGAGCCTTGCGGGTCTGGCCGCGCGCCCCGGCGCCATTTCCTATCAGTTGCCTCTCGCTGCGCTGTCGCCGGCGGCCATGATGGATGTCCCTTGTCGGTTCTTAGAGGAGTTGGTCAGGCGCCGACGTCCCAGCTGAGTTAGATCACTCTCTGCTACGCTTGGTTCACACTGGAGTGCATTTTCTGAACAGAATATTTACACTGTCCCCGGCTGAGCACAGTTAGCTAACAACCGAAATGTGGGTGGAGACCCTCTTAAGGTAGACGCTGAGGCCCCTTGCCCGCCATTAAATGGCGCTGCCTCAGGAGGCCCGTGGCAGGCCCCTAGTGCCCTCCCGAGACGAAAAGATTTAAAAGCGGTGGTCTTGAGACCCTGAAAAGGTGAAGGCATAAGTACATGTTTTTAACCAGGCTAGGCTGCCTTCCTCTCTCAATTCCTTCTAAGATGACTTCCTTCTCCCTACCTGCTTCCTTCTCTCTCTAGCTGCACTTTAAAGTCTCATAAGCTTGGCCAGACAGCGTCACAGAATTGTCAGCTGCTAGGGCCCTTGCAGAGCAGCTCGCTGAACGTCTTTCTTATTTCTACAGATGGGTGAAGGGGGAGGAGATTCGAGGTCCCTCATTGTGGGGGCTGAGTGATGTCTCCTTCTCTGTTCTGAGTGCTTCCCAAGTTATTAGAAAAGTAGCATAAGGAAAGGAGTTTCGTGACGGGTCGTGCAGATGTCTTAGACCATAGACAAGATGGACAATCATGGATTCATTGGACAAGTGTTGAAGACCTAATGGTCCAAGCACTGTGCTAGGCACTGCGGCACAGCAATGAACAAAGGAGTCCCTGCTCCTGTGGATTTTACACTCTAGTGGGGAGATAGACAATAAATGTCAGGCAGTTGCTAACTTAAATAAAAATTAAAAGCATAGAAAAGGGATAGTGTACGTGTGCCTGTGGGCGAGGAGAGTATACTTGTGACACAGTATTTTACATAGGATGTCCTAGGAAGACCTTCCTGATCAAGTGACATGTGAGCAGAGACCTAAAGTGAGGGAGCTAGGCTTGCTAACACAGAGGAAAGAGTAAGTACAAAGGCCCTGAGGCAGAATGTAACTGGAGTAGCAAAGAGAAAAGACAGGAGAGGGCCAGATTATGGAGTTTGAAGGAGTTGTAGGCCACTTTAAGGACTTTATCTTTTCCTTCCAGTAAAATGGAAATCTCTAAAAGGTTCTAAGCAGAGTGACATAATAAAAGGACCCCTATCACTGCAGTCTAGAGAATAAATTGAGAGTGAGCTAGGACAGAAGCAGGCAGATTAATTACGAGGCTAGTGCAGTAATCCAGGCAAGAAATGATGGCGCTTGGTGAAGTTAATAGCAGTGGGTAAAGGAGAAATCGTCTGATTGAAAATCTAGCCAACGATTTCTTGATGAGTGGGATATGAAAGAAACAAGAGTCAAGGATGAATTTTGTAGGAATTGGCCAACAATTAAATTCCTACTATGATTTAGGCTGTATAAGCCCTGAAGGAGTTATTGTGAGTGGTTCACAACTCTGTGATTGCATAGTCATTAAACTTACCCAAATGTGAAATATAATGCCTCTGCTTTCTATCTTGGTATGACCCACGTTGGTTCTTTGATAGTTTGGCTTATTGTACAGTTGACTCTTGAAGAACAGGGGTTTGAAATGCCCAGGTCCACTTATACCACGATGACTTTCACTAAATAAGTACTATAAGATCTGAGGTTGGTTGAATACATGGATGTGGAACGTCAGATTTAAGGGCAACTGTAAAATTATAGGCCTCTTTTCAACTGCGTGGACACACCTAACGCCTGTGTTGTTCAAGGGTCAATTGTACTTTAGATACAAGAGGTTGAGAATATTGAGGTTATTAAGTCAACAAGGTCACCTGAAGCAGTTGCGTTCAAACTATGATATAAAAGGGACACAATGGAACAGAGTTTTCAGGAAGTCTATTTCCAGATTGAACTTTCATATATATTCCTTTCTAAAATTGATATGACTGAGAAATATGTCTGTAATTGCACCCTCCCACATTACAAACAAAAAGAATATTTCTCTTCTACTCAAAATCTTGCTATGGACTTTGTCATGGATGTAAAAATCTCAGAGGCCACAAACAGAAGGACAATTAGAAATGCTAATATTGATGTGAAAAAAGTATATGATTCTAATGACTTGGTAACATATCCTTTTGCAAATCAGGAGAATTCTGGTTCTTGGTTTTCAACAAAATGGAAGGAGGACCACGTGGAATTTTCAGCTGATAGATCCTTAAAAATAACTTCTTAAGATAGATTACTGGATTTTTGCCATATAACTTGGAAGAAGATCAAAGAATTGAGGGACATTACCATAACAAAACTCTTTCCATTCCCACCTACTAAATTATGTGATAAAAGTTTCTAAGCACTTAATGGCTATAGAAAGGGAGAAAAAAATTGCCAAAAGTAATATTTTTCTATGGATACAGGATTTACTTTTTCTTAGTCTCTTTCTATTTTTTAAAAAATTTATTTTATTTTTTGGCTGCGTTGGGTCTTTGTTGTGGCACAGGGGCTCTTCTCTGGTTGCAGCGAGTGGGGGCGAGTGGGGGCTACTCCTTGTGATGCACAGGCTTCTCATTGCAGTGAGAGCACGGGCTCTAGGCTCGCAGGCTTCAGTAGTTGTGGCACACAGGTTCAGTAGTTGTGGCTCGCGGGGCTCTAGAGCGCAGGCTCAGTAGTTGTGGTGCACGGGCTTAGTTGCTCCGTGGCATGTGTGATCTTCCCGGACCAGAGCTCGAACCCGCGTCCCCTAGCATTGGCAGGCGGATTCTTAACCACTGCACCACCAGGGAAACCCCCGCTTAGTTTCTTTCTATCTTATTAAAAGATGCATTTCCGTTAAAAATTTTACTTTCTGTTTAATAGTTATTAAGAGTTGTAATATATTTAAATTGCTTTGCTTAATTTTGTTCGAATAATTGCAATAACTTAATCCAGAAGAAATTTTAGTACATAGAGAAATAAAATTAAGTGATGAATAAGACATTTGATGTAAAAATATAAGTTAAAATTCTGGAAAGAAAATAAGAGTTCAAAGAGAAAAAGGAACCACATAAAATGTTCAACTCTTGGGGCTTCCCTGGTGGCGGGTGGTTGGGTACCATACCCATCAGGCAAAATCTGTAGCTTTGTTCCTTCTGTGAGCCACAGTAACACCCACTTGAGGGTCTCTGGTCTCTGCAACTAGAGAAAGCCCTCATGCAGCAACGAAGACCCAATGCAGCCAAAAATAAATTTTAAATAAATAAATATGCCCGCGTACCGAAAAAAAAAAAAAAAAAAAAATGTTCAACTCTTGAAGAGCTTATTCATGTTTTTTGTTTTTGTTTTTGTTTTTGTTTTTTTGCCACATGGTATGCGGGATGCCAGTTCCTCAACCAGAGATCCAACCCATGCCCCCGAAGTGGGAGTGCAGAGTCTTAACCACTGGACCACCAGGGAAGTCCTGACAGTGCCGTTTCTTGAGAAGGAGGCAGAGAGATACAGGGGAAGGAGGAGGGGTGTGGTCCTCATCAGGAGGAAGGGGCCAGCCACTACCTAGTATGAATTAGGGAATTGGCCCAGCTCATTAACTAAAACTCACCCACAGCCTTAGGGCCCAGGAGACAGCGCTGGAGGAGCAGGGCTGATATTTGCTCCGGTTGTGTTTTAGGACCCAGAGGGTGTGCAGTAAAGGTCCTGCTCTCTCTCCCTCCCTACTGGGTGACCAGGGAAAGGGTTTATTGTATGCCCAGAGCTCCCCAGGGGCTGTGCATCATCTGTAGGTCTCTGGGCCTCTCTGAACTTATTTCCTTGGTTTGGAAAGGGCACAAGCCATGGAGACAAACCCTAGGGCATGGAGCCTCTGGTAGAAGCTATACAGGTTAGCTGGAGACTCCGGGGACTCAGCCTGGAAGAGGGTCCAGTGCCTGCCCCCACTGTATAGGATATGGTGTCAGCTTCTCTGGGGAGATTGACACCTGGTTCACATCCCACCAAGACCACCCTGAAGTGAGGGTGTTCCTCAGTGGAAATCTTGTGCCTTGATATGGAAGAATGGACACTGGGCAGCCCCAAAAGTCAGTTCTCATAGGCTGGAGGGGAGGGAGTAAGTATATGCTAAAATAGAGACCAAACTCCTTAGTAGCTGAGCAAGAGTTAGAGAGCTGTGTTCATGTTTTTTAATAGGTTCCTCTGTGTTCCCCAGATAGATATAGACGTGTTGATCCGATATGGAGCTGAGTTGAGAGAGAGGAAAGTTGGCCACATCCTGCTAAGAAATAAAATGGAAAGGAGGAGAGGTGACCCCAAAGGATTTAATTATGTTACAGTCAATTGTATTCTAGAAATACGTAGACTTAATAGTGTGAAGAAAAGCAAACTGGCACCAAAAATTAGAACATAAGGACAAAGACAGTGAAAACATCAATAGGTTAAACACCAACTAGCATCTCTAAGATATTATATAATGAGAAGGGAAGCTCTGGTATTTACATAATTTTGATCACAAAGGCAAAATATTGTTTGCACACACTTGGAGGAAAACCAACTAGCATTAGGGTTATCTCTGATGAAGGACTGTGCCAAACAAGGACACCAAGCCCTAACACACACACACACACACACACACACACACACACACACACACACACACACACACCCCTACCTGATCTGGAGGTGGTTCTATTGGTACTGGATGGAAATCAGGTGGAGGCAAAAGAAGGGACTTTTGCTTTTGTATACATATGTAATTCTAGACATGTATGTTTGAGAATTTATAGGGTTGATGCAGACCTGTTGTTTCCCCTCAAAATGGCTCCTGCTCAGAGTAAATAAGTCAGTGTAAGCAGATTCACATGGCTTTACCTCCTCCACCTATTGGAATTGCTGCAAAGACCAGTTCTCAGATTGGGAAATGAGGGAACTGACTCCCTTGGTAGTACTTGTGAATTGAATTGGGACTGTAATGTTCAGCACCGGCTTTTTGCTCTCTGCCAAGAAGGGGTGAAACTACTTGGGAAAGGGAGTAGAGGGGAGGTTGGCAATGCAGCCATTCAAGAGCTACCCAAGGTAGAGGGTGCCTATCAAGACAATGTGAATGTCCAAGGTGCCGGACAGGCCTTTGTACCTGCCCCATACCAGGTCAGGTTAACTCCAGAAAAGGCGGCTCCCTCAGTGGGTACTTTCACAGCTTCCTGTACTTTTGCTTTGCAGCACTTAACCATGTTTGTGGTTATTTGGGTGATTTCCCCCATAACTCCACGTTTCAGGGACTGTCTTGATTAATCATTACTATATCTGTTGTACTTGGCACCTAACTGGTGTCTCAATATTGGTTGAATGCAAGGCAATATGTTTTATTACTTAGGGAGATATATATATATATATATATATATATATATATATCCCTTACCCTATATATATGATAAGAATAAAGAAATGCATAAAGATATTTGACAACAAATTCAGAAAAGTGAATAATTCTGTGGGGGAGGAAAGAGAGTCAATCCTATAGGATATTTAGGGGTCTTTGATTATATTGAAAATGTTTTATTTTATGAATATTAATTGTATTACTTTTTATGCCCTTTTATCTTAAATACTTCATAATACATTTAAAATACACATATGAATGTATGAAGATGAATGTAATGGGCCACCAGAATCCATGAATAACTCACGTTTTATATCCAAGCAGCCTTATTCTGATTCTGTGCTCATCAGGCACCTTTAGCTTCACATGAACTTGCTCACTGAGGCAACGGGTTGGTTGTTCAGGTCAGTCTTCACATCTGGTCTGCTTGACATTACATTCTGTTCTTCAGTGTCACTGACATCCTGGTATACTCTCCCTGGCAGACTGTGTGCTTAGTCAGACTGAGGCATCTCTCTGGAAATTAACCAGTACTGGGGCACTAACATATTGAAGATGAAGGTTGAAGGCCTGACCCTGAGGCATGGAACATTCACCACCATATGAAATCTCCTGGGAAAAAAATCCAACTAGCTTTTGCAAGCTGAAACCCCTCTCTGTGCCTGCCTTCAGACTTACATAGCCTTTAAAATGTTATTTAAATATTTAAATCATGTGTTTCTATTTAACTTTACAAGAGGTTGTGTCTCATGTCCCTTACCATATTGTAAGCTCTTGAAGACAAACTCTTCCCACCCCAAAGGGCGCAACACAGTACCTTGGAGAAAACTGTTATACTGATGACCTCCAAGAAAACACATCTGGTATTCAAGCTCCAGTATAGTCCCATCCCACAAAGACTCTGGGCTTCTTGTGTGACTTGCTTTGGCCAGTGAGACACTAACAAGCATAATACAAGTAGAGGCTTGATAAGCACTTGCCCTATTGGAACCCAGCTGCCATGTAACGAAGCTCAGGCTAGACTACTGAATGATGACAGAGAGAAGTCTCACCTTTTCAGCCATCCCCACCAAGACCCTGGGTATATGGGCGAGGCCATCTTAGACCCTCCAGTCAACCAATGAACTGAATGCAGCTGTATGAGTGAGCCATTTCCTTGCTCCTAAAAGAATGCCTTGTCTTTCTTTTAGATGTGATCAAGTTAGGATGTGAAGGTAAAACTGCTATAGTCATCTTTTGACCATAAGGGGAGCTTTTAGAGATCCAAACCAGCACAACGATGATGGGAAAGTGGAGAGAAAAGAAAGAACCCGGGCCCTTGATAATATTATAGAGTTGCTGAATTAACTAAGGACTTGGTTGACTTATGGACTTTATTTTTTTAATTAAAAAAAATTTATTTATTTACTTTGGCCACATTGGGTCTTAGTTGCAGTGTGTGGAATCTTTCGCTGTGGTGCGTGGGCTCTCTGTTACAGCATGCGGGCTTCTCTCTAGTTGTAGCGTGCCGGCTCTAGAGTGCACAGGCTTAGTTGCCCTGTTGCATATGGGATCTTAGTTCTCCTACCAGGGATCGAACTCACATCCCCTGCATTGGAAGGTTGATTCTTAACCACTGGACCACAAGGGAAGTCCCTGGACTTTTTATTATATGAGATGGCATATTTCCTCATTGTTTAGGTTGCTTTGAGTTGGGTTTTCTGTTACTTGCAGCTGAAGGCATTCTAACTGATATACTCTTCAACCAACTTTGCTGGTACAAGTACAAAACTCCTGAAATGCTCTCCATAGTATATACAGTAAGTCCCCTACATACAAATGAGTTCAGTTCTGAGAGGGTGTTCGTAGGTCCAACTTGTTCATAAGTCCAACAAAGTTAGCTTAGGTACCCAACTAACACAATCAGCTATATAGTACTGCACTGTAATAGGTTTATAATACTTTTCACACAAATAATACATTAAAAACAAACAAACACAAAAAATAAAGAAAAGTTTTAATCTTACAGTACAGTACTTTGAAAAGTACAGTAGTACAGTACAACAGCTGGCATACAGGGGCTGGCATCAAGTGAACAGGCAAGAAGAGTTACTAACTGGAGGAGGGAGAGGAGGTGAAAGATGGTAGAGCTGAGGGATCGTCAGCAATAGGAGACAGAGGGCAAGCTGCAATTTCACTCACGCCTGACATTGATGGCACAAGTTCTGGTTCTTTGCTGGATTCAGTTCTATCTACCCTCTTGAAAAAACGATCCAGTGATGTCTGGGTAGTAGCTCTTTTTTTTCTCATCATCGATGACATGGTAGCATTGGATTGTATTCTGAACAACTGCTGCAACCTTCATGTACCATTCTACATTCAGATCCTGTGCCTCAAAAACTAACAGAACCTCCTCAAATAAAGAAAATCCCCTTGCCGTTTCCTGCATCGTGAATCTCTTTGGTTCTGCAGTTACTTCTTCTTCCTCTTGTCTCTCTTCATCCTTTCTCTGGGCCTCCAGTTCCTGGCGCTTCTTAGCAGTACCAGCTACATCACCGCTGCTTTTACACTTGCTTCCAGACATCCTGGGCTTGAAATAAAGATACTGTACTATTGTACTCTATACAAAGTACACAAAAGCACAGCGACTTGTAGAGGATGCACGTATGTAACAACATACACCAGACACATCAACTAACTTACGTGATTAGATATATGAATGCACGTTCGCATCTTTGAAGGTTCACAACTTCAAGGTTCGTATGTAGGAGACTTACTGTGATAGACATTCAAGAAATTTGTCATTGCTGAGAAAGTAAAAGAAGATTTTGTGGTAGAAACTGCTAGTTGCTTACCCAACAGCCAGTCTCCCTTTCCTCATTAATTACAGAACTACAAATTTCAGCTGGGCATATCACTGCCTAGAACAAAAGACAGTATTTCACTACTTTTTTATATATAGATATGGCCATATGACTTTCAGGCCAATAAGCTGTAAGCAGAAGTGGGGTGTGTGTGTGTGTGTGTGTGTGTGTGTGTGTGTGTGTGTGTGTGTGTGTGTGTTGTGGGGGGGGGCTTCATAGGAGCTGACTCAGCTGGAAAGAACCTTGTTCTGCCCTTCTGCCTTTCACTTTCATTCGCCCAACTTGATTTCTCTGACCATAGTTCCAGTAACATCTTAGGCCATGAGCTGACCTTGAGAATGGAAGCCAAGAGCAGGATGGAAGCAGAAAGACAGAAGCCTGGAGTCCTGATGACAAAGTAGAGCCACTATAATAGCTCTGGACTGCTTGGCTTCAGATTTCTTGTCTATGAGAAAAAAACAAACCTCGATTTTAAGACACTATTATTTTGGGTTCAGCCAAGAAAAATTCTGACTAATAGTCTCTTCAACAACTTTCCTTTTAAAATATTGAAGACTGGTAGGGACTTCCCTGGTGGCATAGTGCTTAAGAATCCTCCTGCCAATGCAGAGGACACGGGTTCGAGCCCTGGTCTGGGAAAATCCCACATGCAGAGGAGCAACTAAGCCTGTGCGCCACAACTACTACTGAGCTTGTGCTCTAGAGCCCATGAGCCACAACTACTGAGCCCACGCGTCACAACTACTAAAGCCCGCGCCCCTATAACCCATGCTCTGCAACAAGAGAAGACACCACAATGAGAAGGCTGCACAACGCAATGAAGAGTAGCCCCCACTCGCTGCAAGTAGAGAAAGTACACATGCAGCAGCGGAGACCCAGTGCGGCCAAAAATAAACAAACAAACAAACATAAAAAAATAAATAAAATATTGCAGACTGGTATAGAAAAGTATACGAATAATAAGGAATCATCCACCTGACTGTTAAGTAAGCCCTTCCTGGCTTCCTTTTTTCTGGTCCCCTGAAGCAGCATTTGGGTGTCACCTTGGGTGGAGTTCTAGATTGCAAGCAATAGAATCAAACTCTGGCTACTGAAGCAAAGAGAAATTTATCAGAAGGACATTAGGAGTCATTGAATTGGCAGGAGGCTGGAGAACCACCATAGGAATGGACAGGAGTCTAAGCAACTCTGCAGTTTAGGAGTCAGAAACCTGCAGTCTAACAGCAGGAACAGCTTGTTCAGGTCAATGCCACTGCTGCTGGCCCTACTGCCCTTGCTGTCCTTGCATGTATTAGTGGCCTCTAACCCATGCTCTCATCCTTGTGACTGTCGCTCAGTATCCAGCGTCTCAGGATAGACTACATGAACTGGGGAGAGGTGACTCTTTAAAAGAAAACCAGGGTGTTATTATGATGGATAAATGGAAATTATGCAACCAAAAAAAATGATAAACATCCAACAACCCTGAGTCAGGTGAAGGAGACTTGACTGGCTGTAACTTGGTGTCTAAGGTCCCAATTCCTCTCCTCTCCGTGAAAGATATCCCTTCTCTGAGTCTAGTCTATTGTATTCCCTATTTTTGGCTTGACCACCCTATTCTGATCTCCTGGCTTTCTGTCCTTGTTTGTTCTCTGTTCTTTTCTTTTCTTAAAAAAATATTTATTTATTTATTTATTTGGCTGCACTGGGTCTTAGTTGGGTCTTAGTTGTGGTAGGCAGGCTCCTTAGTTGCGGCAGGTGGGCTCCTTAGTTATGGCTCCAGGGCTCCTTAGTTGTGGCATTCAAACTCTAAGTTGTGGCATGCATGTGGGATCTAGTTCCCTGAGCAGGGATTGAACCCGGGCCCTGTGCATTGGGAGTGTGGAGTCTTATCCACTGTGCCACCAGGGAAGTCCCTGTTCTTTGTTCTTTAAGGAATGATTAAACAGGAAAGTTAGAAAGGATGGAAGAGATCATCTATTTCAATCTCTTCATTTTCTGAATAGATACTAGGTTTCCCCAGATCTTGACTTCCATGATTCTGATTGTAGCAGGTATTGAGTTCAAGTGGTATCTTGTGCATCCTGGTGTCTGACTCTTAACTGTACCTGATTCTTACTGTTATTTAATTGTGTCCCCCTTAAAATTTATATGTTGAAGTTCTAACTCCCAATTAATCAGAATGTGACCTTACTTAGAAATAGGGTCATTGTAGATGTAATTAGTTAGGCTGAGGTCTTACTGGAGTAGGGTGGGCCTATAATCCAATATGACTGGTATCCTTATAAAAAGGGGAAATTTGGATACAAAGACATGCGCACAGGGAGAAAACCATTTGAATATGAAGGCAGAGATCAGGGTGATTCTTCTACAAGCCAAAGAATGCTGAAGATTACCAGGAAACCACCAGAAGCTAGGGAAGGGGCATGGAACAGATTCCTCCTCATAGCCCTAGCAAACTAATACAAGCTAACCTTCCCAGGCAAAATACCTAATCTTTATTCTATACTTCTTCATTCGTGTTCACGATACAAACATAATCTCCTCTCATAGGTTAAAGAGCTTTGTCAAGTCACCTGTGACTCTGCCTTCTCTTCCTCTTTTTATATTCAATCTCACACCAAATCTTAACTACCTTTTTGAACTGTCCGTTTCATTGCTATCACCCCAGTCCCATTCTTTTTTTTTTTTTTTTAAGTTTATTTATTTATTTATTCTAATTTTGGCTGCATTGGGTGTTTTTGCTGTGCGTGGGCTTTCTCTAGTTGCGGCCAGCGGGGGCTGCTCTTCGTTAAGGAGTGCGGGCTTCTCATTGCGGTGACTTCTCTTGTTGCGGAGCATGGACTGTAGGCACGCGGGCTTTAGTAGTTGTGGCTTGCAGGCTCTATAGAGTGCAGGCTCAGTAGTTGTGGCACATGGGCTTAGTTGCTCCGCAGCATGTGGGATCTTCTCGGACCAGGGCTCGAACCCGTGTTCCCTGCCTTGTCAGGTGGATTCTTAACCACTGCGCCACCAGAGAAGTCCCCCCAGTCACATTCTTTATCACTTCACAACTGATTTATCATAACCGTTCCTAAATTATCTCCCTGATGCCAGTATTATTTCCTTTATCCATTTTCTGCATCTCTATCAAATTAATCCTCCAACTTCCCATGCCAACAATCTCCAATCAGAGCATACCTGAGGCCTTTCCTATTTTTCTCTATAAAGCTTTCCCATTCTTTTGCCTGCCTTTGAGTCTCTGCCAAAAGCAAATGAAGGTCACTGACTCTTGCTGTAGCAAACTCTGAGTAAATAGCCTCTGTTCTCATTTGGTGGTTTTAGCTTATTTCCACAGAACGAATAATCTGTGGAAGAAAAAGGCATGCTTTTTCTAGTGTGTTTTCTAACTTTCTGGGATATAAGCCTAGAGATACAAGCAGCATCTTGGCTATTTACCATGTGGGGAAAGCGTGTCAAAGAACAATAGCAGCATGGAAATGAGCCGAGCAGGAGATGGAGACAGAGAGAAAAGTCCTGATGATTCTCTTTGAGATCTTGGCTCCAGCTGTGGCTAAAGTCAGCTTTACTTCTGGACTTTTCAAACTCTCTTGAGCCAATGAATTCATGTCTTGCATTTGCTAGTTTGAGTTTCTGTGGCTTGTGACTAAAAGAGTCCTGACCAATAACATCTCTTTTTTGAGTCTCTCTCTCCCACTTGGAATAAGCCAAAGCTATTTGTACAGTCAGATGGAGAGGGAGGACTGGAAAGACCTGGTGCTTTGATCATTGGTGGCAAATTGAACCCTGACCTAGAAAAGTTCAGTGGGCACTGCACAATCTGCTATGCTGTCCCAAAGTTGAGCCCCAAGTTTACAGCTTTTTAGTTCACATTCACATGCTCAGCTACTGTTCTCCAAAGCAGGACATATCAGAGTGGCTGGATCCAGAGAGGTTTCCAGTCTTAGCCATGTGCCATATTGAAACCAGCCTTCCCCACAGAACTGTAGGCCCTGTGTTGAGCCCTGGTTTCCAATTCTACACCAATGGGTAAATTCTCCTTGTCAGGGGGGTACTCAGCTTAACCTAGAAAATTTTTCTGAAATTCAAATCTTGGAAGTTTTATTTCCTTTCCTATCAAACAGCTCTGGGCTCCTATACAAATTAGTCCATTCCTTCTCCAGGACTTGGCATACCAGGGAATCTCTAGTAGATGCTGTTTTTATCAAGTAGCAAAACCTTCCCTTCCCCAGGAATAAGTGTGCATTTATATTTGCATACTAAGAAAAGGCATTTAACTGACTTTGCAGAATACAGAAAATCTGCTCCACAGTGACTTTAACGTCTGCTTATTCAGAGGAGCAGCTTCTGAGCTTTAAAAATTATAAAATTAAAAAGCTCTTATTTCCCAGAACTCCACACTGTGAACAATTTCTGCCAGGTTGGTCTCTTTGTTTCCAAATTCCAGCTTCTATACTTGCACATGCTGTCCTACAGCTTAACCTTTCCTCTCCGATTTTTGGAATCACACAATCCAAATTAATTATAATCATTTGTCCTCTCATCCTTTCTTAAATATTAGTCTTTTCTCTTAACTAGTATACACATTCTTTGAGGGCAGGAACCATACTTCTTTTGTAGATTCTTTAGCACTTAGCATTCAATACACAATTGGTGAGTGAATGACTTAAGGATAGTCAAATACCTTTTGTAACAAATGGTACTTTCAATACCTGAATTCTCATACAAGTGGATGCAACATAAGATATTAAATCTTTCTGAGATCTATAAAGATTGTCACTATAAATATTATTAGTGTTTTAATTAATAAATATTTTTATCATACATACATTTTGAAAACTAGATTTTATTTTCATTTAATTAGAAAAACCAATATTTTTTATACATTTATAAAATTAGTATCCAGAAATTTTACATAAATTAATTTTAATATTTTAAAGAAGATTCTGAATTCTCTACCCAAAACTTAAAATATAAAAGTCATGCTGGGCTTCCCTGGTGGCGCAGTGGTTAAGAGTCCGCCTGCCGATGCAGGGGACACGGGTCCATGCCCCGGTCCGGGAGGATCCCACATGCCGCGGAGCGGCTGGGCCCGTGAGCCATGGCTGCTGAGCCTGCGCGTCTGGAGCCCGCAAAGGGAGAGGCTACGGCAGTGAGAGCCCCAAAAAGTCATGCTATCTTGACCACCCAAAATTATAAAGTTCCTAATTACCTTCCTTTTTATCTTCGCAGTAAAATATATATGTATCAGAAGTACATTTTTATTTTATTTTTTAATTTTTTTAATTTTTTTTTTTTTTTTTTTTAGCGATTTTTTTTTTTTTTTTCAGTACGGGGGCCTCTCACTGCCGTGGCCTCTCCCGTCGTGAAGCACAGGCTCCGGACGCGCAGGCTCAGCGACCATGGCTCATGGGACCAGCCGCTCCGCGGCATGCGGGATTCTCCCGGACCCGGGCACGAACCTGCGTCCCCTGCAGCGGCAGGCGGACTCCCAACCACTGCACCACCAGGGAAGCCCCAGAAGTACATTTTTAAAAGGTAATTTCAACTTGTCAAAAAGTCAAATGATTTAAAATTTAGCTTAATTTAATGTTTCTTTTCTGTTGCTATAAATATGAATATATAGTTTGATATCATAAATAAAAAAGCTCTTTTGTGTGTCCTGTAAACATTCTTCCCTTAAATGTCTCCCCCTTTGGAAGTGTATTCACTTCTGTAAGTGTTTGGGGGGCAGCTGTTAGGAGGAGGAGACATTTCTGAGCTCTTAGACTTGCCATCTGCTTAGTGGCTCACTTTGGGAAGCTAAAGTGAGGTACCCCTTCCCCAACTATTTTTCAAAAGGTTTATTCATTCATATACATATTCATATTCCTGAACCGACATACAGTGTGTAGTTATTGTAAATCAGAGACCTTTAAGATAAATATGATTTAATTCTCTTTTGCTGACTTTCCTTTAATAACACATGAAAGAAACCAGACTCTTACTTCAAGATCTGAAACTTGAGACTGCTTTTCCATTTCTTCAGCTCCTAATAAGCACTAAGAAGCAATTTGCATCAATTCGCCACCTACTCCTTGGCATCCCCAATTCCTCCTGCAGTTATTGCGAAGGTGGCTTCATTTTCAGGCATCTCGGGGCTAACAGAATACAAAGGAACAGAAGTTTATAAAAAGCTCTATTTCTATAAATACTATATTCATGTCACAGCATCACATTCCTATTAGTCTGAGTCTCCAGAGACATGTGAGTTGGTACAGCTAAATGTGGACTACAGAATTTTCCTACAAGTATTATCAACCATCACAAACATTTATTGAACAACTTCTATATGTAAGGTTCTAAACATCAAGAAAAACTACCCCACCCTTGGAAATAGGCAAAAAGGGATAACTGTGTGTTCTTACAGTGCACTGTCAGGTATTATGTAGCAGACCCTTAGAGGCTTATCTGATTCTAAATGGGTATGTACCTCATACAACTCAATAACAAAAAAACAACCCAATCGAAAAATGGGCAGAAGACCTAAATAGACATTTCTCCAAAGAAGACATACAGATGGCCAATAGGCACATGAAAAGATGCTCATCATTGCTAATTATTAGAGAAATGCAAATCAAAACTACAATGAGGTATTAACTCACACCGGTCAGAATGGCCATCATTAAAAAGTCTACAAATAGGACTTCTCTAGTGGCGCGGTGGTTAAGAATCTGCCTGCCAACGCAAGGGACACAGGTATTGTAAATCAAATACCTCAATAAAAATTTTTACATGGGTGTGCACATTTCCATTGACTAGACTAATGTAGGCAAAAACCATGAAAGACTTTGAAATGAACTAAAAGATAACTGAGTACCTTCAGCGAAAAAATAGGTTGCCTAACACATCCTTCGAGGTTATCCAAATCTATGAGGACTCCGTGGCTTTCATTGTCTTTGAGCTGTTTTACAACTCCATGAGCTGTAGAAAACTATGAGTAATACAAATTATCCTGGTCCATAGAAATGTAAATTGTGTGAGGAGGAATGCAATTGATTATTGTCTTATGGATATTGACCCATTTTTTATCAATTTGTAATTCATTTCAGCATTACTTGTTTGACTACATATGTGTGGTAATTTGATTTTTCCTTTGATCTGGTTATAAAATCTTATTGGCTCCTGCATGAGTTAATGAGTTAAATAAAATCTTTGGCATTTTATACTTGTACGAGTCATGATTTCATGCTCTTTTAAATTTTACCTTTTAATTTATTCTACAGCTCTATAGGAGTAGAGATTAATTTGTAGAAAACTGATAACAATGCAGATTATTCTTATGATTGCCAGTCTATAGCAATGGAAATGAATTTCATTGTGTAGAGAAACAACTGATTTCTCTCCAATAGAAAAGACAACTTCAAATGTTACAATTTATTGCCTGGTAGGATATTAACCAGTTTTGTATCTATTAGCAAATTTATTTCAGCATTGCTTTGACCAACTACATAAATCTCTGTTCCTCAAATTATCCTTTGAATCAGTGGTCTCCTCATTAATTAATAAGTTGAATAAAATCTTTGACACGTCCATTTTATGCTTATTTGCAGAAAGTGATGTTTTTAACTCTTTGAAAATCATACTTTAGCATGTACTAGACCCCACAGAATTTACAAAAATGAGACAGAGTCTTTACTCTCAAGAAGCCTAAAAGGTGAGCTATGACATAACAAATATGCAAAGTAAGCTAAGTTCCATAAAGTCAGTATATGTTATAGAACTCTAAGGAAAGAAGTTATGCAGGCTAGGTTGATCAGGAAAGATTTCATAGATAATAGAGGACTTCACAGAAGCCTTTGAGACAGAAATGGGGGTATTCCATTTCTAGCATGAACAAAAGGGTAGGAATAGAGAAGCTTGTTTTGTGTATAAGAAAGAGAGGAAGAATAAGAAGTTAGGTTTAGATATGTTGAGCTTGAGATACCTGTGGGGCATTGATGTAGAGGAGGTCTGCAAGTAGTTGGAAATGAATATCTAACACTTGAATAAAATGTTAGACTAAAAATAGGAATTTGAAAATCACTGACCATGAGAGAAAGAGCCTACTGCTACTTTGTGCTGTTATTATATTCAGGTTATGGTGACTGTACGGTAATATTAATAGCTTCCATTTATTAAGTATTTACTAACTATTATGTGTCAGTCTCCTTTATATTATTTCATTTAAACTTTACAATTACTCTTTTGGGTATGTATTATTATCCACATTTTATAGATGAGAAGACTGAGGTTCCAAAAAGTAATTTGATCAAGGTCACAGTGCTGGGAATTGAAGATGCCAGGATTAGAGACTAAGGTATTTGATTCCAAAGCTCATGATCTTAATCAGTAGGCTATATTGTCAAGCAAAATTGGGTTTTGTTGTTGTTGTTGTTTGTTTGTTTGTTTTGTTTTGTTTGGAGGGTACAGATTAGCTAGTATACTTTGAGCACACCATGGGTAAGGTTACTTCCCTTAAGAAAGAGCAGAGGAATCTCCCTGGAGGATAGAACATGAGCTATAGATAAAGTAGGTCTTGCTAGACTGAAGTTGGAGTTGAAGAATAAGAAGGCGTGAGTGGAATTAGAAAATAACTTTTTGACTTTGATGGAAAATAGTCAGTCACTTAAAAATGGCAGGAAGACAAGGAGTTGAGAAAGAGGGAAGCCAAGCAAAGTATCTGCAAAGTTGAACCAGGGATTTTTGCTTGTTTGTTTGTTTTGGTTTTGAAACAGAATAAAAAACAATGACTTTAGAAACTTGACCATTTGTATGCCTTTTCATTTTTTGTAATTGTTTAAAATTTGATTTTCCTTTGAATTCAGTAGAGTTTTAATGTTCACTGATCTCAGATATGCTAAGTAGAATAAAATAAATGGGGTTTTTATTCACTCAAAGTTTTAAAGAGAGAAAATATACACTTGAGGGCCAGTTATAGTTACTTACAGAAGCAGTAACTATAGGCTATTCAAGGAAAAAGGCTAGGTTCCCTTTTGTAGTCACTCCTGTATTCCTGGGAATTATGAGAACCCTTTTCTGCTCAATTCTTGGGGAATCCTGTTTTAACAAGAAATGTCTTTCTCTTACATCTGTATAAGGTAGTAGTTGAAGCCATGGGAGTAGCTATAGCAGACTAGCTATTACTACCCTGAATAGATAATCCTTAATAAACTAAGAAATAGTGTAGTGGTTAAAAGTGTAGACCCTAGATTCAGACAGCATAGATTCTAATCCTGGTTCCATTACTTATTGGTTTTGTGATGTGGGGCAAGTCCATTCACTTACTCATTAAGAAAATATTTACTGGGACTTCCCTGGTGGCACAGTGGTTAAGACTCTGCCTGCCAATGCAGGGGAGTGTTTGAACCCTGGTCCAGGAAGATCCCACATGCCGAGGAGCAACTAAGCCTGTGCGCCCCAACTACTGAGCCTGTGCTCTAGAGCCTGCACGCCACAACTACTGAAGCCCGTGCACTCTAGGACCTGCGTGCCACAAATACTGAGCCCACGTGCTGCAACTACTGAAGCTCGTGTGCCTAGAACCCACGCTCTGCAACAAGAGAAGCCACCGCAATGAAGCCGTTGCAATGCACATCGCGACGAAGAGTAGCCCCTGCTTGCTGCAACTAGAGAAAGCCCGCGTGCAGCAACGAAGACCCAACGCAGCCAAAAATTGAAGAAAAAGAAAAAAAAAAAAAATTTACTGAGCACTTCCTATATCCCTGTTGTAGGCACTTGAGATCCGTATGTGAAAAAAATAGACAAAGATCTCTGGCCTTGTGGAACTTATATTTGGGGGAAGGACAGACAGACAATAAATAATGGACATAATAAATAAATAAATATGTGATGTGTTAGAAA
>NW_006780611.1:10148432-10162575 GCF_000442215.2 Lipotes vexillifer | reverse complement strand
GAAAGAAAAAAATAGAGCTGGATAAGGGAGATTGGAAGTATGGAAACTGGGACAAGGCTAGCTGCAATTTTAAATAGGGAGATCAAGATAGGCATTTTGTTGAGAAGGTAACATTTGATCAAAGACTTGAAGGAGGTGAGGGAGATAGCCAGAGACAGGGCTATGTGGGGGAAGCTTATTCCAGGCAGGGAGAGCAATAATCACAGAGGTGAGTCCCTAAGGGAGGAGTGTGACTGGCATGTTTCTGGAATATCAAGGTGCCCACTGAAGTTGAAGCATGGTGAGCAAGGGGGAAAACAGGAGGAATAAGAATAGGGCCATTCATGTAGTCCTCTGTAAACCAGTGTAGAGACATGGGCTTTTATTCTGAGTTAAGATGGGGAGTCATAGGAGTGTTTTGTTTTGTTTTGTTTTGTTTTGTTTTGCGGTACGTGGGCCTCTCACTGTTATGGCCTCTCCCGTTGCGGAGCACAGGCTCCAGATACGCAGGCTCAGCGGCCATGGCTCACGGGCCTAGCCGCTCCGCGGCATGTGGGATCTTCCCGGACCGGGGCACAAACCCCGTGTCCCCTGCATTGGCACGCGGATTCTCAACCACTGCGCCACCAGGGAAGCCCCATAGGAGTGTTTTAAAGAGAGGATAGATATGCTCTGACTTGGTGTTACAAAGGATCATTTTGGCTTCTGTGTTTAAAATAGACTGTAGAGGGGCAGTGGTTACCTAACTACTTGGGGCCTTGGTTTCCTCATGTGTAAATGGGGATAATAATCTCTATCTCTTAAGGTTGTCCTTAAAAACAATGAAAAAGTAAATAAATAAAGCACTTGGCACAGGCCTAGCACATAGTAGCCACTCAGTAAGTGTTAGCTATCATTTTTAGCATCATGATCTTCTCTACCAAAAAGTTTTTTCTAAAGTCAAGGAGAATTCTTTGTGAGAAGTCTTTAGAGACCAGAAAGAAGGCAGTACAAGATGCACAGCAAATTAAGTTTTCACATTTTAAGTTCTGATCTAGTTTTGCTATTTTTATTCAGGTTTATGAAAAGTTGACATGACTAACTTCTATGATAATTTTAATTTTCCTTTGTTGAGACTGCAGAACCCTAGTGTTGTTCTCTTAGGACTGTAAAAACTGCAGAGGTTATTTGTTCCTAAAAATTTGGAGGACTTGATTAAATATACAAATGATTGAACATGTAGATGGAATTCACTCATTTATTAATTCAACAAATAGTTATTGAGCTCTTACTATGTGCCAAGGGCCATGCTAGGTGCTGGGGACATTAGTGAACCAGACTCAGTCCCTGTAGTGAGGGAGATGTACATGTAATCAGATGATTACAATTCAGAGTGAAAAATGTTTGAGAAAGTTCTAAGCACAGCAATCTGTCCAAGATATAGACCAAGAAATTTTAGTAAAATTATGGAAAAATCCTACTATCTACTTAATTCAACAAAGAACATTTGTAACAAATTTCTAGAGATTGCTGAAGCTCCACAAAGCATAGCACTTGCATATGTGTATCACAGTCTTCTACAGGGACTGATGATGAAAAGCAAAATGGTCTGAATAAAAACCAGATAGAGGGGGGAACTGATTATTTAATATTTTTCAATGACAATACATAGTAAGTACTGTGATTCATAGCCAAAACCAGATACAGAGCTCATCTGATTCCTTTTTGGCTGATTTTTCCTTCCCTAGGGTAAAGAGTTATTACAAATCTTTACCTTGTTGCCAGGATTGGCTAATCAGTCAGTCACAGATACATCTATTATGTCCAAGGAACTAAGAATACAGTGGTAAACAAGAGAATAGTATTTCTGTCCTCAGGGTATTTACTGTCTAGTGGGGATGACGTATGTTATATAAATCATTACTAATGGAATGTAAGCTCCATGAGGGCAGGGCCTTGTCTTTTTGTTTTGTTCACTGCTCTATCCCCAGAATCTAGAACAGCTGATATGTAATAGGTTTCTCTGTAAAAACTTATTAAGCTTATAACTCTTTTTTTTGTACTGTTTGATTTTATTTATTTATTTTTTACCAGGTACATCAATTATGTTGTCAAAGTTTATTCATATATTTGCACATGTATATATATATATGTATATTATAATACTTGCATGTACATACATATATATAAAGTGAGTGTATGTGTATATATGTACATCTACATATATGCATACACACACACACACACACACACACACACACACACACACGTATGACTCCTTTTGAATTTGGACAGAAAACCCCAATGGCTTCAGTTTCCACAGGAAAGCTGAAGTTGACATGACCTTCCAGAACATTCCAGCACCATCTTTGCAGGGGGAGACAGGAGAGGGGTAAGAAGTACTATGCAAGCCTTACAGGAAAAGCCACGTTATTGCTTTTTTAACAGTAAAACCACCAGCCTCCTTCCAAGCTGCATACTTGCAAATCTTGAAAAGTTCGAGAAAAATCTTTAGCCCCAGCCCCATGCCAGGCTCTAGTTTTGCAGTTTATCTCTAAGTGGCTAAAACATTAGCTTTCTCACTCTAAAGAATGTTTCCTTACTCTCTTGGTTTAGCAGCTTCAAGGGCCCGAGGAGCTTTCTCGGGTCAGAGAGGGGCCTAGGTCTGCAAGAGCTGGAGCTAGAAGCCTGGAGCCCAGCAACCCTACCAGCTGGCCCAGCGGCACTCTATGTGTTGAAATCCAGCTCCAGCAGCGCTCCCACCAGCCCCAGGTCTCTGAGACATATGCTTAGAAAGTGAGCAGGGGCCACCCCTTCCAGCTCAACCTTTCTAGACCCAGTCAAAGTCATGACTCCTGAGGAACAGCTGCAGGGAAGGTGGGGGTACCCTCCCCTGCCAACCCCTTAGATGGGCAAAAATGGGGGAGGTCCACAGAGAAGGGTCAGCAGCAATGCTCAGGAAGGGGTGGGTAATGCCTCCCCAATTCAAATCGCTTTAGGTTTGTTGCTGGTAAAACCTAAGCTTATAACTGTTAATTAAATAAGTAAAGTACTGTGAAAGAATAAAAGGTGTAATATAGAGTATTAGCTTAGAATGTAAGGGTCAGGGAAAGGTTCTTTGAGGAAGCAATGTTTAAACTGAAACCTGAAAAATAAACTGGCAGAAAGAAAGAAGAACATCCCTATCACATGCTGTACTTTTCCTGTATTTACCTCACTTCAACTGGAATCAATTATTTCATTTTCTAGCTTCACTGTAAGATTGGGAAGGTCAGAGACCAAGTCAATTTGTCAACAAGATCCCCGAATCCCTAGAACCCAGTACGTAGTAGGGACTTCTCAATGAACTGAATACTTTTTGAGAAGGAAATTCAAACATGTAGTGTCTGCCAGTGGAATAATTATAGCCTCTCAGGAGAGGCAATTCTATATAATACCATATGCACAAGAATCTGATTAAGATAAGAAATATTTACCTGTCATAAATCTTGGCAATTCTCAGCTCTCCTCTTCCCTTTCGCAAGCTTATTCTTGTTGTTGAAGCATGAGCCAGAATGTGTCCCCCGATGGGTTTTTTGGGGTCTGCCTGAAAACTGAATTAATAAAACACCTTTTCAGGTTTCATCATATGGACTATATACAGTACTACCTGCAATTACAAGGCAACTTTTCTGTGGAGTATGGCAGGCGACAGAGTAGGTTTGCGTTCTAAACAAGCAGAGGCTTGTTCATAAACCAGGGAATGGGCTAGAGTTTGGAGCTGCTATGTACCCCATTGCCATCCAGTTCAGGCTTCTGAGATTCCTATGATAAATGGTTCATGTTTTGTTTGATTTTTTAAAAATAAAAAAAACAAATAAAACACTACTCACTGTTTTAGGATAAATCTTGGGGTTAAGCAATTTTTCTTTACAAAATACAAAGATTGAATTTATTCATTCATTCATGTATCAGAAGTATTTATTAATGGCTTACTGTGTGCCAACCACTATTCTAGTCTAATGAATAAGTAATACCCAACCCTCCCTCATGATGCTATGATGTAAATGACAGCAGATAATGAACCTCCTTCTTATTCATTAACTGTACATTGGAAGCCTTCAGTGTTGTACTGGTTATGAATTTAAGGTGAGAAGAATCTCAGAAATATCTTTATTGCTGATGTCTAAAGTTTATTCTTCTAAAATAGGATACAAAAAAGATAAGCTCTTACTATGATCTTATCAATTCAAAAATATATTATGATTGCAAGGTAGTTACAAATATTGACACTCTTGAGAGATATACTCACTAGGGGACTAACACTCACTTGGCAAGAAGTGAAAGGTTCTTAATAAACCTAATATAGTAAGCCCGCCCTTCAAAAAAGCCTAGGTGCAAAAAGCCTCCGCAAAATACTAGCAAACCGAATCCAGCAACATATCAAAAGGATTATACACCATGACCAAGTAGTGTTTATTCTAGGAATGCAAGAGTGGTTCAACATAGGAAAATCATCATTGTAATATACCATATCAATAGAATGAAGGAGAAAGCCACAAGATCATCTCCTTTGATGAAGAAGAAAATCTAGGCTTCAAAATCATCAATAAGTGGAACTGAACTTAAACTAACAGGTTATACTTGATCAAAATAAATTTTGGTATAGCATAATAGCCTCAGCTTTGGGAGAATTCAGTTGCAAGTCAGTTCAAATTCTGCTTGCTCCATGAAGTTCAGGATTCTGTTTACTGTAAGCATGAGGCTTGGTGTAGTGACAATGTGGCTGATTGACACGAGGCTAAAAAGATTGTAGGTTAATGGGGATATGAAGCTCTCTGGGAAAGGAGTCTGCTAATATAAACTGCTGCTTTTATTTTATTTTATTTTTTATTTATTTGGGCCACTCCTCACAGCACATGGGATCTTAGTTCCCTGACTGGGGATCGAAACCGCACCTCCTGTTTGGAAGTGCGGAGTCTTAACCACTGGACCTCCAGGGAAGTCCCAAACTGCTGCCTTTTGATGGCTGTTCATTTCACTGCTTAGAGTCTTAGGTGGTGGGATTTTAGTCCATCATATGGACTTGTCTTCACTCAGGGCACCACGGGGATGGGTTTGTTGGCTGTCCGTTAGTGCCTTCTGATTTTTGCGGAGTCAAACAATTGAAAAAAATAAAAAATAAACTGCTGCTTGATTAAATGGCTCACAGGTTAGGACCAGCTGGCTGGGGTTGGATAGGATTGATTGATTCAGCAGGTCCAACGTGAGAACAAGAACAGAGTTAGTTTTGGAGTGAACCACTATCAAGAAAGTAGCATCCAGGCAGGTGAGACTGACAGGAGTTAAGAAGTCAGAAGATAGGTTGCTTTACTCAGACAACTGAAAGGGTAGTAAAGCAATGAAGCCCTTTCAGTTGGATGGAATAGCTAGAGATGAATTGTCTCTATAATGCTTACAGATCAATGCCACTCTTATCAATGGAATAACTAAACCTTCCAGGTTACCCTCCATTACAGGTGGTTCTTCAAGGTCTTAAAAGAATCCTATGTTCTACATAGATGGGCTGCTTGAGGGCCTGATGATATTCTCAGCTGGGCTGTGAACTCTGAACTTGCAAACACTGTATTTATGCTTCTTTAGTGCGTTTTTCATGTCCTGCCTTTAGTGCTATTATTATTTACATATTATATTCCCCCTCAATTCCTCGCCTATTACCTATCACTAAGCTCCTTAAGGGCAGATGACATTGTATTCAGCTCTGTTGCAACCAGCCACACAGTGGGTGCTCAAAAATATTTTTTGTACTTAAGACATAGAAGTTACAAAAATACCAAGGAGAATATTGGGCAATAGAAAGATAGGTGCCCCTACAGCAGGTAGACCAGTTAGAAACTGCTATGAAGAGGAGACAAGAAAGGAGAGTCGGGGTTCGCTAAATGGTCAGAGAGAAGTTTTAACACCTATGTTAATGCTTCTCACAGATGGTCGGTCTCTCCATGCTGCCTAGTAATTCTTCTATGTGAGCATGGTTAACCTCACCTCCCCTTTACCAGACTTTCAGCAGAGTCTCCTTAAGCGCTCTTTTCTGTTCTTTTCCCTAACTTTGGATGACGTTGCCTGCTTCTTCACAAAGAAAAGGAGGGCTCTCAGGAAGACAGTCCCTCAACTTCTGCTTCTTTTTGTCTGCTACCTACATACAGTCCTCCCTCGGTATCCACAGGGGGATCCGTTCCAGAACCCACCTCCCAACCATGGATACCAAAATTCATGAATGCTCAAGTCCCTTATATAAAATGGTGTGGTATTTGCATGTAACCTACACACATCCTCCCATATACTTTATTTTTATTTTTTTTAATTAAAAAAAGTTTTTAGGGCTTCCCTGGTGGCGCAGTGGTTGGGGGTCTGCCTGCCGATGCAGGGGACGCGGGTTCGTGCCCCGGTCCGGGAGGGTCCCGCGTGCCGCAGAGAGGCTGGGCCTGCGCGTCCGGAGCCTGTGCTCCGCAGCAGGATAGGCCACGGCAGTGAGAGGCCCGCATACCGGAAAAAAAAAAAAAATTTTTTTATTGGAGTATAGTTGATTTACAATATTGTGTCCTCCCATATACTTTAAATCATCTCTAGATTACTTATAATACCTAATACAATGTAAATGCTACATAAATAGTTGTAAATACAATTTAAGTTCTATGTAAATAGCTGCTAGAGCATGGCAAATTCAAATTTTGCTTTTTGGAACTTTCTGGATTTTTTTATTCTGATTATTTTTGATCCTAGGTTGGTTGAATTCATGGATCTGGAACCTATGGATACGAAGGGCTCACTGTACTTATCTACAGCTGTACTCATTCTTCCTCCTCAAACTTTTATTTTTTCTTATTTCAGCAAGTCCTCTTATACCTCAATGCCTTTATAAACCCAGTTATCTCTGAAGCAAAAGCCCCTTTCCTATTGTGTTTGCTCATTTAGCTCCTACTCACCCATCAAGTGTCATCCCTTCTTGAAAACCATGCCTGATACCCTGAAACAGAGTAGAGCCTACCTCCCCTGTCCTCTCATATCACTATGTATATAACTCTATTAAAGCACACTACATTATAATTTTTAATTCTTGGGTCTCATTCCCCAACTATACTCTAAATCCTTATTCATTTTAGTAACTCCAGTGCCTAGAAAAGTACCTATAATATAAAAGACACTCAATAACTCTTGTTGAATGGATACGGGAAGAGAAGAAAATTTGGGTTTCCTCCAAATTAGATCCTTTTAGACACAGATTTGTGATATATCTTCAAAGAAGCTGTAATTCAAGGAACTTTTAAAGGGTGTTCTGACAGAAGGGGAAATGTAAAAGGAGACAGAATTGAAGTAATCCTCCCCACCTCCACCCCCTTACAGATAATCTAAGGAAGAGCAGGAATCTGTAGGTTTTAGCTGTATGGCTATGTTTTTTTCTTAGCAAAGTATTGTTTGTTATTACCAATGTGGTACCCTATGCACAAAAGAGAATAGGTACTACTGCCTGTCATTGATTACTCCAGGTGAAGAGCCTGAGTGTTAAGAATGTCGTTTCCGGACTTCCCTGGTGGGGCAGTGGTTAAGAATCCGCCTGCCAATGCAGGGGACACAGGTTCGAGCCCTGGTCCGGGAAGATCCCGCATGCCGCGGAGCAACTAAGCCCGTGCACCACAACTACTGAGCCTGCGCTCCAGAACCCACGAGCCACAACTACTGAGCCCACGTGCCACAACTACTGAAGCCTGTGCACCTAGAGCTCATGCTCTGCAACAAGAGAAGCCACTGCAGTGAGAAGCCCATGCACCACAACAATGAGTAGCCCCCGCTTGCCGCAACTAGAGAAAGCCCGCACGCAGCAACGAAGACCCAACACAGCCAAAAATAAAAATAAATAAAATAAATTAAAAAAAAAAAGAATGTCGTTTCCAAAGGGAGATGATTTCGAATGAACTAAATGAGAAATAAATGATAGGATCAGCAAAAGTGCTAAGAAATCATACAGGAAAGATAATTCGGGGAGAAAAAAGTCCTAAAAAGTGACTCATAATGTAAGAGGTTATACTTAATTAAAATAAATTGCAACATAGCATAACAGCCTTAGCTCTGGGAGAATATCAAGCCAATTCAAATTTTACTTGCTCCATCAAAATGTTCACGATTCTGTGTAGAATTTCATGTAGAATTTATGGCTCTTGACTTTTCCTGTAGGTCACTAACACTTTGATAATTTAATAAAAGATACAGACTCTCCCCCAGAAAAATGCACATATGTACACATACAAAAATTTTCATATAAGTTTAGGAGATTCATGGTCCACCCCGCCCCCTGCCCCAGTGTGGTTGGCTATTAACGATAACATTCACAACCAAGATTTACTGAGTCCTTACTATGTGACAGACACTTCTAACTCATCTAATTATTTCCCTTTGCTTGGATTCCATATTTAGTAAATAGCTTTGGATTAAAATTTGGATTCCTATGGAGGTCTGCCTACAAGGAGAGAATGCCCTGGTCACAAGAACTTCAAATGTAGTTACATTTTTCTTTATCAGTAAACTGGCCCTCTGATCTTTCATTGAGTCTCATGAGTTTGATTAATGTGAGTCTGTCCCTGAGAAATGGATTTGTGCTCAGTAGGATGACCAAATCAAATCTCTGTCTGTAAGGTTGAGGGCCCTGAACACTGGTCAACTCACCAGGGTAATGGATACATCCCTGCAAAGTGTCTCATATGACAGCATGCTAACCTTTCCCCAGGCACATACAGCCTCAATGTGCTAAGTGGTGTAAGAGCTTTAGAGTTAGACCTGGGTTCAAATTTTGGCTTATCAGCCAGCCATATGACCTCAGAAAAATTGTTAATCATTCTAAGTGTCTGTTTCTTCATTTTAAATGGAGGATAATAATTGTACCTAACTGGTATGGTAGTTGTAACAAAATGAAATAATTTAGGTAAGGCATTAACCCAGTGACTGCAATTATTATTATCTGCCTTCCTAATCCTGATTCACTTATTATCTATGTTACCTTGGGCTAATTATTTACCTTTATGAATCTGTTTCTTTAACTGTAAAATGGGAACAAAAAAAAACCCCTTACTTTTTAGGGCTGTTGTGAAGATTCAAGATATATTTAATCTAACTCATTGGGAGCCTACTACATGCCAGGAACTGTGCCAGGTCATCTATAAAGCATTAGATTTACCCTTTCAGTAATCATGGCACATAAGAGATACTCAGTAAGTGGTAACTATTATTATTTAACTAAATGATTCAGTTAAAACCCTCTTTCAGTGACTTGTTAATCAAGAAACATTTCTTGGGCTTCCCTGGTGGCGCAGTGGTTGAGAGTCCACCTGCCGATGCAGGGGACACGGGTTCGTGCCCCGGTCTGGGAAGATCTCACATGCCGCGGAGCGGCTAGGCCCGTGAGCCATGGCCGCTGAGCCTGCGTGTCCGGAGCCTGTGCTCCGCAACGGGAGAGGCCGCAACAGTGAGAGGCCCGCGTACCGAAAAAAAAAAAAAAAAGAAAGAAACATTTCTTCAAGTTTCTTTGAACTTCTTGAGTATTCTAGCAGTTAAAAACAAGTCTTGAGGTAAAGTACAAGAAGGTGTAATAGCATTCCACATTCTTTTAGAGGGCTTTAATTTACTTCTATTTCTGACCAAGTAAAAACGGCTTCAGAAAACCACCCACATGCCTCCTTTAGCCTACTCTCTTATTTCCCCTTTTTTTTTATATTATCTTCTCTTCTTTCCTCCTTTTCTCAGGGGATGGGGGAGTATGATGAGAAGGAGGAAGAGATGGGGGTGGATATTAGGAATAAAGAGGGGCCAAGAAAGATTGTTTCATTTATCCCCCTCTGGTTGAACAGGATACAGCCTGTTATATTGTTGACAGTAAGACCCAGAAACTCCTGACCTTCCAAATGCAAATTAGGGTGCAGGGAGTATAGGATTATGGTGATGGTAGGGCAGGTGATATTTTTCTGGGAGAGAGATAGGAAGGATAGCACAGTGAGACTAAAAGAGCATCAACTTTGAAGTCAAAGAAACCTGGGTTCAAAATCTGACTCCTGTTTTTTAACTGTATGATTGAGCAAGTAGGCACTCTGAGCCTCTATTTCCTCCTTTATATATAGGAATAATAATAGTGTCTACCTCAAATACTGGTTGGAGTGGAGGCCTTGAGGGGTCTGGGTAAGGGCAAACTTGAGGGACAATTGGTACTCCTGGTACTTTTGACTTGCTAAGGGTTAAGCTTAAAGATGGAATTTTTGAGAAGGGGTCCATTGAGAGAAAGACTGGGTGAACCATGTCCAAGAGAGGAGGATGTTTTGAGATTAGAGGAAGATAGAGAATTTTGGTGAAAAAGATGAGATGGTTAAAAAAAAAAAAGGAGTATGTTTAAGAAGTTTTGTTAAATAACCCCACCCCCCATTTCCTCCCAAAATATGCAGAAAAATCTACATTTTTCAAAATTTTGAAGATAGAATTCGGGGGTGTGTGTGGTTGTGGGGTTGGGGAGAGATATAGCAATATACTGAGACTGGCTTCATAGAACAGGGAGGTCTAGGAGGCTGAGTTATGTTGGGGTGATATGAGAATTACATAAGATGATACATGAAAGCACTTGGCACATGCTAAGCAACCAATAAATATAAGTGCTCTTAATTTTGAAGGACAAGAAAGTAAAATTCAAATAATTTAAATGTTGCACAAGGTCACAATGCTAGTGACTTTGGTTTAATGTTTTTTCTCCGTATTGCCTCTTTTTTAAAAAAAATTAATTAATTAATTAATTTATTTATTTTTGGCTGCATTGGGTCTTTGTTGCTGTGCAGGGGCTTTCTCTAGTTGCAGTGAGCGGGGGCTACTCTTCGTTACGGTGCACAGACTTCTCATTGCGGTGGCTTCTCTTGTTGTGGAGCATGGGCTCTAGGCACGCGGGCTTCAGTACTTGTGGCTCGCGGGCTCTAGAGCGCAGGCTCAGTAGTTGTGGCACACGGGCTTAGCTGCTCTGCGGCATGTGGGATCTTCCAGGACCAGGGATCAAACCCATGTCCCCTGCATTGGCAGGAGGATTCTTAACCACTGTGCCAACAGGGAAGTCCAGATATTGCCTCTTAATTTATACTAATGATGTAGAATCAGTAAGTGACATCCTTAAAGAATAAACCGCACATTTACAAGGCTGCAAATGTTCTAAGATGACTTTTAGGGAAACAAATGAAGTAGGGGGCAACATCATGGTCTTATTTGTTGCTTATCTTATTTTTGCTGTGGTATGGAGCTTTACAGGCTGATACTTTGACTTTATTTCCAGGCCTTCATCAACTGGCTCATTCTAGTTCTAAAATCTGTATCTGTAAGCCTCATCTAGGAGTTACTGCTCTGGTGTATCATATGGAAGCTCCTCGCCTCTATAATTTTGTTCCTTTTTAATACGATGTGCCATCAAGTATAATGCATGGGACAGAAGCCTCAATTATTGTCAGTGTACTTGGGTACTCATACCAATTATAGTGATATTTCTCTGACAGGCTCCAGGGGAGTTGCAGCTTGGAGTTCCTTAACACTGAGAAACAAAGATATTTCCTTTATGGGAAGTATTCTAACAGCATTTGAAATCCTTTAGTTTAAAACTGTCCTGTTTTCTTTTTTAATTTAGCTGTGGCAATTTATGTGCTTTACAGCACATGCATTTAATTTGTATTGTTATAATGTACTTTAGAATATACTAATTATAGTGAAATTTGTTTCCATATAACTTGGCTAGGTGGAGGAGATGCTGTTTCAAAGCAGATTCACCCAGCAAAAATACTAGTCTTTGTTACCTTCTTCGGCTCTTTTCTTAGCTTATTTCATTATAAATCTCCTCCCTGCTTTGAACTTCTGCAATTATTTCCTTTCTGTCACCTCTCTATTTTTCTCCTATTGGAGTCAATTCAAAATGGTTTGACTCTTTTTGAAACTTTCTACAAATATAAGAAAAAGAACCCTATCTGACCTAATTTCCACAGACTTCCTTTGTCTTCTAACTCTAGGTGGATAGTTTTGGCCTCTTCAATGTTCCCTCCCTACACCTGAAGAAAGAACATTGCTCTTTAACTTGTACTGTTTTATTCGAATGCAACCCACTTCCTCCCTCTGAGCCAATGAGTCATTTTCTCTTTTTAAAGCGAGCCTTAAAAATCTCCCATTTCTCTTCAGTTTAAAATTATTCTCTTTGTGAAGTACTTTATGTCCTGTGTATGAAAGATACCCTATAAAACAGAGAATATTGCCTTAACCCCTCAAGGACTACAGACAATGCATGACCTACCAAGACTTTAAAATTCTGAGTTAAATGGACATCATTTATTTTTTTCCTAATGGAGGCAAGGCACATAGTCTCTCTTGTTCACTAGCGAATTCCTAGAACCTTGATACATAGAAGATTTTCAACAAATATATACTGAATGAATAAATGATTGATTTCCCCCTCCTCAATCTTTTTAACTTGCTTGGACTTCCCTGGCGATCCAGTGGTTAAGACTCTGTACTTCCACTGAGGGGGCACGGGTTCGATCCCTGGTAGGGGAGCTAAGATCCTTCATGCCGCATGGTGCGGCCAATAAAACTCAAAAAACAAACAAAAAAACCTTGCTTAAAATCTTTCATGTAATTAATACTTTTCACATTGGAATCTCCTGTAATTAAGTAGAAAATATCATAAAAGCGTATTGAAAAGTGAGAGCTATAGCAAACTGCAGAAGACGCAGCAATACTCTTAGCATTTAGTTTAGAAAATGCCTAAAGAGAGATACATTCATTTCAGTACAATTTACATAATTTAGAATATCATATCAAATATCTTCTAATATATATGTCAATGACTGATTTATCTGCTACAAAATGATGTACTGACTCAGTTTTAAAGTAACAGAACTTTGTACTGCAACCATCAGAGTGAGGATTTTAGCAAAAATCTGCAATGGATATTATTAAATCCACTGGGTGCAAAACATGATATTTACACAAGTCTCAAAGTATCACCCCACAAATTACTTATTAATTACAAACAGGAGAATGTCTTTTACAATGGAGAAATCTTGTGAACACCATCTTAATCACATGATCAAACTTATCACTAATAAAGGGACAAACTGCCAGTGTGCCTCCTGATGTGATATATGGAAAAGGTCATAACATTATTTATATATTAGTAGTTTTCCTGCCAAAAGTGTTTAACATTTTAAATAATGAGAAAAAAATCAACTCCAAATTGAGAGACATTCTGAAAAACAGTTGGCCTGTGCGCTTCAAAAATGTCACTCACTCCCAATACAAGGGGCATGGGTTCAATTCCTGGTCAGCGAACTAAGATCCCGCATGCTGCACAGCGCCACCAAAAAAGAAAGTCAGTGTCACAAAAATCTAACGAAGGTTGAGGAACTGTTTTGGTTAAAGGAAACTAAAGAGACATGACAAGTACATGGGATGCATGATCCTTAACTGATCCTGAATCAAAAACAAAACAAGAAACCCCCCAAACTACAAAGGATATTATTGGAACAATTGGAGACACTTGAATATAACTGTGTATTGGATAAATAGTACGCCAATGTTAAATTCCCTGACTGTGCTAATTATGTTGTAGTTATGTAGAAGAATGTTCTTGTTCTTAGAAGAGATATGCTGAAGTACTAAGAAGTGATGTGTCATGATGTCTGCAAATAATTCTCACTGGTTCAGAGAAAAAAACTCTCAAAAGGTTCACAAAACATATACACTTTTACATATATGAGCATGTATGTGTATGTAGCATATAGAGAGATTTTACATACACACGCACACACACAAACATATAGAGGGAAAAAATGTGGCAAAATGTTAACAACTGATGAAACTAGGCAAATGATATTTGTGGATTCATTATGCTAGTCTTGGAACTTTTCTCTGGCTAAAAATTATTATAAATAAGAAGTTGCTGAAAAGACCTTTAAAAAAGCAGTACAGGGCCTTCCCTGGTGGCACAGTGGTTGAGAGTCCGCCTGCCGATGCAGGGAACACGGGTTCGTGCCCCGGTCCGGGAAGATACCACATGCCGCGGAGCGGCTAGGCCCGTGAGCCATGGCCGCTGAGCCTGAGCTTCCGGAGCCTGTGCTCTGGCAATGGGAGAGGCCACAACAGTGAGAGGCCC
>NW_006780611.1:10139633-10148422 GCF_000442215.2 Lipotes vexillifer | reverse complement strand
AAAAAAAAAAAAAAAAAAAAAAAAAAAAGCAGTACATAGGTTCAGGGCTATTTTGACTGCGTATTCAGATACATCATGCTCAAAACTTGATGGTGGCAACTGAACTTTCTTTGAATTTTCTTTCTGGTTTTTTTTGTTTTTTTTTCAGTATTTATTTATTTATTTGGCTGCGCCGGGTCTTAGTTGTGGCATGCAGGATCTTTCTTTTCTTTAGTTGCAGCTTGCGGGATCTTTTAGTTGTGGCATGCAGGATCTAGTTCCCTGACCAGGGATCGAAGCCGGGCCCACTGCATTAGGAGACAGAGCCTCTACCACTGGACCACCAGGGAAGTCCTTATTCGAACTTTCTGTTTCACTATACTACTTTAACTCTCCTTGTCTTTCTTTCTTTCTTTTTAAAATTTAATTTTATTTATTTTTTGATACAGCAGGTTCTTATTAGTTATCCATTTTATACATATGTCAATCCCAATCTCCCAATTCATCACACCACCATCTCCTTGTCTTTCTATTCACTGCCATCTTTCAACATGTATGTTATGTGCACAACCACTTCAACAAATTCTGAGTATGCCTAGTGTGGAGTGAAATTCTGTTTCTTCAAACAGGAGACTTCTCTCATAGCAAGTCTCTTATAAATATATGAGACTCATAAATATATCTCATGTATATCCTGTAAATATAAATATATTTATATAATATAATAAATATATAAATTAAATATATATCTCATGTATATCCTGTAGAGAGCCTGCTTTTTTTGTTTGTAGGCTAACAGCTTATCAGTGCATTAGAAACCATTCATGTATCTGGAATATAAGTTTTTATTTCCCTAAGATCTTTTTCTTATTGTCCTCCAATATCCTTTTAGTCCTAGACAAAAAGGAACCCAAAGTATCTCTGAAAATAGTTAAACTATTGCTTTGTTTTATAAAAAAAACTAGAGAAGAATAGATCTCGATAACAAATAAATGATATTTGCAATTATGAAGTAATATGCACTGTGCAAAAAGTGATGTGTGACATATCTGTGTCTACATCAAGGCTGGTGATTTTGGAATTATTTCCTATTCTACACTCTAACCCTTTTGATATTAACTTTTGTGAAATACAAAAGCAGAATATTAGGGCTTACGTCATAGTTGCTCCTGGGTCAGCAGTCATTTGATTGGTCACAAACACAGCCACATTATATTCTGCATCAAGAAATAAAATTAAGAAACTAAGAGAATGACAATGTGAATATTAAAAGTTCATTGCTTAGATTTCAGAGTTTAGAAATATTGTGCCATGAATTTATTTGATGAACAAGATTACATTCCTGTTTTTTCATTGATATCATAAATTAAAGTTATTATTGTTATATTATTTAGGTACCTTATTGTATTAGAATCAGTATTTTTGGTTTAAAAAAAGTGTTGTATTCCCATGAAGGAAATTTTATTTTTAAAAAATGGATTGCCTCCTGACATTATTCTGAGCTTCTCTGAAAAACCTACTTAGCAAACAGTCACAGGTGCTATTCTGATATCACCATTTATTTTAAAAATCTACCTTCTGAGGGACTTTCCTGGTGGCACAGTGGTTAAGAATCCGCCTGCCAATGCAGGGGACACGGGTTCGAGCCCTCGTCCAGGAAGATCCCACATGCTGCTGAGCAACTAAGCCCGTGTGCCACAACTACTAAGTCTGCGCTCTAGAGCCCGCGAGCCACAACTACTGAGCCCATGTACCACAACTACTGAAGCCTGCACACCTAGAGCCTGTGCTCCTCAACAAGAGAAGCCGCTGCAATGAGAAGCCTGCGCAGCGCAACAAAGAGTAGCCCCTGCTCACTGCACCTAGAGAAAGCCCGCGCACAGCAGTGAGACACAATGCCAGCCAAAAATAAATAAATAAATAAATTTATTTTAAAAAAATCATATGAAACCAATGCCAAAAGAATATGATGTCAGTAGAGAAATGCAAATCAAAACTACAATGAGGTATCACCTCACACCAGTCAGAATGGCCATCATCAAAAAATCTATAAACAATAAATGCTGGATAAGGTGGAGAAAAGGGAGCCCTGTTGCACTATTGGTGGGAATGTAAATTGATACAGCCACTATGGAAAACAGTATGGAGATTCCTCAAAAAACTAAAATTAGAACAGACAAAAAAAAAAAAAAAAGAGTAACCCCTGTTCGCTGCAACTACAGAAAGCCTGCGCACAGCAATGCAGCCAAAAATAAATAAATTTATTTTTTAAAAATTAAGGAAAAAAATCTACCTTCTGAGATTTTTTGGAGTCGTGACAACATCTGGGCCAGTTTTTGCTGCCGTTCAGCCAACTCCCCACGACCACTGAAATCCACTCGGAAAAGTGCCATTATTGAATCAATGATCTGTGCAGGATTAATGTAAAAATAAATAATGCATTTGGAAATGGAAGGAAGAAGTTAATTTGAATTGGAATCAATAGAAGAAAGATAATATGCTAAATAGCTCTAGACTGAGCAATATTTAAAAGCTCGTACCAATAGTTTGAAGATGCCAGCTTCTTCATGGAACTTTGCTGCTACATAATCAAGTAGCTCCATCTGATGTTCACCTGGTGGGAAATGCAGTGGGAAAATGTTATAAAAACTAGAAGAAGCAGAGGCTAAGATCATGTATGTTCTTGGGAGTCAGGCAAAAGAGAGTCCTTGAAGGATTTTCTTAATTATTTATGACTTTATTAAATATGATTTCATATTCTGCCTTAGCATACATACCAAATGCTACCTTATCCAAAAAGAATGTTACTCTCCATTTCAAAGACAAAGAATAAGAAATAATTTGAGAGCATTTCAATGTCTAAGGACTTATCAGATGATAAAATTTGTGGACTGACTAAATAAATTTGGAGAAAGGTAAAATATAAAGAGAAAAGAATAGTGTCAAAATGTTGTAAACATCACTCAAATAATAAATCAGTGTTTCCAACCTTAAAACAGCCTAAGCATCCAATTGCATGGGGCTCTTACTAGTATATGCACGTGCATAAAGTACATTGTCCAGGACTGCATCATGGTCTACACTGAAGCGATCAGCAATGTCCCGAAGGCGATCTGGACGGCTGGAGTATGCCAGGATTAAGGATTCAATAAATCAATTCCAAAAAGTTTAGACAACAACTACAAAAAATAATACCGTAAGCAAGTGTATCAAAGAGAGGCAAAACACTGTACCTGCAAAGGTATTCTGGAGGATATTAATAATCACTTAAAATCTATATCAGACTTTGTTTTTCATAAGTGCCTCAATTAATGAATACGTTAGGTAGTGATAACATTGATAGAAATAATGAGACAGTAATGAATTTAAATATTAAATTATCTAAACAATAACCTTGGAAGTTAGTTGTTATGGCCTCTATTACATTTTACAAAGGAGGACACTGACAAACAGAGATTAGGCAAATGACTCAGGATTATGCAGCAAATCAGTTCCAAGAGAAAAACTAGAAACTAAGATTTGTGAATCTCTGTTGTTCTCAGTTCTATAAATATAGACCTAGTCTAGGAATATAATATCACTGAATTATAATTCAAGTCACTTCAAAGTGAATTAATTCACTCTCTTCATATTCCTCACTTGTTCAACATGAAATAGTTTAATATATCACTAACCACGTGTTGCCAACAAATGATAAATTTGACTACATAAACCAAAGAGTCAAAAAAGTAACTTCAAGGGTCCAGAAGGGAATTATTATCATATAGTTTTTGGTTTATTTAGGGTTTAAAATCCACTTTCTTCTAAAGGAGTTGTGTTAGCATTCTGAAATTAGTAAATTCATAGGGGGGCAAATTCAGTGTACCTGAAAAGGTATTCTGGAAGATGCTAATAATCACTTATACCTATCTAGACTATAAAGGAGTAATAAACATTCTTTATAGGTCTTTGGTGATCCTAACAATATGTCCATAATATTCTCTAAAGTGAAGTAAGATAAAATAAAATGCACATCTGTGGTCTCATTTCACTTTGTTTACAGTATTTTTGTAATACTGATCATACTATAAGTAACTGTAAAGTAAGGACCATTTTTAATCTTATTTGTGACACTTGGAACTAGTTCAGTAAACATTGAATTGAATTGTCTTTAGGATTTCCCAGCCATCTCTGTCCTACAGCACTATATATGTTTTCTTCAGAGCTTTAGTGACAGCCACTTAAATCTTCTATTGCTGCTGAGTATACCCAGTAGATGTTTTTGGTGGCCAAATCAAAGAAGACAAGGAATTGGAAGAGGCAATAAAAAATGTTTTTCACTATGTCAGTTTTTACAAAGCCGGGTGGCTATGTAACCAGGAATGTAAAAGTTGGGCTTATGCTGAAGGGAAGTTCAAATCAATTTACAAATGTTTATTAACTGATTCCCATATGGAATCGGTTACCATATTAACCAATTACCAGTGCAAGGCCCTGTGGAGGATTTAAGGGTCATAAGATAATCTATGCCATAGGTAAGTGTAAAACATAATTATGTAGGCAAAATATAAACACATAAAAAGACAAGTACCACAAGAGAGCAGTATACATGTAAGAGACACTGAAAGAGTGAGAACATTCCACCCGGGTCCCTGCATGTCCTTGTTCCTGTTTCTTTCAGCCATTCTTGATAAAATCCAAATTGCCCAAACAGTGGCAGCTATTCTGCAAGAACAATTCCTCCCTCTCAAGAATCATCCTTAATCAACTGTTTCTGAAACTAGCTGAACTCCAGCTGAGAGCCTCTTCCTACAGTCCTATTGTTAAAAAGAATGTCCTCTGAACCTGATATCTCCTCAAACTACCATATTTCTTCTATTTATTGGTTAATTACACACTGCCTCAATTCCTTACTGTTTATTTGCAACAAGCTTCCATCATCTTACTTTACTGCAAATGGCCTCTTGGACTCCTAATTGCAAACCTCAGTGATCTTTTTCAGTTTGCACCTTCTCTCTCTCTCTCTCTGTGGAACATCACTGACTACCATTTTCTTCTTGAAACTTTCCTTATGCTTAGCATCCACAACCAGATATCCTCTTACTTTGTCTGTCTCTATTGATTTGTCTTTTTAGTCCCTCTTCCTAGACATAGGCACACCCCAAAGTTATGTTCTCAGTTCTCTTCTCTTCTCTCTATGTAAGTTCTCTTGCCTCCCCCTGGCTATTCCATCCATATCCTTGGCCCTACCCCTTTCTCAAGCTGAGTCCAACATTTCCAACTGCCATATGGATGTCCCTCTGTACCTCATATTCGACATATTAAAATGAAACATCACCTTTTCTCTGAAACATGATCTTCCCAATTCTGTCATCATTATTCTCCTAGTATCTAGACAAACTTAAGAGTGGTCTCCCAAGCCTCTCTTTCCTTTGTCTACCAAATACAGTAATCAAATCTCATTACTTGCCTAGAATATTGCAAAAGAATCCAATTTACACCCATCATCCAGCTTCAAGGCCCTTCATGTCTAAGACCCACCTTTCCAGTCTTGCTTTCTGAAATAACTTACACTTCAATAAAACTGCAATTCTTTTTGTTACCCAAACAGGTTCTTCTCTTTTTCCTTCTGTATTTTTGTTTAATTCAGACCTTTTCCTTTATTTGAGACCATGACTTTGAGTGAGTCAATAATCTTCTAGCTATTAAGTTAAATCTTTGGAGAAGTAAGAGAATTAAAAACAAATAGGATGTAATTTCCTCTCATGTATTTGTTTCGTCGATTTTATACCAAACCCATTTGGAGAAGTGAAACCTTTTTTTTAAAAAGGTGATTTGAGGGACTTCCCTGGCGGCGCAGTAGTTAAGAATCAGCCTGCCAGTGCAGGGGACACGGGTTCGAGCCCTGGTCCGGGAAGATCCCACATGCCGCGAAGCAACTAAGCCCGTGCGCCACAACTACTGAGCCTGCGCTCTAGAGCCCGCGAGCCACAGCTACTGAGCCCGCATGCCCCAGCTACTGAAGCCCACAACCTACAGCCTGTGCTCTGCAACAAGAGAAGCCATTGCAATGAGAAGCCCGTACACCGCAACAAAGAGTAGCCTCTGCTCGCCGCAACTAGAGAAAAGCCTGCACGTAGCAACGAAGACCCAACACAGCCAAAAATAAATAAATAAATAAATAAAATAAATAAATAAAAAAAAAAACTATGAAAAAGGGGAAAGAGAGGTGGGGAGGGATAAATTAGGAGTTTGTGATTAACATATACACACTAATATATATAAAATAGATAACCAACAAGGACCTACTGCCTACTGTATAGCACAGGGAACTATACTCAATATTTTGTAATAACCTAATAACCTATAAGGGAAAAAGAATCTGAAAAAGAATATATATATATATATATATATATATATACATATATATATGTATATAAAACTGGATCACTTTGCTGTACACCTGAAATTAACACAACATTGTAAGTCAACTATACTTCAATAAAAAAATAAAATAAAATAAAATAAAATAAAAATTTCAGGGGTTGCTAGTCGAGTTGCGAACTCGACTAGCAACTGTTTTCCCTTGGCTTTTCTCATTATTCCTGGTTCACAGGGTGATCACAAAATGACATATTTCAAACAAATTCTCTTTTATAGTAACAGTACTATATCTCACTATTATGTTAGCAACTTGTTTAAATAAAAGGGTTACAAAGTATTTTCTGTATCAATGAAGATAATCTTTCCTCCTGAGTAGCCACCTGCTCCTGGAAGTTGAGCTGTCACTAGAAAGCAATTCAAATTTAGTTAATATTAGTAAGAGTGAATAAACTTTGTACAAATGTGTATATAAATTAATATGGTATTTAGGCTGGTTGCAACTCTATAGCCATGTAGCAAAGAATAATGATCCTTCAGTTTTTGAACAGCATGCTATATTTTTATATTACTAACCAGTGGTAAGATTATAAGTATTCTGCCAGCATAGTAGTAATTCAACAAAGAAAGTCAATATCTTTCACAATGGGAGATATTCATGAAATTTAGTTCTCGTAAAGAAGTAGAATTTAAGTATCACTAACTTTTTTCTATAAGAAATAATCATAAATATAATTTATGCTACATAACTCATTTAAGTAACTTTTCAATTAATGTATGTCAAAATTTTAAATGCATTTTCTTTATATGTAGTAGTTAACACTAAGGAATTACTTTACATAAAGTACATACATTATTTCATTTATTTTTCAAAACAACCCTAAGTTTGGCACTATCATTACTCCTGTTTTACTGATAGGGAAAATCTGAAAGGTGAAGCAACTTGCCCCAAGTCACGCAGCTATTATTGGCAGAGCTATTTTGACGTCAGAATCCCCTTATTAAACACTTTTCCATGCTCCTTCTACTTAGGTCAAAGAAATGTAGTGTAATGTCTTTATGCAAAAGGAGGTATTTTTGCTTATTTTGCTTTAGAAACATTTAAGTCTTTTTTAGTTTCAACCTTACTCTATGGAAAGTAAGTAATTCTAGGCCTCAAAAGATTCTGTGACATTCTCATAAATACAATATAGAAAAGATAGAAAGGGAAAAATCGAGACCATGAATGAATACCTCTCTCCACCAACACATTCATATACCCATTTACCTCCTCTGTATTTCCATTCAGGTGTTCAGAGTGCAGTACATACAACATCACCTCAAGCATCACATATTCAAAGACCAGCTCTGGTATTTGTGTAACCATGGGCAGTTTATGTAATATCTCTGAGTTTTAGTTTCCTTGCAAGTTTGTTCAGATTACATGAGATTATGTAAGTACAGGCACAAAGTAGAATAGTAAGTGATCGCTATGATTATTATTGTTATTGTTATTATTGTTGTTGTTACATATCCTTACCACAGAGGGTATGAGAGAGTTGGGTTTTTCCAGTTCGAAATTCTGTGAAATATAGAAAAAAAACATACATAGTTAATTTTTGGATATTTTCATAAAGAATAAATATGGCCTCAGAGTATGGTTTTCTTTTCCAACTGTCAAATCTCACACATAAAGTACCTCTGTGTCATGAATGGATTCTGCATATATGAGTACCAGTAGTAAAAACAACTTTTAAAAGGTTTTCTTTTTCAGAACTGTCCTTTAGATAATAATTAACTTAAACCAAATTTTCCTTAGGAATAGTTATATAAATGAAAGTTTAAGACTCCGCCACAAGAATGAGAGTCTGGGGTTCTCCCACTGAGCTGGGATCCTCAGATTGGTGGTATTCCCTAGCTACCAACAAAAGCAAATTCTGTCTGGAGAAAAATGTCCCCACTCACCAATTTAGGCCTATTGAACTACAACAGATTAAAATCAAGAAATAAGCTCACAAATATCAATGAATACAACAGCAGGTAAGCCATTAAGACTGAGAGTCAACTGAAATAAACACAGATTTATTTCTCCAAGTCAACAGAAACATCAACACCAACAAAACAAAACAAAACAAAACAAAACAAAACCCAGGGACTTCACTGGTGGTCCAGTGGTTAAGACTCCATGCTCCCAATGCAGGAGGCCTGGGTTCCACCCCAGGTCAGGGAACTAGATCCTGCATGCTGCAGCTAAGAGCGCACATGCTGCAACTAAAAGATCCCGTGGGGGCTTCCCTGGTGGTGCAGTGGTTGGGAGTCCGCCTGCCGATGCAGGGGACACGGGTTTGTGCCCCGGTCTGGGAGGATCCCACATGCTGCGGAGCGGCTGGGCCCGTGAGCCATGGCCGCTGAGCCTGCGCGTCGGGAGCCTGTGCTCCGCAACGGGAGAGGCCACGGCAGTGAGAGGCCCG
>NW_006780611.1:10122335-10139478 GCF_000442215.2 Lipotes vexillifer | reverse complement strand
AAAAAAAAAAAAAAAAAGATCCCGTGTGCTGCAACTAAGACCTGATGCAGCCAAATAAATAAATAAATACATAAAATATTAAAAAAAAAAAACCAAAAAAAACACAAAAAACAAAAAACAGATTTAGTTCTCCAAGGACTGAGAATACTGGAACTGTCAGGAATAGTACGTAACATAGCTATGCATGAACTTTTTTTTTTTTTGACCACACTGTGTGGCCCATGGGATTCTAGTTCCCCAACCAGGGACCAAACCTGGGCCCTTGGCAGTGAGAGCGCAGAGTCCTAACCACTGGACCGCCAGGGAATTCCTGACTTTTTTTTAATAGAGGATACAATAAGGGAAGGGAAATCTATTCTCTATGTTCCTGAAACACGTATTTCTTAGAAATAAGATCGGTCTCATTATACAACTACCCTCTAAAGGTATGAGAGAAAAAAATTCTATCTCTTCTATAGGAATCAGAGATAAAAAGATGAAAAATGCCAATAAAACTCATCTGTTAATGTTGGAATATATTTTAATTGCAGCCCAGAATGATCTTGCATTGTGATAACTGATATTTCATCATAAGTTCCCAAATAGATACAATTTACAATTGACTACTTAATTATATATATATATATATATATATATATGGGTGTGTATATATACACGTTTTTCATATAACAAAATATTAAGGTTCTACCTACCTCCAAAAGCTTCTGTGATTGCCATGCTTTCAATTCCACCTCCTAGCAACTTACTAGAAATAGAAAGTAAGCTTTAGTAATGGGAACAGAAATAGAGATATCAAGAAAGGAGAAAGTGTTAATATCATTAGTATCATTTCTACCTATCTATATATCTTTCTATCTGTCCAACATGAACAGGAATTCTTGGCTGAATAAATGGCTTCCCACCTGTTTAGATCACGGGTTATACTGTGTATGGGCAGGGGGATCAACAAAACAATTTATAAGCCCTGTTGTTCTTAACTCCTGTGTACCAATAGGAAATGGGCTATGCAGGGCTTATATTTCAGTAATTCTAAAAAACTGAACTGGAGTGTGAATAAATGATTTTTAGTTATTAATTGGGTTTTTCATATTGTGCTGGGACTATGTTTCTAAAAGTCAACTGAATATCCAATTTTTTTTTAATGTACTGAAAAACATGAAAAATAGATATTAGGAAAATCCAGTGACTGTCATCATGATTGGCTTATCTCACACAAACCAAATTCTATGAAGAACATGTCAGAATAGAAAATATTCAAAGATGTGACAGGTAACGCTAGCAGATAGAAGAATAACTGTCAGAGTTTGACAGCATGCACTTAACTGGTAATGCAGTGATTCAGCACATTTAATACTCTTGATATGGAAAGATCTAAAGTTAATTAATCTCATTCATTCATTTAATGCAACAAATATTAATTATGGCAATTGTGCTAAGACCTGGTAAGAGCACTTTTTAAATCTTTGTAGTTATTTATTTATTTTTGGCTGCGTCGGGTCTTTGTTGCTGTGCACCGGCTTTCTCTAGTTGTGGTGAGTGGGGGCTACTCTTCGTTGTGGTGCACAGGCTTCTCATTGCAGTGGCTTCTCTTGTTGCAGAGCACGGGCTCTAGGTGCATGGGCTTCAGTAGTTGCAGCATGCGGGCTCAGTAGTTGTGGCTCACAGGCCCTAGAGTGCAGGCTCAGTAGTTGTGGCGCGTGGGCTTAGTTGCTCCACGGCATATGGGATCTTCCCAGACCAGGGCTCAAACCCGTGTCCCCTGCATTGGCAGGTGGATTCTTAACCACTGCGCCACCAGGGAAGCCCAAAAATCTTTGTAGTTTTTATTAGCATGACTTTTGGGACATGGTCATAGATTAGACAAAGCTTTAAGAGATGGATAATGTAACAGATTTACACTTACGTAGTTTAAGAGAGCAGCTTAAATGTAAATTGAAGTAATGTCGGAAGTTATCCACAGATTTAGTGAGGGCTATGGACTTTAATGAGAAAAAGAAAAATCTAGATACTGACCCGCATAAAGGACATGGTGGAGAGACCACTCCATTTGGTGGGTTGGCCAAAAAGTTCGTTCAGGTTTTCTGCAAGATGTTCTGGAAAAACCCTAACGAACTTTTTGGCCAACCCAATACTTAGGGATTCTATAAACCTACCAACTATTAAAGAGAGTTTTATTGATACTTGGCCCTCCTCATCTTGAGAAAAATCACCCTGAAAGGCTATAGCTCTGGAAAATCTCAGACAAAATTTCTGGTTGATATGCTGAAAAAGTGACCCCAAAATTTAACTGAAAGTGTACCCCAAATTACTTGGGATAGCATAACTGTTCCCTTATGAAACTCAGGAAAATTTACAATTAGGTACAGAAATAGTATTTTTAAATCTAGGAAGATTTAAAAATGGAGACACAAATCAAACCCACAGATTACTATTTTCATATTAAATTTGGGAATAATCTGTGCATATTTGGTACCTGAGAATTTTCAAAATTTAAGAGAATTTGACATTTTTATAATAACACATTAGCCTCTAATTGATTAAATGATATAGACCTGCAGTTTCTAAGTTGATGACTAAGTTTATACACAGTATTTGAACATTTAAGAGTGTCTAAGACTCACTATACTTATAAGTTTAATTTATTGAATTTATAAGACATTCAGATAATTGGAAAGATTTTAATAATTACACAGGTAAAGTTCTTAGAGGAAATATAATATAATAAATTTATAAATATAATTTAAAATGTTTAAGGGAATTTAGTTAACCATATTAGAAAGGCTCCCTTAAAACTTGCCAAATTTATAAATAGACTTGCAGCTTAAGAAAAAATCATATAACATTTAAACAAATAAAATATTAATTAAAAAAAACCTAGCTCCCGAGTAATCTTTTATGTGCCCCAAAACCCAACATCGAGGACACCAGAAAGCTCACTATGAGAGTAATAATTTCTCTAAGCCGAATGGTTCTTAAACCATGATGTGGTAGAGCAATTGGAGAATATCAAGTTGTCATTTGAATCAAGTTTTATTTATTTATTTATTTATTTATTTATTTATTTATTTAGGCTGCACTGGGTCTTAGTTGTGGCACGTGGGATCTTTTAGCTGTGGCATGTGCACTTCTTAGTTGCGGCATGCGTGTGGGATCTAGTTCCCTGGCCAGGAATAGAACCTGGCCCCGTGCATTAGGAGCATGGAGTTCCACCCACTGGACCACCAGGGAAGTCCCGGAATCAAGTTACCTTGACCAATTTGTCTTGGACCAAAGACTTTTCCTTAGCTGTTACTTGAAAAAAAGTTCTGTGATTTTAAAAATTTGAGGCAATGCTAGGTTAAAGAGGTGTTTTATTTCACTGCAGGAATTCAGACCCTTTAATAAAATGTGTGAATCTCCAAGAGGAGAATATAGTATATCACACTTCCCTAACTTATTTTATTCACTGTTTATTCATTTAATTAGTCATTCTACAAATATTTATTGAACACCTAGTTTGTGTTAGAGATTGCTCTATGCCCTTGGAGTAAAGCAGCAAACAAAAGAGACAGAAATCCATCACTTCATGGAGCTTCCATTCTAATGAGAGAACAGACAATAAACATAAGTAAAATTTGTGGTATGTCAGTTGTTATTAAATGGTATGGATAAAAATTAGATCCAGAGAGGGGATAAGATGTGCAGAGGATGAAGACTGGGAGTTTTCGAATAAATTTTCAAATAAAGTGATCAGAGAAGGCCTTAGTGAGAAGCAGGCATTTTAGCAAAGACCTGAAAAACCTGACAGCAAGTCATGAACATAATGACGAAAGAGTGTTCTGGGCAGAGGGAATGCTAAGTGCAAAGGCCCTGAGGTGGGAGTGTATCTGGCATGTTCTAGGAATAGCAAAGAAGTTAGTGTGGTTGGTACATAGTAAACCACAACATGAATTAAAGATGAGCTTAGATTTGAGATTAGAGAGGATTTTGGCTTTTGCTCTGAGTGAGATGGGGAGTCATTAGGATGTTTTGGGCAGAGGAGTGTTATGATCTGACCTATGTTTTAAAAGGATTATTCTGGGTCCTATGTGAAGAATAAATGGTAGGGGCAAGATCTAAAGGAGGGAAGTTAGTTAGAAGTTATTATTAATAATCCAGAAGAGATACTAATAGGTGTTTTAGACCAGTGAGTTAACAAAGGAGAAGGTGGTGAGAAGTAATTGAATTTGTATTTCTTCTCTTTCTCTGTACACATATAGACACAAATAGAAAAAAAAAATATATGTATATACACACACACACATATATATATATAAACTTTCTATTATGGACAATTTCAAACATACAAAAGTAGACAAAAACAGTATAATAATGAACTTTCATGTACCTATAACTCAGCTTCAAAAATTATCAGCTATGAACTCATGGTCAACCTTTTTTCATATAAACCTCCAACCACTTCCCTCCCTTTTCATATTACTTTAAGTACATCCTAGGCAACATATCATTTCATCCTAAATATTTCAGTAGGTATCTCTACAAGATGAAGACTCTTATTTTTTTTTAAATTTTTTTATTTTTTGTTTTTTTGTTTTTTTACGCGGGCCTCTCACTGCTGTGGCCTCTCCCGTCGCGGAGCACAGGCTCCGGACGCGCAGGCTCAGCGGCCATGGCTCACGGGCCCAGCCGCTCCGCGGCATGTGGGATCCTCCCGGACCGGGGCACGAACCCTGGTCCCCTGCCTCGGCAGGCGGGCCCCCAACCGCTGCGCCACCAGGGAAGCCCAAGACTCTTATTTTTAACATAACTGCATTACCATTATCACACCTAAAAAATTAGTTATTCCTTAATATCAACTATCTAGTAAGTGTTCAATTTTCAGTCTCATATGTCTTATTATCCGTGTGTGTTTGAATCAGGATCCAAAATAAGATCCACATATTGAGATTAAGTGACATGTCTTTTTTTTTTTTTTTAATAGTCTGTGCCTACAAGGCACCTTCAGTTTATTGTTATTTATTTATTTTTGCTGTGCTGTGTCTTCGTTTCTGTGAGACGGCTTTCTCTAGTTGTGGCAAGCGGGGGCCACTCTTCATCACAGTGCGCGGGCCTCTCACTATCGCGGCCTTTCTTGTTGCGGTGCACAGGCTCCAGACGCACAGGCTCAGTAGTTGTGGCTCACGGGCCCAGCCGCTCTGCGGCATGTGGGATCCTCCCAGACCGGGGCTTGAACCCGTGTCCCCTGCATTAGCAGGCAGATTCTCAACCACTGCGCTACCAGGGAAGCCCAAGTGACATGTCTTTTAAATCTCTTTCAATCTCTAGGTCTTCTCCCTGATTCCATCTCTCTCGTTTTTTTTTTTATTCCTTATAGTTTATTTGTTGAAGAAACTGGTTGGGTTTTTTTTTAATATAAGGATTTTTTTTTAAAATAAATTTATTTATTTATTTTTGGCTGAGCTGGGTCTTCGTAGCTGTGCGGTCTTTCTCTAGCTGCTGCGAGCAGGGGTTACTCTTCGCTGCAGTGAGAGGTCTTCTCATTGCGGTGGCTTCTCTTGTTGCGGAGCACGGGTCCTAGGTGCGCAGGCTTCAGTAGCTGTGGCACGTGGGCTCAGTAGTTGTGGTTCGCGGGCTCTAGAGCACAGGCTCAATAGTTGTGGCACACGGGCTTAGTTGCTCCGCGGCATGTGGGATCTTCCCGGACCAGGGCACAAACCTGTGTCCCCTGCATTAGCAGGCGGATTCTTAACCACTGTGCCATCAGCGAAGCCCGGTTGGTTTGTTCTGACTCAATATATTTGAAGGTAGAGCAGACAGGATTTGTTAATACATTAGAGCTAGGGTGTGAGAGGGGAAAAGAGGTGCTAAGGATGACACTAAGGTTTCAGATCTGAGGATCAAAAAGAGCTCAGGATGAGGGAGATTTTAGGAGGAGCAGATCTGGGGCAAAGATCAGAAGTTTGGTTTCAGGCCTGTGAAGTCTGAGCTGCCTAGCAGACATTCAAGTGGAGGCATATTTGACTATGAACTCTTTTTTTCTTGCAGTTTTTTGTGAGGTCAGGGTTTTCAGGAATACTTTGAAGAAATACTGCTTTTGTTCAAATTGATCTTGGCCACTGCTCTGACTTATGAACCAGTAACTCTGCCTACTAAAGTAGAGGAAAAAAACCCACATTCTAGTCAACTTGCATTGGGAAGATGATGACTATGTCTCAGGAATCATAAGATGATAAATAAAAAGGGAAGTTAAAACTGCTGAGGCTGAAGAGCAAAACCAACACTGCATTATTTCTTCTAAAATATTCACTCTAACAACTGATTTTTAAGTAAAACCAAAAGTGAAATGGAATTTCCTTTATCAGTGGAGAAGAAAAGGGAAATGAAAAGTTAAACTAATTTTTTAAATGGTTTATAGATTAATATAGGCTGATTTAGAAACTACTTATATTTTGGGTCTGAATTTCTTGTAAGAAATTTAATCCTGTTTTTACAAGCAGTCTGGAATTTATTTGCTTCAGTTGCCTTTTGAAAAAAAAAAAAAAAACTTCTGCAAAATAAGAAGCTATTTCTACTACTTATAGTCAAAATAACAACCTGGATAGAGGAAAAGAAATATAGCATTCCAAAGATTATGCTTAGTGGTTAAAAAAAATATGAGATACATACTCAAATTCCTGGCTCCCAGTGGTGATATGGAAAACCATCTTCCTCTTCTCACTATACTCAAATGCAGTCAGGAATCCTGGTTCCTAAAGAAAGACAAAAGAAAAAGTTCAAAAAGGGTATAAGATGATGGTTTTGATTTCAAATCCCGCCAAAAGCTATATACTTGATTACCAGGGTCATCATTTGATATAAGCTACAGTTCATTTGTCTTTGAAGGCAGCACAAGATCATGCTTAAGAACATAGGCTCTTATCTTCAAATAGATAACCAACAAAGACCTACTGTATAATACAGGGAACTCTGCTCAAAATTCTGTAATAACCTAAATGGGAAAAGAATTTGAAAAAGAATAGAAAAAAATAGATTAATTAAATTAAATTTTAAAAAAAGACTGCAATGATGGCATTTCTTAGGACACCTTTGGATTAATCATGAAAACAACAACTCTCTGAGTAGCTGCCGGCAGCGTTTAGTACATATATAAACTATATGAGTTACTGTAAATATATGTTGACAGAATTATTCTTGCTCGCTTCCAGGTGACCTCTAAAAATGGTTCGCTATTCACTTGACCCAGAAAACCCCACAAAATCATGCAAATCAAGAGGTTCAAATCTTCGTGTTCACTTTAAGAACACTCGTGAAACTGCCCAGGCCATTAAGGGTATGCATATCTGAAAAGCCACCAAGTACCTGAAGGATGTCACTTTAAAGAAGCAATATGTGCCATTCTGACTTTACAATGGTGGAGCTGGTAGGTGTGCCCAGGCGAAACAGTGGGGCTGGACTCAGGGTTGGTGGCCCAAAAAGAGTGCTGAATTTTTACTGCACATGCTCAAAAATTTAGAGAGTAATGCTGAACTTAAGGACTTAGATGTAGATTCTCTGGTTATTGAGCACATCCAGGTGAACAAAGCCCCCAAGATGTGGCGCAGGACTTACAGAGCTTATGATTGGATCAACCCATACATGAGCTCTCCCTGCCATATTGAATGATCCTTATTGAAAAAGAACAGATTGTTCCTAAACCAGAAGAAGAGGTTACACAGAAGAAAAAGATATTCCAGAAAAAAAAAAAAAAGAGTTTAAATAAAATAAAATTTAAAAATTAAAAAAAAAAAAGCAGTTATGGGGAAGGGATGGTGGTAATGGCTGCAACAACAATGTGAATGTATTTAATACCACTGAACTGTATACCTAAAAATGATTAAGATGGTAAATTTTATGTTATGTGTATTTTACCACAATAAAAAAGGAAAAAATTAAAAAAAAAAAAAGAACACAGGCTCTTGAGTCACCCTACCAAGGTTCAAAATATGTCTCTAATACTTATTAGCTGTGTGATGTCAGGTAAACTACTTAATCTTGCTGTACTTTGGCTTCCTCTTTTGGGTCAAATGGGGATAATAGTGTCTCTTTCATAGGTGAGTTGTAAGGATTAAATGAGATATATTTATGGCATAAAGCAGAATGGTACTTTACTAAGTGATTCAGTTGATTTCATTCAATAGCATCATTTCCCCCAGCTCTAGAAGTTGGAAGGACCACAGGAATTTCAGTTTTCAATATTCATGATACAATATTTTTCACGTTAGATAGACTACATATTGGTTAAATTAATGAGCTACAGCTGATGCAGTGTTATAACTAGTGAAAATAGGTCCTGATGTGGTCTAATGTATTCCCCTCTTTGTTGTTTTATACTATGACAGTGGTTCTCAAACTTCAGAGAACTTGAAGTGGCAGAAGGCCCATGCCTAATCCTAATTCAATGAGTCTGGGCCTCTGTGTTCTTTACAAGCCACTCCAGATGATTCTGATACATACCACTGTACTGTGAAGTTAACTGTCTCTGTCTGTCTCTGCCTCTCCTTCTATGTCTCAATCGTTTTCTCTTTCTTTCAGAATAAATAGCTTTAGTTAAGAAAGGATAAGACTCTTGGTGCATTAGTAGGTACATGAGAAGGAGAGAGGTTCTTTTCTTTGGTAGTAGAATTATTTTCCAAAGAAAAGAAGACTAATGCCTAGGAGCTATAAAGTAGCAGTTTCCCAAACCCTGGGTACTGCTCTAGGGCTTCATTAGATACCCTGGCAGTTATGGTACTGCTCTAGGGCTTCATTAGATACCCTGGCAGTTATGGAACTGACTTGCAGGTATACTGCCCAAGAGTACTCAGAAGGTAAAGCAACTGAGCTGTGTTCAGAGCAGTTCACTTGGGTCCTCTCCAAGCTCAGGACCACATTGCATCACTCTCATGCCTCAACTGCCTCTGGGGAAGGAAACCGGATGGCTGTCAGTGAAGAGACTTTCTAGGACTTGGTGGGAATGAGAGCCTCACATACACATGTAGAAATGGAGAAGCTTGCTCTTCTGCAAAGAGGGAGACTTTGTCTTTCTGCATATTCTTATTTCCAGAGCTGGTGCTTCCAGTGGTCCCCAAAAGCTCTACACAAAAGCTTGGGTCAAAGATATGTGTTTTTGCTTGGAGCCTCTCAGCTGCATAGGTCTCTTGTGTTCTGTGGGCCCAACTACAAGGTATAGGTTTCACTTAGCGTTAAGCTCAGGTGCCTCAATGAGCACATTCTTGGTCATATCTATCTTAACTGCACACATGTAGACCCAGCCACTGCTGTCATTTTCAAATGCAATGCTCTCTTATCAAATGCCTATAGCAGGAGAGGGCAACTTCTTTGCTGCTGAGCACTTCACAACAGCCATAGATACAATGTTTGAGGAGATAAGACAAAAATAAGGAGGAGGAAGATAAAAAATATGAAAAGGAGGGAATTCCCTGGCACTCCAGTGGCTAGGACTTGGTGCTCTCACTGCCCAGGGGCCCAGGTTCAATCCCTGGTCCCGGAACTAGGATCCTGCAAGTCACGTGGTATGGCCAAAAAAAAAAAAAGAAAAGAAAGAAAGAAAAGGAGAAGGAAAGGCAGAGACACAGAAAGGGGAAAAAGGTAATATAAAGGGAGACAAAAAGAAAAGTTTTGGTAAAAAATAATTACCTTCATAGTTTTCCAGGTCTCTTAACCCCTGTCTCATTCTTTCAGAAATTAATTGCTTTGAAACCGACATGATGAAAAGTTAACATGGGGCATATGTCTTGTGATCTACAGGAACTCAGAGTTCTCACAATAGTTTCTAGTGTACATAATGAGAAAGGCTACAGAGACTCACAGGGCCCTTCTAAGCTAAAACAACAAAGAATGGATTTTGCTTACAATCAGCTTGTTGGCTGCCTCTTTAATCTTGTCCACTTTTGCTTCTGAGAGCCCTTTGACATTGCATAGCGCTCTTCTTGTTGTCATTTGTATCCCTTTGATGGTACAGATGCCTACAGACTTCAGTTTCTTAATGTCAGCCACATTCTGTAAGTAAAAGAATGGGTGCAGCAGATTGAGAAAATGCCAGTCTGAAAGGCTCCCATACTATGTCATGTGCTTTTGTGTCCATCTACTTCCATCATGATGCCAATTTTATACAAGTGGCCAGGTGGAACCCACCCACCATGTAGCCAAATGTTCTGGAAATATCTGAGTAGAACATACCCAGCATGATGCCAAATGTTCTGGCTGTGCCCTGATTTCCCAAGAATGTTAGTGAGACCATGGCAATGTAACAAGGAATTCAAAAGAAAAGTCTGTTGGTAGGAAAGCTAACAAATTTATCACACGTTCAACCCCCTCAGTTCAGCTCCTTCCTTCTACAGAACTTCATTACCAAAATGTTCTTTAAAATTTTTCAAAGATTTTTTTCTTTACCTTTGGAGAATGCAAATAACTACATAACCAAAAGACCAGGATTTTCTCTTGCTCCAATTTTCTAAATTCAACTGAAAAAGATTAAATGTGAGGGCTTCAAAGGGTAATGTCAGAGAAGTTTTACTGCCAACCGATTGCTATTGAAATTCATCTAGCTAGTTACTTAAAGTCTTGATTTCTGTCAACGTCATTTAATCACATGACACAGAAGGTGAATTTTCTGTTGATGAAAACAGTAGATAGCTCTGAATGCCTCCAGCTGGACCAGTGGTTCTCAACTGGGGGCAATTTTGCCCCCGGGGACACTTGACAATATCTGGAGAAATTTTTGGTTGTCACAACTAGAGAGTTGCTACCGGCATATAGTGAGTGGTTAGGAGTCAGGGATGCTGCTAAACACGCTAGAATGCACAGGACAGTCTCCCACAACAAAGAATTACCCAGTCCCAAATGCCAATAAAGTCAAGACCAAGAAACTCTAAAATGGACAATTTCACACAGCATTGAAAAAATACTTACAATTCCATGTTTTTGTAACAGGTCAATGTCTTGAAACAAAGATTCCTAAAGGACATGGAAGAGGAAAAAAGGAGGGTTGATTCTTCATATCCAACTGTTTCACATATTTTGAAGAGTTAATTCAGTATTATGAGTCACTCCAAAATGCCTCAAATTCCACTTCTCTAGACAGACTGAGGTAGGATCAATAATGCTTTTTCAAACACATTGTTACATACTCAGAAGAAGTGCCAACACTGAAAGCAATGCGAAGCCCAACAGGCACCCGTGATCTTAGTTCCCCGACCAGGGATCGAACCCGAGTCCCCTGTAGTGGACACACGGAGTCCTAACCACTGGACCACCAGAGGAGTCCCATGGCCTCTCCAAATTTTTAAGACCTTAATCCAAAAGAGTGGAACAGCACAATCTATTTTTAAATATGTTTTCTCAATCTTCTTCCCCACCAGACCATGCACTCCTTCCTCTGCTATTCGGTACCAGTAAGCGTAGGTACCAGTATGGCCATACCACTTGTTAAATTATTAAAATACTTTCATGCCAGCTGCTAAGTAGCTAATCTTAGCACCCTTGCCAAACAAGTTGTTACATATTTGTAATATTGCCTCTCTCCAGAACTATGTTTTATTTCTAATCTCAGTTTCTAAAAATAGTAGTTAACAGAGAAGGAACTTCATTTTTGTAGAATGACTGAGTGTCTACATATCTTTCAACATTCTAGCCATACTTCTTCATCTTGGAATCCTGGTTCTTCCAGCACAACTTGATCCTCCTTCATATTGAAAGGTGAACAGCAGAAAAATAATAAATTCTGGAAAAATAAGAAATATTAAGAAGTAGTCATAGATCATATAGTACAAAATCCTTTGCCCATAGACTTTCTTGATTTCATTTCAGATATCAAGGACCAGAAGGACAATTAGAAAAATATTTAGTTTGGAACAACTGGGCTGGCCTATCTTCTTTCTCCAAGCCTGTGGCATTACGTCTTTTGTTGGTGTGTGTATGTGGGGATGGGGACTTAGTTTCTTTTCTCTTTCCTCAAAACTGGCCACTTTGTATCATCTTTCAATTTCCTATAGCACAATTAATCATGACTAATAATATCTTTTTTGTTGCCTTGGAATGTTATTTAGAAGTAGAATATTAGAATTCCATATTGTTATTAAACTTTCATGTTGGTTAACAACACTCTAAGAACTTTGGCCTTAAGTCAATCTTCCTTGTATTCTCCCTGGCACCTAGAACTTAGTCTATCCTCAAAAAAAAGATATATATTTTTTCTCATATATGAGGGATGACTTCCTGCTTGGGAATTATGAATGGGCTCTCTTGTAACATATATATTTTTGTTTAATAAAACATTAGATGTATTTTGTTTTATAGTATTTACTAGTTTCATGATGTATTTTTTTTTAAGATTTAAAATTACGGCAGATACCCAATATTTAAACATGATAAAATATTAGGGCCAATAAGCAGATAAAGAGTCTTTGATTTAACACTGTAGCAGTTGTTTTAAGATCTCAGGAAGCTACAAGGTATGACTGTTTTCATTAGAAAACGTGGTCCAAGTAATCAGTTTTCTTGGTGTATTCCATCTCTTTGCTTAACACCAAATTCGGGTTGGGGCCCGGCCCAGAAGGGGAACAAACTGCTAAGGTTAGAGGTATGGTCGCTACCACCTAGTACCTCCGAACAGCAAAGTATTCGAGGCAAACGAGGAGACAGTGGAGGTGGAATCTTCTGGAGTACGGTCCCTCATTCAGAGAGCTAATCATATGTATGATAATCCCAAATTCCACAGTGACTGTCCTTTCTTTTCTCCCTGATAAACAAAAAGATTGTTCTCCATCTATCTCAAATAGCAATTGACGGGGTGAACAGATGAATCTAAGGTAGGGCTCCCGGACACCTCGGCTTAAGGCACCAGAAGCTGTCCCTCATCGTGGGGAGCGCGGTCCAGATCACCCTCACCGCCTCCCCACCCCCACCAGCCGTTTTCCTGACACCTGACTCCCTCATAAGAAGGCCGAGGAGGCCTCCTCAAGACTTAGGTCCGACTTGGTTTGAAATAAGGATGCTGGAAATCCCTCGAGAGCACTGAGATTCCCTCCGGGGACTGGGTTGGGGACGGGACGCACGAAGCCACCAGCCCAGGGCCCAGCAACGACAACCGAGTATGACCAAAGAAAGGAAAACCTGAGTTTCCCCTCAGATTCTTCACCCGCTTTCCCTTTTTGCCACAAACTCCACTCGTACCCACACTCTCCCGGGGTTTTTCAAGATATCTGAACCCCTTCCGCGCCCTGCCCGGGCCTTCCAGTCCTCAGGGATTCTGCCTCAGAACCAGAACGCGGAGACTGGCTTCCTGTCGCTGACAGAGAGGTTTGGCGCCAAAAGACTAGTTCGGGCGCGCGGCTGGAGTGGGCGGGACCCGGACGGAGGGGCGGGCCCACCGTGGGCGGAGCGAAGAGCGAGGGGCGGAACCCGGGGCGGGGCAGATGACGACGGGGCGGGGTGGCGGGAGGGCCGGGAGCAACTTGGAGCAGCTAAAGGAGCCTCTGAGGGTGGCGCGCTGGGGCTAGGGGAGTCGCTGAGGTGGAGGGAGCGTGCTGAGGAGAGGGGCTTTGGTCGGAGGGGAGGCTGGGGCGTCTCTAGAGCGGAGAGAGATGCTGAGGTCAGGGAGAGGACTGAGGTGGGGGCACTGAGGAGACGCATCGAATTAGCGGGTACTGAGGTGGGCGCTGAGGTGAAGACAGGCTGCTGTGAGAAAGAAGGCCCTTAGGTGGGGCGTGTTCTGATATGAAGAGAGGCCGCTGGAAAGGGGTCAGGAGGTGGAAGGCCATGAAGCGGGGGAGGGGTGCTGGGCGGAGGTGGCTGACGTGGTGACAGGTGACATGCGGAATGCTTATCTTAATCAGGATCCTCGGGTTAGGAGATCGAATATGGGGGTATTTCCCCCTGCTCAAGGCTTTTCTTTTCACTCCAAGTTTTTCATATCTGGCTTCACAGTCTGTACCTAATACCTCAGTCCGCGTTCCTACTTTCTCTCCTTTCTCTGTGACTCTCTTACCATTTGCCACTCTTAGTCTGTGAGTGAGGCACCCAAGGCCCATTCACGATGGAGAGTAATTTTTCTTCGTCTCAACTTGAAATTTTAAATAGACAACAGAAGCCAAACATATTTTGATCCAGCTTTTAAATAGAAATTTTAGGCCAGCCTTCATGCCAGCAGAGCCATCTCTGGCAGCATCATCCTCCTCCCCTTAAATGGAAACTGACTGTTGAGAGTCATGAAACATTTGAAAGAGCATCTGTTGAGGTGGAGGCTGCAATGTAATCTTGGATGAATATCTGTGCAAACAGTTCTTTGGGTTCAAGACCTAGTACAGGGTGACCCTTTTCCTTCAGTGTCTGAATCTTTTTTTGCTGGAATAAATAGCAAAAAATTCCCAAAATAGCAGCTGGCAGTTTGTAGGGCATTCCCCTTCCCCCCAGGTGGATTGTTTAAAGAGACAACAAATAACTGCCATAGTTCTTCAAAAATCTGTTATTTTCCAGAAACATAGCCTGTCCATGTTAAATGGAAATTAATGCCCATTTTTGACATGAACTGGATAGTGATGATAGGCTTTCTCTTTGGGCCTCACCTAAAGCAATTATAGTAACTTCTGAGCAACTTGTTAGATGGAGACATCAACTGTACAGAAGAGCTGTAAAGAGCACAGCAAGATGATTTAGGGAAATATAACATATGTAGTTTGGTGTAGTGACAGCTGGGAGAGAGAAATGTTCATAATACTTGAAGGTTGTGTGCAGTACACTTAAAGAAACTGAAGCGAGCTTGGTAATGACAAATTCGTGAAGTAAGTATAAAAATTTCATTTGGATAGGATATTGATGGTTATATACAACTTTAAAATTAAAAAAAATAAATCCAAAACCCTGGGGTAGTTCAAAAGTACACTTGAAGATCTTTCCACTTAAATCAGGACCAAAACCAAAAAAACACTAGTCTTTAATACCTTACAAAAATTCTGAATATGATGAAGGTGGCATTTCAAATCAGTGGGGAAATGAATTCCGTGAATGATGTTGGAACAAACTAGGTGGTCATCTGGAAGAAAAATAAAATTGTAACCATACTTCATACCTTATACCAAAATAAATTCCAGATGGATCAACAAATTAAATCTGAACAATAAAATAATAAAAGTACTAGAAGAAAACATGGGAAATTTTTTTTACTATCTCAGAGTAAGACAAGTCTTTTCCAGTATGATACAAAACTCAGAAGCCGTAAAAGACTTATAAGAATGACTGTATTAGAGAAAAATCCTGCACGGCAAAATGCTACTTTCCTGTCCTAGATATAGAGCATGGCAAACCAAAGCTTTGGTGTCAATTAGTAACCAATTAGTAATTGTGTCAATTAGCTTTCCCAATTTCTCAAATCCTTCAGCGAGTCTACAAGGTCTCTACAAAATTTTTAAAATGTGTGTCATTTTATGATATTCTAAGAAATAAAAAACAGGCAGTGGAATTACAGGTGACCTGAATTTTAAACCACTACACTTTACTGCCCCTCTGTGGACAACCACCTTATAATCAAATAGAGACATATAACTCCACCGTGTACAGTTAGGTAGCTTCAAACTGGTGCCTATGGATGCATATTCTTGGTTTCAAGAGCTCAAATTTGAGAAATGCTTTAGTACAGAACTAAAGAATGAAGGGTCATTACAAAAAGAGAATTTCATTGGGTATACCTCCCCTTAAGCACATTTATTTTTTAAAATGTTTATGACCCTACTATTTGTCAGTGTACTAGGTGTTTGTTGCCAGGGATTCAACAACAAACAAGATACAAACCCTAGTGTGGGCTATAGATAAGTTTATAGGCAATTGCAGTAGAGTATATAGATATACATATACATACATACATATCAGTCATTTGAGGCTTTTCTCCTTTATTTAGATTTATTTCCAAGTTTGAAAAACTTCTAACTTTGGCATGCAGCTACCCAGAGAGGCGTGCTCATGACCGTTTATTTAACCAACATTTATTAAACACTGTTGGACCCAGCTCTCTGCTGGATATGGAGATAAAGACAGGTCTCTACTCTCAAGGAGGGATGAGTCTACTAGGGAAGATAGATACAGAAACAGATAATAACACACCTGGTGAGATAAGAGGGATTATACACACAGTTGGGAAACAAGTAGACCTCTCCCTGGGGGATCCTCACAGAGGTGGTGACCCTTAATTTGGGGCTGAAAGGATAAGTGAGGATTTGCCAGCTGGGCAGGGTGGGAAAGGCAGAGGGAACACAGAGGCTTGTTTAGGGAGCTGCAAGTGGTTCTGCTGGAGTAAAAGGTACTAGGGAGAAAGGAACTCTCAGATGCCAAAGGTAACGTTTGTTGATAGCTAACACATCACTTAACTTCTTTCCACAGATGAACACATCTACTTCACACAAAGATACCATGAGGTAGGAACTATTATGATCTCTGTTTACAGATGATGGAACTGGGGCACCACAAGGTTAAGTAACTTGCCTAAGGTTCACAGTCTGGCTCCAGTGTTCAGGTTCTCAGCCTATTAATATGCTAAACCAGTATATGACAGATCTTTTATCTTCATATGTGATTTTATTTTCCATTTATAGAAGTATGATATAAGTACACATAGGCATGGCAACTATGCCAGACTTATAGTACATACAGTTCAGCCGTTTACAAGCTATGTGGTCTTGGGAAAATTTAATTAAACCTCTTTGTGCTTCAGTTTCCTCATGTGAAAACCAAGAATAGTATTGGTACTGAGTTGTGAGAAATAATGGGTTAAGATACTTGAAGTATTTGGGCTGCTGTGTGGAAAATGGATTGGAGGAGGCAAGAGAGAGGGCAAGGAGAATACCTAGGAGAACACCGTAAAAGTCCAAGACAGGGGCAATGGTAGCTTCAATCAAGAAAGGCCTCAGTTTGAAAATAGAGAAAATTGTATGTCATTTACAGGGCTATAAGAGAAGACAAAATAATCTGTAAAAATACGCTTAAAAATACCTAGCGGGCTTCCCTGGTGGCACAGTGGTTGAGAGTCCGCCTGCCGATGCAGGGGACATGGGTTCGTGCCCCGGTCCGGGAAGATCCCACATGCCGCGGAGCGGCTGGGCCCGTGAGCCATGGCCGCTGAGCCTGCGCGTCCGGA
>NW_006780611.1:10111386-10122247 GCF_000442215.2 Lipotes vexillifer | reverse complement strand
TGCGCGTCCGGAGCCTGTGCTCCGCAACGGGAGAGGCCACAACAGTAAAAGGCTCGCGTACAGAAAAAAAAAAAAAAAAAAAAAAAAAAATTACCTAGTCCCCAGTAATGCCTTTAATGTTTTTAAGTAAAATGTTATAATATCCCTATCACCCAACTTCAGCAATTTTGAACACATGGCCAGTCTTGTTTCACTATACCTCCATCCACTTCCTCCCTTTCATATTATTTTGAAGCAAATTCTACATGTCATATAATTTCTTCTGTAAATATTTCAGTATGTATCTCTAAAAGATAAGGACTCTTTTTAAAAATATAACCATTAACACCATTATCACACCCCCAAAATAATAATTTTTAATATCAAATATCCAGGCAGCATTCAAAAAACCAATTGTCTCATAAATGTCATATATTTTTTAAAGCTTGGATCAACTGGGATCCAAAAAATGTCTGCATGCTGCAATTTATTTATTTATTTATTTATTTATTTATTTATTTATTTTCTGTACGTGGGCCTCTCACTGTTGTGGCCTCTCCCATTGCGGAGCACAGGCTCCGGACACGCAGACTCCGGACGCGCAGGCTCAGCGGCCATGGCTCACGGGCCCAGCCGCTCCGTGGCATGTGGGATCTTCCCGGACCGGGGCATGAACCCGTGTCCCCTGCATTGGCAGGCAGACTCTCAACCACTGCGCCACCAGGGAAGCCCCCTGTTGCAATTTATTGATGCTTTTTAGGCCTCTCTTAACCTATAGATTTCCCTCTCTTTTTCCCTTGCAACTTATTTGTTTAAAAAAAAAATGGAGTCATTTGCTATGGAGTTTTCCATAGCCTAGATTTTGCTGATTGCATCCCCTTGGTGTTAACATGCTTCTCTGTCCTTTGTATTTCCTATTATGATAGTTGCAGCTGGAGTCTAGATCAGGCCCAGATTTGATTATTTGGTAAAGACTATTTCATAGGTGGTATTGTGGTCTACCATCAAGAGGCATTTAATGGCTTTTTACCTTTCGGGGATGTAAGCAGCAACCTAGATCCATTAATTCATTAGGGTTTGCAAAATGGTGATATTTTAATTAGGTGGAATATTTCTAAAAGAGAAACTTCCCCTCATCTCTTGTTTGCTTACCTGCTAATACAGTTCATATGGGAATGGCATGATAAACGCTGATTTGTTTTCTTTATTTGCTAGTTTTCAAAATAATGAATTGGTTCCCTAGTATCCTTCAATGGTGACCAGTTAATTTTTTTAAAGTAATGATATGAACGTATGGGTGAAAACACATTTGATGTGCTTCAATCCATGGCTATTATTATTATTATGCTTAAACTGTCCCATCTTAAGCCAATGGGATTCTCTCTAATTTGGCTACTGAGTCTTTCTGACAGGACTCTCATCTTTGGTAGCTTCCTTGCTGTCTAGTATGACAAGATGTTCCATGTTCATTTCATGATTTTCCTGCCCTAGATCTGGAACCAGACACTTCTTCAAGGATCCCTGTATCCCTTTTAGTGCAAACTGTATTTCAAAACCACAGTCCAGGTCATTGCTAGTTGGTCAGTCTTTATTTCTAGGGCATTTCAATAGACAGAGTTAGTAGGTTTCTTTTGTTGTTTGTCTGTTTGTTGTTGTTTTAAAGCTTTAAGGAGGTATAAGTGACATACAAGAAACTAAACATATTTAAATATTTAAAGCCTGTATATGGTGTGTGAACCTGTGAACCCTTCACCACAATGAAGATAGTGAACAGAACCACCATGCCCAAAAGTTTTCTTGGGCCTCTTTGTATTCCCTTCCATCCTCTCCTCCCCTCCCCTCTTTAGCAACTATTTGTTTGTTTTTAAAGATAAAATATATTCTCAATTCATAATCAATTCAAAATCAGGACTATAGGATTTTAACTTCATTTCTTCTAGTTTAACATCTGAATTTCCTTACTTCCATACTGAAAATACTGGTTCTCAGCCACAGTAGGAATGACAGAACTGGGGTATTACACAATTACTCATTTGCTTTATCCCACATTACAGTTAATGCTTCTTAAATGTTAGTTCCCTTTGACACTCTACCCTCTCTCCACCCCCCACTTATAAAGGGCAAAGAATTCTTCACCATAATTTTCCCTTCTAATACTTACAAAGAACAGAGACAGATCTTTTCATCTTGAACTTCCTGAGAGGCCTATGGTTATGAGTCCTCAGTAATTTCTGGAAGGGTCTGAGCAGGGATGGTCTTGGACCCAAGCTGTACAAAGGAGTATCCTGAAAGACATGTCCTGGTTTCCATGCTCAATATGTCCAGGTTTCAGGAGAAGAGTATACCTTTTAACAGCAATGGTAACAACAATAACAACAACAACAATAGCTGGTAGCAATTACCAAGTGAAATATGCTAAGCCAGGAACTTTGCATAAATTATCTCATTTAACTATCACAACAGCACTACCTTCCTAGGCAGGCATTCCCTTTCTGCATTCAAGAAAACAAGTTCAGAAAAGTCAAGTCACAAAAGCTACTAGGCCTAAGGTCATATATCTACTATGAAGCAGAGCAGGGATTCAAGGCCCTGAATTTTCTGGGGCCAAAGCTTGAGCTCTTCCCTTTTACCCTTCTTTCATCCCTTTACCTGGGTAATGTTCTCCAAGAGGGTCATCTAGAATTACACTCAGGTTCAAGTGAAGATGTTTATCTGTGGGGGACATGATAGGTCCCAAGAATATACTTAATTGCTTCTTGGTTCAGGCAAACAGCGATTTGCTTGATTTTTTCCCTCTTGGCTGGGTTGGGCAGACTGTTCTAACACAGACCAGGTTACTCCCTTGTGCCCAAAGGCCCAAATGATAAAGGCCAAGCCCCTCAGCCAAATTGCAGGTCCTTCTACACACTGGCCCCTGTACCGCTGAGCCTCAGTGAAGTCTCTCTGGACTTGGTTTTTCTTGGATTCCACACAAACCTCTAGCACAGCATTAATGCATTTATTGATTTACACATCCTCCCTCTCTTCCAGACTGTGTGCTCCTTAAGGTCAGGGACTATGTCTTTATTCATCTCTGTATCAACAGGACCTGGTATGTGCAAGCATGGTATAGTGAATGCTTGGTATAGTGAATGCTTCCTCAACCTCTCCAAGCCCCAGTGTCCTCCTAGGAGAAATGGAGGTAACAACACCCACCTTGGCAGAGAAGGGGGCAGGAGGGTTAATCTGAGATAATGTTTGAAAAGGATTTAGAGTACTTAGCACATAGTAAGTACTCAATAAATGATGTCTCCTATGATTACTGTTATATAATACATATAATACATACTAATATATACTCCATAGTGTTGTTATTAATAAACAAGTGAATGAAAGAATTAGTAAGCAAATGCATGAATGAATGAGGTGACTTTATGTCAGTTTAAATCCTGACTTTGGCCCAGGGTAGGAGAGGACTTTAATATTCTTTGTCCCATGGATGACTACGAACGACTAAATGTATTACAGTATTATTTTTTATTTGTTTGTTTTGTTGTTTCTATTTTAGATTAAATCCAACAACATGTGCAGGCTTCATCCAAAAAGTCCTTCTGATTCTTGGATAAGGATTCATGCAGGTGAGCTGGAAGGTGAGAGGGTAAGGAAGACTACTTTTTCTGCATTGGTTTTGACTTCTTGATGACGTTTCTGTGGATGAACCATAAAGATACAAACAGAAACAGATTAAAAAACCAGTGTGATCAAGAGAATGAAGAAAGGAATCCCCAGGATTATATAAACAGCCCGGAAATCAACCACTTAGAGTGAAGCAGAGCAGAAGGCTGGGAAATGAAGGTGGAATTGATAGATTATGTAAAGTGTCTGAATGTACTGGGAGACTTATACAACCAAGGGAAAATTTGGAGATAAACTGAGATGAGTACATAAAAAAAAAAAAAAAAGAAAGAAAACAGGCAGATTGAAAAAGAGACTTAGTTCCAGGGATAGCAAAAAGTTTTGCAAGAAATAAAAATAACCAAAGTACACCCTGTAGTTCATGGCAGTGGTGTTGATAGTATAATAATGCTGATTAATGATCCAACCAGAATCACAACAGAGACACACTGGGAGGATGGGAGAGTGGAAGTGTGTGCAAGTGAGAGAGAGCCCAGTCCTCACTTTTCCCAGTGTGAATTCAATAGATAATGCCTAACACTAAAAATTCAAGAAGCCAGAGCACCATGGTATTTAGACATATGGAGGAAAACAAATACCAAAACAATCAGTTAAGAAAGTGGAAAGTGTTTCTGGGGAATGGGAAACGGGGTCTGGAGGAGTGCAATTTTTTGTAACAAGCTTTGTAGAACTATTAATTAGTTAATTTAATAAGCCTTACATTATGCTTTGCATTAGTTAATTCAATCAGTTAATTTAATGTGCCTTATATATTACTTTGCATCACGCACTGTTCTAAGTGCTTTCTTTACAAATGTTAACCAATTTAATCCTCATAACAACCTTATGCTATACATAATATTACCATCCCCATTCTACAGATAAAAAAACTGAGATGCAGAGAAGTTAAATGATTGATCAAGCTTACACAGCTAGTAGGTTGTGGAGCTAGGATTAAAACCCAGGTGGTCTGGCCCCAGAGTTGCCTCTCTATTTGATTCTTAAAGGATGAATATGTATTACTTTAATTAAAATAAAAACAAAAATTAAAAAAGTGTGATTTTTAAGAGGCTTTATTCCTAACTTTGAGTATAGACAGACAAAGTTCTAAAATGTAATGTTATATTTTTCTATAAGCAATTAACTGGAGCAGAATGCTAAACACACATTAGCTAATCATTAATTCCCTCATCAAGAATTTGCTGAATCCCGGGGAATTCCCCGGTGGTCTGGTGCTTAGGACTCTGCACTTTCACTGCCAGGGGCCCAGGTTCGATCCCTGGTCAGGGAACTAAGATCCCACAAGCTGCATGACACGGCCAAAAAAAAAAAGAATTTGCTGAATCCCGACTATGTGCCAGCCACAGAAACAGGTGCAGGAGACTCAATGCTTAATGATAAAAGGCCCTTGGGAGACTTACAGTACAGAGAGGGAGACAGACAACTCCATGACTACAGTAGGACATATTCGGTGGAGTACAAAATAGGCAGTCACTAGGGCAGTCTGGGGAGATTTCCTGGAAGTGACAACATCTGAGTGAGCTTTAAGGGTCAGATAGGATCTAGCCAGATGAAAAAGTGGCCAAAGTATGTTCAAGGAAGAGGAAAGAGCAGTGAATACTTGTTAAAATGAACTGAATTGGTTGTTTCCTCTTCCATTCTAAATTCTAAAATGGATGCCAAAAACAATAGTGTAAAAAGCCCCTCTTAACCTGGAGATTCCATAGCCTAAACCAATGGGGTGCAAACCATGCTGCTATACTCCAATATCAGTGACTGTTTCTCTAATCAAAGGAAAAAATGAATTGATAAAGCTTTCTTCATATTAAGTTTACCTCTTTTTAAATCTTTATTTATTTATTATTTATGTATTTTGGCTGCACCAGGTCTTAGTTGTGGCATGCGAACTTATTACTTGCGGCATGCAAACTTATTAGTTGCAGCATGCAAACCCTTAGTTGCAGCATGCATGTGGGATCTAGTGCCCCGACCAGGGATCAAACCCCAGCCCCCTGCACTGGGGGTGCGGAGTCTTATGCACTGGACCACCAGGGAAGTCCCAAGTTTACCTCTTAAGCCTTGTTAGGCTGTAGCCCAGGCCCTGGAGTCTGACTACTGGTTTCAAATCCTGGCTCCACTGCTTACCAAATGTGAGCACCTGAGCAAGAGTCACTAACCTCTCTAAGCCTCAGTTTCCTCAGTTGTAAAATGAGGATAACAACATCCCATATCTCACAGAAGTGCTGTGAGAATTAAATAATACATGTATCATGCTTAGGAGAGAATAAGGACCTGGCAAACACAACTGTGTTGTGTACTCAAGGTGATAAAAACAAATGAGTAAGTAAAAGTTATAATTAAGAGAAAAGTTAGTTGTGATTTCTTAACATATTATGTGTTATGTTATTTTAAGATAACTTGACAGCTATCTAAAGATTCATATGTTATCTTAGTCAATAGTCCTTTATTACCAAAATAATTTGGTAATATTTTTATAGGTTTCTGCAAAGAGCACCGTGACTTCTAGTTGTCCTGTCCCCGACAGATGGGAGAATCAAGGCTCTGAACTGAGGAAAATGCCGAGTATGTCAGCATCTGATCCTTTACCCTTCAGTGCATGTGCACTCGAAGCTGGCTTCGTCCTCTATTCTAGCGCAGAAACTATGTGAAACAACTGCTGGATGCTTTCTCAAAAATGGGTCTGCCCCAAACCTCCCAGTCCAGTATGGTCCAATGTAGTTCCTTGCACTGCTTTGGGCTCAGCAAGTTTTCATGGTATGGAAGGTCTGAGAGCTTTGAGAAGTGCTGAACCCTGATCTTCTGTGTGTGTGTCAGGGAAAGCTTCCCGGAGGAGTCATTATTTGCACTGACTTTGAAGAAGCAGGAGGAGCTGGCTGGGGAAGGAGGCCAGGGGTAGGAGGGAAAATTTTCCTGCAGAGGAATAAGCTTGTGCCAAGCATGGCCTGGAGGCTGGAAGAACTTGGCCTCTTATTGCAGCTGCAGGGGCTCAATGTGGCTTGAAAGGTGGTTGGGAGTGGTGGGTGAAGACAGAGGAGAGAGGGGAGGTGGGCAGGGCCACCTCATGAAGGCCTCGAGTCTAAGAGTTTGGATTTTATCCCTAGGATCCTTAGGGGTTGAGAAGAAACTGCAGGTTTTAAGCAAAGGAGTAGCCTGATGAAATATGGATTTTTGAAAGAGACCCATGGGGAGCCTGGGCCTTAACTCAAGTGAGTCTTAGTTGCCTCCTTTGAAAAACAAGAAAAATAGGGGGACTTTCCTATTTTGGGTTAAGAATCTGCCTTCCAATGCAGGGAATGCGGGTTTGACCCTTGGTCGGGGAACTAGGATCCCACATGCCACGGGGCAACTAAGCCCACGTGCCACAACTACTGACCCCGTGCACCACAACTACAGAGCCCACGCGCTCTGGAGCCCACCTGCACAACTAGAGAGCCCATGCACCACTAAAAGATCCCGTGTGCCGCAACTAAGACCCCACACATTCAAATATAAATAAATATTAAAAAAAAAACAACAAGAAAAATAAAATTTACCTCACAGGACTGTTCTGAGACTTCAATAAGGTAACCGATGGAATATGCCTATCACAGGGCCAGGGAAGTCTTCCCTTCAGTTTCCCTTCCAGTGTTTGTAACAGGAAGAGCAGGTCTGCTCCTCCTCAGGCTCCTAAAAGTCTGGGGTCACCAGTCCTTAATGATCTCTGAAAGAGGTGTCTAGGGGGACATTTTTGGACACAGGCTGTGCCCCATCTGAATGTGAAACTTTTAGACTTTGGAGGCTCTTCCCTATGAATAAGAACTTGTATATTTTCTGGAACTTTGACATTTCAGTCCCCCATGATGGGTAAGCACAGGGTAAGGACTGCCCTAAGAGATGAGAACCCAGCTGGTCCAGGGCTTAGAAGACCAGGGAGTCTTTCTGGGCTGGGCCAGACCAGTGCTCTCAAGCATGCTCGAAGACTTCCTGGATTAAGGAATGTAAGAAGCTTATGAAAACAATAATATATTGCCTATTAATTGTTGACAAGTTCTATGCCAGACTCTTTATATGGGTTAGCTTGTTTACACATTAACAAACTTCCACATTGTTTATGGCCAAGGAAACAGGCCTGGAGAATTTAGGTAACTTAACTGAAAGTCACAGAGCGGGCAGGGCAAAGATTCAAAACCCCAGATCTTTTTAGAGTCAAAGCTCCTTCTACTGCTTCATCTTCTCCTGTCGGGGAAACTAAAAGGTAACTCCCTTACCTGGTTAATTTTTACCTGGGGTTCATCCAGAGTAGTCATCCCCACCCATAGATGGATCCACAATGGATCCATTATAGGAGAAGATATTGGAACTTCTATTTGTATATTTTTATCTCATTCTTTTTAATTTCTATTTTCTGTATGTTTTATATTATAGTATACATATTATATTAGCATAGAACTATATATATTATTACTGAATAATTAATATAGTATTAGGGGCTGAGTTCTCATAAATGTTTTACTAAGAGAGATATAAGATCAAGAAAGCCTGGGGACTACTGATCAAGTGGTATAGTCAGGGTTTCACGTAGAGGTAAATGTTTGCCGGAGACTTTGCAAATCCCTCAAAGTACATACATACTCCCTTCATGGAGACCACCATCTGCCATCAGGACTTTAAAAATCCAAATATGGCCACGTGGTTCCCTGTTTAATATCTTTCGTGGCTCCTCACGACTTAGAAAATAAAATCCCTTCATGACTTGTCCAGGGATCTTCTCCAGGCTCACGTCTCCTGGAGCCCCTCACATGCTTTCTTGACCTCCTGCCACATTACTTCCTGCCTCTGAGCCTTTGCCTCTGCTGCTCCATCTACTGAGAATGCCAACCCCTTGCCTCATCCACCTGCTCCTGCCTTACAAACACCTCATCTTTTCTAGACTCAGGTCAAGGAACACCACTTCTATAAAATGTGTCTGCATGGCTCCCAGGCCATTGCATTCTTTGTCTCCTTTGTCTAATAGCACTTCTGGAACTTGTGGTATTTATGTGTTGATATATCTGCCTTATCTCTATCAGACTGTGAGCCCCTTGAGAATAGGGACTGTGTCTTATCTACTGTTATTTACCCAGGGTCTGCTGCAGGGAACTTTTGAAACCTCTCCAAATCTGGGCTTGTTGCTGTATAAAATGCACTGGATAATCTCTACCTCATAGGACTGTTATGAAGGCTAAAATGAGGTCATGTTTTTATAGTATTTACCTTAGTGCTTGGTACAGAGTGAACAGTTAGTTAATGGTAGCCATGATTATTATATTATAATTTAATACTGTTAGCACGACTAAAAGTAGTGACCTAAGCAAAAATCTCCCCACTCCTGCTTTTCACTCAGCCTAGGAAAAACTATAGTGGAATCTTTCCCCTATCCTGGGAATAGTTATTTCTATTTCTCAGTGTTTGGCCACAATTTTCTTTTTCTCCTGTTGTTGTTCTACCTGGTAGCAGAAATATCAGAGATTTTGTAGGGGCTTCCTAGTTCCAGGGAATAGAATTCATCAGGGCTTGATGGTGAGAAGGAAGAGTAGTTCAACTTCTGTTTCCATTCTCTTTCCCTCTCCTCTTTTTCCTTCCTGTGGGGGAAACAAAAAAGACATCAACAAAAATTGGCTCAAAAATTCAGTGCGATTTCTTCAAAGGTTTCAGTAGAATCTTGATAGGTATTGAAAGAAAAAGTTTACAAAACAGTCAGTAACATTGGCAATAGCAAATAACTGAAGCAGAGTGCTGAACACACTGCAACGACTCCCTCATTCATCTTCTAAGTATTGACTGAGGACCTGTTGGGTGCCAGGCCCTGCACTAGGCCCTGGGAAAAAAAGGTCATCTAGGGTAGTATTCCTGACCTTAAGGACAAACCTCAATCTAGGGAGATGGACAAGCAAATTTAGAACTAGAGTAGGCTATGTTCTGTGGCATGTGACCAGGAAAGCACAAGACAATACCCTGAGAAGGCAAGTCAGGGAAGACTTCCTGGAGGTGATGCCTGAACTGGGTTTTAAGGGTTAGTGAGGGGTTAGCTAGATTAAGAAGTAGTCGAAAGGGTAGGGGAGGGACACACTGGGAGTTTGGGGTTAGCAAATGCAAACTATTATATAAAATGGGTAAACAACAAGGTCCTACTGTATAGCACAGGGAATTACATTCAATATCCCAAGATAAACCATAATGGAAAAGAATATAAAAAAGAATGTATATTTATGTGTAACTGAATCACTTTGCTGTACAACAAAAATTAACACAACATTGTAAATCAACTATACTTCAATTAAAAAAAAGAAATAGTTGAAGGATAGTCAAGTCTGAGGGAATGACAATAATATTGGTGAATTAAAATAGTTGGCTTTTTGTACTTCTGAGAATCTAATGTGGATATCAGAAAGACTGCTAATGAGTGACCATTGAACTTATAGTATTCCATGGCTCAAACAGGTGGGCCTCAAGCTAAACTCCTAGTATAAAAAAAAGGTGGTCTTTTTCTGGTTTGAAGGAAAATTTCGACTAGAAGGTTTAAGACTGAAAATTTTCCTTGGCTAAATTTCTTAACTCATTAAGCTTTGGTTTCTTCATCTCTGAAATGGAGAGTATAACACCATCTATCTGTGATACAGATGGTTAGTTACCAACCCATCATCCACTCTCCCCTTTTACTTTAGCAATGGAGCCAGATTTTTAAAAAAAACCCCGTCACACATTTCCCAGGCTCCTTTGAAACTAACATCACCATGTGACTAATATCTGGCCCTTGAAATAAACTGGTAATGTTATATGGTATTTCCAGGGAGGTTATTAAGAAGGGAGAGGGTAATAAGAGTTGGGCATGAGGGAACTTTCTGGGGTGATAAAAAATTCTAAAGCTAGATTGTAGTAATTGTTGCAAATCTCTGTAAATTTACTAAAAATCATTGAATTTTGTACCCTTAAAGTGGGCAAATCTTACGGGAAATTGTACCTCATTAATATTACAAATATTAATTATAATATTTACAATTATATCGTAATTATAAATATTAATAATTATTATTTTAATAAAATAACATTTTAAATGTTTTTAAAACAATATTTTATTAAAAAGAAAGAAATTGCTGTAGCCATGTAGTCACATTCTAGCAATGAGACATAAGTGGAAATGTTGCTTGGGACTTCTGGAAGTGCTCCTTTTTTTTTTTTTTTTTTTTTT
>NW_006780611.1:10109178-10111285 GCF_000442215.2 Lipotes vexillifer | reverse complement strand
TTTTTGCGTTACTGGGGCCTCTCAGTGTTGTGGTCTCTCCCGTTGTGGAGCACAGGCTCTGGACACGCAGGCTCAGCGGCCATTGCTCACGGGCCCAGCCGCTCCGCGGCATGTGGGATCCTCCCGGACTGGGGCACGAACCCGTGTCCCCTGCATCAGCAGGCGGACTCTTAACCACTGCGCCACCAGGGAAGCCCTGGAAGTGCTCCTTAAAAGAGAATGTGGTTATATGGAAGTGCTCCTTAAAAGAGAATGTGGTTATAGATTAAAAGAAAATGAATGCAGAAAAATATACCGTGCTAACACTGATCAAAAGAAAGCAAGAGTAGCTATGCTAATTTCAGACAGAGCAGACTCCAAAGCAAGAAAAGTTATCAGGGATAAGGAAGGGCATTATATAATGATAAAGGGGTCAGTTCTCCAAAAAGACATAACAATTCTTAACGTGTATGATCCTAACAAAAGAGCATCAAACTACATAAGGCAAAAAGTAATTGAATAACAATAGATGACTCCACTATCATAGTTAGAGACCTCAACACCCCTCTAATCAGAAATGGACAGATCCAGCAGGCAGAAAGTCAGCAATGACATAGTTGAACTCAACAATACCAACAATCAAATGGATGGAATTGACATCTGTAGACTACATCACCCCAAAACAGCAGAATACACATTCTCCACAAGCTCACATGTAACATTCCCCAAGACAGACCAAATTCTGGGCCAAAAAATATACCTTAACAAGTTTAAAATAAGAGAAATCACATTATGTCTGCTCTCAGACCAAAATGGAATCAAACTAGAAAATCAGTAACAGAGATAGAGCTGGAAAATCCCAAAATACTTGTAGATTAAACAACATACTACTAAATAACACATAGGTCAAAGAAGAAATTTCAAGAGAAATTTAAAAATATTTTGAACTAAATGAAAATGAGAATACAACTTATCAAAACTTGTGGGATTCTGGAAATGCTCCTTAAAAGAGAATGTGATTGCTGAGTGTGCTGAAAGCAGTGCTTAGAGGGAAATTTATAGCATTATATGCATATACTAGAAAAGAAGAAAGATCTGAAATCAATCATCCAAAGTTTCCACCTTAGGAAACCAGAAAAAGAACAAATTAAATTCAAAGTAAGCAAAAGAAAAGAAATAATAAAAATTAGAGCAGAAGTCAATGAAATTGAAAACAGGAAATCAGTAGAGAAAATCAACAAAACCAAAATCTGGTTCTTTGAAAATATCAATAAAATTGATAAGCCTCTAGCCTGGCTAACTAAGAAAACAAGAGAGAGGACACAAATTACTAATATCAGAATCATGAACATTAAAAAGATAATAAATCAGTACTATAAACAACTGGTCCATGAAATGGACCAGTTCCTTTTTTTTTTCAGCCTCACTGTGCGGCTTGCAGGATCTTAGTTCCCCGTCCAGGGATTGAACACGGGCCCCGGCACTGAAAGCACTGAGTCCTAATCACTGGACTGTCAGGGAATTCCTGGACTAATTCCTTGAAAGACACAATATGCCAATAGTCACACAAGAAGATATAGACCATATGAATAGAACTATATATACATTAAATAAATTGAATAAAAAATTAATAACCTTCAGAAACAGAAAGTACCAGGCTCAGATGGATTCACTGGTGAATTCTATCAAACATTTAAGGAAGAAATTACCAATTTCCTTAAATGTTTAAATGTAAGGAAGAAATTACCAATTACCTACAATCTCTTTTTCAGAGGATAGAAGCAGAGGGAATACTTCTTAACTCATTCTACCAGTCAAGAATTACCCTAATACCAAAACCAGACAAAGATGTTACAGGAAAAGAAAACTATAGACCAATATCTCTCATGAACATAGATGTAAACATCCTCAACAAAATATAAGCCAGTCAATCCAACAATGTATAAAAATAATTATAGGGTTTCCCTGGTGGCGCAGTGGTTGAGAGTCCGCCTGCCAATGCAGGGAACACGGGTTCATGCCCTGGTCCGGGAAGATCCCACATGCCGCAGAGCGGCTGGGCCCGTGAGCCATGGCTGCTGAGCCTGCAGGTCTGGAGCCTGTGCTCTGCAACGGGAGAGGCCACAAC
>NW_006780611.1:10108805-10109168 GCF_000442215.2 Lipotes vexillifer | reverse complement strand
CCGCAAAAAAAAAAAAAAAAAAAAATATACACTGTGACCAAGTGAAATTTGTCCCAGGTATGCAAGGCCAGTTCAGCATTTAAAAATCAATTAATATAATCTGACACATCAACAGGCTAAAGAAGAAAAATCACATGATCATATCAATAGATGCAGAAAAAGCACTTTAAAAATCCAATACCCAGGGCTTCCCTGGTGGCGCAGTGGTTGAGAGTCCGCCTGCCGATGCAGGGGACACAGGCTCGTGCCCCGGTCTGGGAAGATCCCATGTGCCGCGGAGCAGCTGGGCCCGTGAGCCATGGCCGCTGAGCCTGCACGTCCGGAGCCTGTGCTCCGCAACGGGAGAGGCCACAACAGTGAGAG
>NW_006780611.1:10106929-10108795 GCF_000442215.2 Lipotes vexillifer | reverse complement strand
AAAAAAAAAAAAAAAAAAAAAAAAAAATCCAGTACCCATTCATGATAAAAACTCAGCAAACTAGGAATAGGGGGAACTATTGCAACTTGATAAAGAATATCTACAGAAATATGCAGTTAACATCATACTTAATGGTGAGAAACTTGAAGCTTTCCCACTAAGATCAGGAACAAGGCAACCATGCCCCTCTCACCACTGATTTTCAACACTGTACTGGAAATTCTAGCTAATGCAAAAATACAATACAATACAGTAAAACGTATACAGATTGAGAAAGAAGAAATAAAACTGTCTTTGTTCACAGACGACATGATCATCTATGTAGAAAATCCAAAAGAATTGACGAAAAACTTCCTGGAACTTATAAGTGATTATGGCATACTTGCAGGATACAAAGTTAATATAAAAAAGTCAATCGTGGGCTTCCCTGGTGGTGCAGTGGTTGAGAGTCCGCCTGTCGATGTGGGGGACACGGGTTCGTGCCCTGGTCTGGGAAGATCCCACATGCCGCGGAGTGGCTAAGCCCGTGAGCCATGGCCGCTGAGCCGGCGGCTCCGCAGCGGGAGAGGCTAAAACAACGAGGGAGGGCCGGGGCCCCCAAAAAAAAAAAAAAAAAAAAAAAAAAAAAAATCAATCGTGGGAATTCCCTGGTGGTCCGTGCTTTCACTGTCGAAAGCCTGGGTTCAGTCCCTGGTCGGGGAACTAAGATCCCAAAGCTGTGCGGTGCGGCACACCAAAAAATAAAATAAAAATTAAAAAGTCAATCTCTTTCCTACTGATCTATATCAGCAATGAGCAAGTAGAATTTGAAATTAAAAATACAATACCATTTACATTAATACCCCAAAAATGAAACACTTAGGTATAAATCTAACAAAATATGTATAAGATCTGCATGAGGAAAATTACTAAAGCTCTGATGAAAGAAATCAATAAGAACTAAATAAGTGGAGAGATATTCCAAGTTCATGGATAGAAAGGCAATATTGTTAAGATGTCAGTTCTTCCCAACTCGATCTGTAGATTCAACGCAGTCCTAATCAAAATCCCATCAAGTTATTCTGTGGATATCGACAAACTGATCTGTAAAGTTTATGTGGATAGGTAAAAGACCTAGCATAGACAACACAATATTGAAGGGGAAAAACAACACTGGTGAACTGACACTATCTGACTTTAAGAATTACTACAAAGCTACAGTAATCAAAACAGTGTGATATCAGTGAAAGGACAGACAAAGAGATCAATGGAACAGAATAGAGAGCCCCAAAAGAGACCCATATAAGTATAATCAACTGATCTTTGACAAAGGGGCAAAGGCAATACAATGGAACATAGACAGTCTTTTCAACAAAAGGTGCTAAAACAACTGGACATCCACGGGAAAAAAAAAAAAAAAAAAAAGAATCTAGACAGAGACCTTACATTTTTCATAAAAATTAACTCAAAAATGGAGCATACACATTTTGAGCAAAACTCAAAAAAAAAGGCAAAACTATAAAACTCCTAGAAGGTAACATAGGAGAAAATCTAAATGACCTTGGAGTTGGTGATGACCTTTTAGATATAACACCAAAGGCTTGATGCATGAAAGAAAGAATTGATAAACTGGACCTTATTAAAATTAAAAACTTCTGGTCTGCAAAAGATAATGTGAAGAGAATGAGAAGACAAGCCATGAACTGGAAGGAAATATTTGCAAAAGACACACTTGATAAAAGATCGTTTTCCAAAATACACAAATAACTCTTAAAACTCAATGATAAGAAAATAAACAACTTGATTTAAAAATGGGCCAAAGGCGCAGTGGTTGAGAGTCCGCCTGCCGATGCAGGGGACACGGGTTCGTGCCCCGGTCTGGGAAGA
>NW_006780611.1:10088808-10106786 GCF_000442215.2 Lipotes vexillifer | reverse complement strand
TGGGCCAAAGGGACTTCCCCGGTAGTGCAGTGGTTAAGAACCCACCTGCCAATGCAGGGGACACGGGTTCAATCCCTGGTCTGGGAAGATCCCACATGCTGCGGAGCAACTAAGCCTGTGAGCCACAACTGCTGAGGCTGTGCTCTGGAGCCCAAGAGCCACAACTACTGAGCCCATGCGCCACAACTACTGAGCCCACGTGCCGGAACTACTGAAACCTGCGTGCTGTGACTACTGAAGCCCGAGCGCCTATAGCCCGTGCTCCACAACAAGAGAAGCCACCACAATGAGAAGCCCCCAAAGATCTTAACAGATACCTCACCAAAGAAGATATACAGATTGCAAATAAGTGTATGAAAACATGCTCCACATCACATCATCATGGAAATGCAAATTAAAGCAACCATGAGATACCACTACACACCTATTATGGCCAAAATCCAGAACACTGACAACACTAAATGTGGAGCAAGAGGACCTCTCATTCATTGCTGGTGGGAATGCAAAATGGTACATCCACTTTAGAAGACAGATTGATAGTTTCTTACAAAACTAAATGTATACAGATCCTCTTACCAAAGGATCCAGCAATCACACTCGTTAGTATCTACCCAAAGAGTCGAAAACTTATATCCACACAAAACCCTGCACACGGATATTTATAGCAGCTTTATTCATACTTGCCAAAATTTGGAAGCAACCAAGACATCCTTCAGTAGGTGAAGAGATGAACTATGGTACCTCCAGATAATGTAATATTATTTAGTCCTAAAAAGAAATGGGCTACCAAGCTATGAAAAGACATGGAGCAACCTAAAATGCATATTACCAAGTGAAAGAAGCCAATCTGAAAAGGCTGTATTCTGTATGATTCCATCTATATGATATTCTGGAAAAGGCAAAACTATGGAGACAATAAACAGGTCAGTGGTTGTCAGGGTTTTGATGAAGGGAGGGATGAATAAGAGTAGCACAGAGGATTTTTAGGGCAGTGAAAACACTCTGTATGATACTATAATGATAGATACATGTCATTATACATTTGTCTTAACTCATAGGATGTATAACACCAAGGGTGAACTCTAACGTAAACTATGGACTTTGAGTGACTATAATGTGTCACTGTGGGTTCATCAGTTGTAACAAATATACCACTCTGGTGGGGAAAGTCCATAATGGGGGGTGGCTCTGCGTGTGGTGGGGCAAGAGTGCATGGGAAACATCTGTACCTTACTCTAAATTTTCCTGTGAACGTAAAACTCCTCTAAAAATATATTTAAAGAAAGAGAGAGAGGGACCGAGAGACAGAGATTGAGAATGACCTTAGCCCTCTTCTTCCCTTCCTTCTTATAGTTTCTGGTCTGGAAAACAGACAGGTTGCCTGGAACTCCAGCAGCCATCTTGGTGGACCATGGAAGTCCCAGAGGAAGGATACCAAGGGCTAGGATGGTGGAGCCTGGCTCCCTGAAGCCCCTGAAACACTGTATCAGGCTATATCATCTACCTTCAGACTTCTTTTATATGTGAGAATCAACCTTTGGGCCATTGTTATTTTTAATTTTTCTGTTAAATATGACTAAATAAAATCCTAATTTATATATTACATCAAAGAATTGTTCTGAGAGTCAAATGAAAATTGGAAGTTTTTCTTGTGCTTTTGTTTTTCTTTCTGGGGAAATTAAAATAAAGAGGCTACAGTCTTGGGCATAGTAGATCAGTAGAAAATAAAAATAGTTAAGCGGAAGTTGGCTCTACTAAATGCAGGATCTTTACCCCCCTTTCCTTTCCTCTGTTTGCAGAATGCCATTAGCCAGGCATATGTCCCACAGGCAAATGATTGGAAGATTCTTCTCCTAAGAAACTGAATGGCTTCTGAGAAAAGAGCGCAGACGCTGATATTTGAGTCTCTCAAATGAGAAAGCTGGCTTGCTTCCTGATCATGAGAAAAAATAAAGCCAACCAACTGAGAAGCCATGACCACTGATACCAACTTCTACTGTCAGCTTTTTAGAGCCTCAGTCCTAAATCTAAAGACAGCCCAGGGGACTTCCCTCGTAGTCCAATGGCCAAGACTGTGCTCCCAGTGCAGGGGGCCGAGGTTCCATCCCTGGTCAGGGAACTAGATCCCACATGCTGCAACTAAGAGTGAACCTAAAACTAAGAGTTCTCATGCCACAATTAAAGATCCCGCATGCCGCAACTAAAAAAAAAAAAAAAAAAAGATTCCCGCGTGCCGCAACTAAGACCCAGCGCAGCCAACTAAATGATGGGAGTTCAAAGGTGAGAGTTCAAAACAAGAAAACAGTGAAAAAATGTAAAAAGGTACCCAAGAAAAGGAACCCACAGAAATAAAATGAGGGTCAGAAACTTTAAAAATAAAGATTAATGTTCTCAGTAATAGATGAAAATATTGCACCCATGAAAAAGAATAGAATGCTATGAGAAAGGAACAACCAAAATATAAGAAAGACCTCACTCTAGGAAATTAATACTACAGTAGAATTTTAAAAATTAAAAGAAGTCATTTGAAGGTAAAATGTAGAGACTCCTCTCGAAAGTAGGACAGAAATTCATACAGATGCCAAGAGGAGAATAAAAATAAGAAAATTAGAGAATCAGTCCAGGAGGTATAACAACTGAGTATAACAGCTCCAGAAAAACAGAGCTAAGAAAATAAAGGGAAGAAAATTACCAAAGAAATAATAAAAGAAAAATTCTCAGAATTGAAGGACACTACTCTCCAGTTTGAGATGGCTTCCCAATCCCAATGAAACATATTAAGAAAAAGAGTCATACCAAGGCACATACATGATTGTGAAACATCAGAATAATAGGGAGAAAGACAATATCCTAAAAACTCCCATGGGGGTTGGGGGTGGGGAGGGTGGAGGTGACATACAAGACCATAGGAATCAGAACGGAATCAAATTTTTCAACAGCAAAACTAGAAGGTAGGAAAATAAATGTTTTCAAAATTCTGTGGAATATTGACTTTGAACTTAGAATTTTATTCCCAGCAAAACATTTGTCAAATATTAATCAAGAGCAAAGTCATTTTGGACATGTAAAGACTACAAAAACTTGCTACGTACCTTTCCCTTGAGAGTTACTGGAAGATGTGCTCCAGCAAAATGAGTAAACAAGAAAGAGAAAGACATGTGACCTGGGAGACTCCAACAAAGTGAAGTTGACTAAGGGAAGCCCTAGGATAATGGTGAAAAGAAGCCCCAAAATGATAACTGAGAGCAGACCTTGAGCACACCAGTCCAGACTGGAGGAGGATGAGGGCCTGAGAAGGAGAACTCCAAGATTAAAAAGATGAAGAAGAAATTATCAGAATATATTCTCACTTTCAGGATCTTCTGCCACAGCTTTTTCTTAACCTTAGGAGTCTACATCTGCTTACAATGGAGAGAAAAAGGACAAGCAGCTAACTGCATCTGTCCTGGTTATGATCACGTTACCTAACAGAATATATTAATATGATATACATAGAATATATGTGATACATTTGAGAATATGGAAAATGATGCTGCTTGGTTTTTGATAGCTTTTAACAATCTGGAAAACCTTATCAACAGATAACGTCTAAAAGGAAATCAAGAAATACATATGTAAGCATGTTATTTAGAATAATGGATGTAAATTCCAGAATTGAAAATTATAATTCTGTAGACTCTTGGATGCCTATGCACTACAGGACGGTGGAATCTAGAAGGTGGCATGTGAGACCCTCTGATGCCCCTCATTGCCTCAACTCTCCCTCACTCTCTAATCAGCCAGACCCAGCTGCAGTCTGGTAACTTTTAGCTCTGCAAATTGGCTTGAACATCTCTCTGCCTAGAGTTCCAGCCCATTCTTCCCCTCCCTGCTTGCCTAGCAAATATAAAGAACTGACTGCTCCCTACTCTGTTCTCTTTTGAAGTCCTCTCTTAGGACCTATGCCATTTGTTGCATATTATCTATTTCCATATCTTTTTCCTTCTTCTATACTATGAGCCCTTGAGGGCAAGAACTTTAACTTATTTATTTCTTTGCATCCTTAGTGCCTGGCATAGTAGGTCTTCAGCCAATGTTTACTTGGCTTCTCTGTGCCTCAGTTTTCTATTCAGTAACATGGGTGTTATGCTATCTAATAGGGTTTTGTTGAGATACAAATAAACTGGGCATGTTGTTTTTGTCTGATGGCATCTCACCAATTCTACCCCATGTCACTGACTTTGCCTTGTTCTCTCAGGCCGCAGGGACGGTCAGGTCTGGCTAGTAATAGCACTGCCTCTTCCTGAACACAGTGTTGGTGCAGAAGGGATGTGTGGAACCATGAACCAAGCAGAGCCATTGAAACCGAGAAGGGCCCTGTGGGGCTCCTGGGCACAAAAGCCTTTTTGTCCCCTCTTTCTTGTAGGCAAGACTCCAGCCTCCATGACCTTCCCTGAGTTCCAAAGGTCAGAAGAGCAGATGAGAAACCACCTGAGGCAAGATTAAGGGGACCATAGAAGCTCATCAAGATTAGGAGACCTGAGATGAGATTAAGGGAGTGCAGGCCCTGCGCACACTCTGATCTTGTCAGCGACGCTGCCCTTGAACTACTGCTATAAAACTCCTCATCAAATCCTCCCGGGTTGGGACACACAGTTTCGAGGGCAGGAGCCCTCTGTGTCCTCCTTTGCCTGACAAAGCAATAAATCTCTTATTTTCTACTTTACCCAAAACTCTGTCTCAGAGATTCAATTCGGCACCAGTGTACAGAGGCTGAGCTTTTGGCATCACCATCAGAGACTTTTATTGAGGCTTTTTGGTTTATGGAGGCTGGGAGAGGGTGTCCCTATTCCTTTTAGGTCACGCACTTGTAAGGACATAGGGTTGGGGCATTTCTTGGCCCTCTTTCTTTCTTTGAGGGCAGGGGCAGCTTGAAAAGCAAGCCAGCACATAGAGGCAAAGAGGTCAAGAAGGAAAGGGAGAGAATCTGAAAATATCATTGAGCCCTAAGGTCCATCGTGGCTGCAGCCAGCCTGAATGTGGCCTTCCCAGTTACTGAAGCCACGAGATTTTCCTTCCACTCAAGCTGGTTTGAGCTGGTTTCCTGGCACTTGCAACCTATGAGCTCTGACTCAATACACTTCGTAAAGTACAAATGCTTCGCATAGAGGAAATAAAAAGTCATTGGTAGCTCTTACTACTACCATTAATAATAATAAAAATAAAGTGAGAGTTGAGTGACTAACACATAAAAGTGAGTGGACTTTTATGTATACTTTTCCACGTATTAAGAATTCCTGAAGTGTTCACATTTCTACTTTTCCCATGGTCTTCGTTCAAACAAACCTCAAAAGAAACGCAATCTCCCTCTGATGGCTTCTTCTAGATTTCTTTTCAGGGGAGTCCTCAATGAAGGTTGAAGGCTGGATGAACATGTGGTTCGCCTGTTTTTTGTCTTTTGCTCTTTGATCAATATTCTTCACCTCCCTGTGGGGAAAATCACAAAGACACATGGAAAAAGACTAAAGAGTCAGCGTTTCACTCTATTTTCACATGAAAAGAGAGGCAAATATTTACCAATTCATTCATTACATCTGTCAAGAGCAACTGACTGAAGCAGAAAGCTGGCCGCACAGCAGCAACTCAGTCACTGAGCCCCTGCTATGTGATGGGAGTCATATAGCCCTGGGGGACACAGGGGAATAAGATGTGGTCCCTGACTCAATGGATCATACTCAAATTAGGAAGACAGGTGAGGAAAACCAACGATCTGAGAGAAAGCTGAAGCATGAGCTTGAGGGCAGGCTCAATTCAATTTGGGGCTCTGCCATTTGCTGTGTGTTCTTGGGCAAGTTACTTAACCTCTCCTTGCCAGTGTACTCATCTCAACATGGTAATATAATAGAACCTATGGTAGTGGTGAGGATTAATTGAGTTACCATAGGTCAAGCGATTAGCACAGTGCCTGGTACATAGGAAGTGCTCAATTAATGTTGCTTGCTGCTGCTGCTGTTATTATAGGAGAAGGTTTTCAGTGGAGCATGTTCAGATACGTTTCGGGTGCTCAACGGAAATGCTGAACTGGAAAATATACCAGCTGATCTGTGAAATGTGAGTGGACCTCCACTCGATGAAGAAGCAGGTTATGGTCATTCAAGGCAGCCAAAAAACAATAAATATACATTCAAGTGAATTAAGATGCTGTCATATACTTCTTTGCTGCTGCAGAATAGATGTAGAAAGACTGGTGTTAAGAAACTAGTGTTGAACTTGGCCTAAACCAGTGGTTATTCCAACAGTGAGGGTCTTTCCCCAAGTCAAAGGAAAAAATTGTGTTGACACAAAATTCTCATTTTGGTCATCTTCTGCCACAACTTTTTCTTAACCTTTTGAAGCCTGCTTCTGCTTGCAGTGGAGAGACAAAGAACAAGCAGCGAACTGCATTTGTCCTTGCTATGATGACATTTTCTAACAGGAAAACTTGGTCATAATTCCTTGATAATATTTTCTATATTGTCATTTCCTGATTTGTTGAAGTCTATACATGTCTTAGGCTCCTATTTTCCACTAGTAGAAGCATCTTTAGCTTGTATGAGAGAATCATAATGTTGAAACGTTTCATAAAACTCTGCAAAGGGCATTTTGAATTGCAGGTGCTTTGCCCCCATGCAAGTTTAAGAATCAGGGCTCTGGACTCACAAGGAAACTAAGTTCTGCAGCAGCAACTGACCCCGCTCCTTCACTGTACAGCTCCATCCGCATGTGCCAGCTAGGCTCTTCCTCCACCTAGAGCAGAGACCCCAGCAAAACAGCTGCTGGGTCGCCTTTTCTAAGGGAGACTGCTCGCTAGGCGTCCCCAGTGGCAAACTTTCCAACTCCAAGACCCAGTGCTGTTTTGGTCCCTGCACTCTTCATGGTGTGGGGGTCACACGTATTACCTCTAATAGCTGTCATTTTCTGAGCACTTCCTGTGAGCCAGGCACTAAGCTCGACATCTCCTTTAACCTACACAACTACTCTGTGAGTAGTGTTCCTGTTTTGTAGATGAGGTATCCAAGCCTCACATGGGCTAAATGATGGACCTAAATCATACTGAGGGTGAAACAGAGCTGTTCCTACAGCTTTGGTCTGCCCAATGTCAATGGCAGTGCTCCCAGCTGACACGCTACATTAGGGGAACAAGTGGTAATTGATGTCCCCAAAGAGTCCTAGCCCACCTACAAGTATCAATACTATTGCACATGGGCATTTGTCACCTTTTGATCTTGTTAGGGCCACCGTTAAAAAAAAAAAAAAAGATAGTGTTCAAAAATTTAAACATTTATAAAAGTAAAGAAAATTGTATAATTAACATCATTCACCCATTATCTTGCTTCATTAGTTAGTTATCAATCTGAAGTCAGTCTTGATTCATCTGTTACTTCCTTTGCCTCCCATCCCAAATGGGTTATTTTAAGGCACATCCCAGACACCATGTCATTTCATCCATAAACACTTCATTATGTATCTCTTTAAGACATGATTCTTAAAACATAACCACAAAACTATTATAATGTCTTTAAAAAAGGGAATATACAGGGCTTCCCTGGTGGCGCAGTGGCTGAGAGTCCACCTGCCGATGCAGGGGACACGGGTTCGTGCCCTGGTCCGGGAAGATCCCACATGCCGCGGAGCGGCTGGGCCCGTGAGCCATGGCCGCTGAGCCTGCGCGTCCGGAGCCTGTGCTCCGCAACGGGAGAGGCCACAGCAGTGAGAGGCCCGCGTACAGGAAAAAAAATTTAAAAATAAAATAAAAAAATAAACTCATAGAAAAAAGAGATCAGATTTGTGGCTACCAGAGGCACGGGGTGGAGGGATGGGGACTTGGATGAAAACAGGGAAAAAAAAAAAAAAAAAAAGGGAATATACCAATAAAAGGAATTTCTTAATATCATCTAAAACCAAGTCAGTGTTCAAATTTCCCCAGTTATTTCATAATTGAGATAATTATCTCAAGCGGTTGATTTAAGTCAGAATCCAAACAATGTTTTGATTAACATATCTCTCCAGTATCTTCTAAACAATAACAGCACCTCCCTCTTTTATTTTCCTTGCTTTTTATGTACTGAAGAAACCAGGTTATTTGTCCTACAGAATTTCCCATTCTGGATTTGCCAATTGCAACCCTGGAGTGCTTGACAAGGTCCTCTGAGCTCTGCATGTCCTTTAAATTGGTGGATGTAGATGGTCACCATTTTTTAAAAGTTTCTTGAAGTATAACATACATACCAAAGCGTGCACAAACTCTAAATGTGCACCTCAAGGAGATTTCATGTACTGAGCACATCCATGTAACCAGCTCCCAGATCAAGAAAACAGAACATTGCCAGCCCCCTAGAAGCCCCCTCATACCCCTGCTCAGTCATACCCTACTTTCTCAAGGGTAGCCCTGCCCTGATGTCTAACAACACAGATGTATTTTAAGGCCACCAGTTTTTTCTAGAGACAAAACTTTGAGAATCACTTTATTAACAGAAGCCATGCTGAGTTTCTTGATAACACCTTATCTAACAAAAAGTGGATGTATTTGGCAATGTAACTGCTAACACATAATTACAAAGTTTCTCCTGACTTAAAAAATCTTTACTATAATTCACCTGATAAGGATGTCGTTATTAAAAAAGGATTTCCTGGGCTTCCCTGGTGGCGCAGTGGTTGAGAGTCCGCCTGCCGATGCAGGGGACACGGGTTCGTGCCCCGGTCCGCGAGGATCCCACGTGCCGCGGAGCGGCTGGGCCCGTGAGCCATGGCCGCTGAGCCTGCGCGTCCGGAGCCTGTGCTCCGCGGGGGGAGAGGCCACAACAGTGAGAGGCCCGTGTACCGCAAAAAAAAAAAAATAAATAAAATAAAGAAGGATTTCCTTATATATTTCTGAAATAAATATTCTGTAGGCTTAATCTGTTTTTTCTTCAGCCACGCCATGTGGCTTGAGGGATCTTAGTTCCCCAACCAGGAATTGAACCCGGGCCCTTGGCAGTGAAAGCAGAGTCCTAACCACTGGACCACCAGGGAATTCCCTCTGTAGGCTTAATCTTGAATATTCTATATGAATTTAATGTTAACCCTAAACTATTTTTGCCTTGTTAATGCCACAGCTGGGTGTGGCTATGGGGCTAAGTTCTGGCAAATGGAATGAAAATGGAAGGTGTATTTGTGACTTCCAGGAGGAAGTCCATCTTCCTTCCTACTGGCTGGAATGTGGACCTGATGGCTGGAGCTTGAGCAGCCATATTGGAACATGAGGCTGAGGACTATGGAGCAATAAGATAAAAGGAGCTTGGATCCCTGACACTCTGAACTGCCATATCTACTGGACTCCTTGTGAATGAGAGAAATAGATTTGTGTCTTGTTTTACCCACTATTTTGTGCTCTTCTGTCACTTGAAGCCAAATCTAATTCTAATTTATACAATCATTTACTGTGGGCTTGGTTATGAAAAGGCTTTACATGCCTTATTTTATTTGATCAATACAACCCTACAAAGTAGGAAATACTATCTTCATTAAGTCAACAAAGAAACTGAAGCTAAATGACCTATGTGACAGATCAAATATCACAGAGCTAGTGAGTGAAAAAGCCTATATTCCGCTGTAGCCTCTGCCATTCATGGGTCCCACCCTCAAGAATTGTTACAACTATTGGAAGAGACAGACATTACAAAACAATGTTTGGTAAACAAAATAAAATGCCTGGTGCATAGAAGGTGCTGAAAATATTTGCTGGGACAATGAACTACAGAACAAATAGCATAATGAACTACAGTAACAGAGGCAGAAGCAAAGAGCCCTAAACAGCAATTCCTGTGCGCTCTCCCTTAACCCTCCGTGACCTTCTCCTCCCTCACCCGCACCTCCAATCTCTCCCTCTTCATATAGGCTTGAGTCTTCCACCTTATTTTTAAATAGCCCAGTTACCATCCAACCTTGCCTTTTGATTCAGAATTTTGTTCCTCTGCCTCCTAGTTATTCCCCCCTCCCACCCCCACATGGGGGCTCATACCTTCCCCTTAACGTCCCATGTTCTAGTGTCTGACTGCTCTCTCTACCAAAGTACCAAACCTGTCTCAGCCCCAAGTTTCTGTGCCTGGCACTCACACCGCTAATTACTACCTCCCCTTCTCTCAGCTTCATTCTCTGTTGGTCTGCCTTTATATATAAGCTCTCCTCCTTCCTTCTGGTCATTCCTTCTCCCTCTACCCCATACTCTATGCTCTAACGTTGCCCGCTAAGGTTCTGTCCTTTGACCTCAGCTTCCACATCTGTAAAATAAGGATAAACAACTGTGCCTATTTATACACATCATTTTATAACGTGACTTGGGGGCCATTAATGTGTTGTGACCATCTTTCCTTGTAAAATAGAAATAGATCAACATCACCATGTTTTTGGCTGCAGAGTATGGACGTCTGATAGTTTATTTAACCAATCATCTTTTGATGAAAGTTTAGGCTGACCCGCATTTCTGTGCTGGTGCTTAACAAGTGTGTGTGTATGTGTTGTTTGTCTGTGTCCCAGCACATTTTAGAAATAACTTCACTGTATCACTTTGCATAACAAAGTATTTATCTATGAGTTCATATTTTTCTTTCCCTCATATTATGGCAGATATAGATGGCTGTCTAGCCAATAGCAATTTCCCCCTTTCTCCCCGGCAAACTGAATCCAGTTTTGTTTTGGATAACAAAGTGACCAGTTCTGGTCTAATCCAGCCATGAAAATCCCCTTCTCCTTTCTCAGATACTCCTCAAGCTTCTCTTTCACGGTGGCCACATGAAAGAGTTATGGGGGCAGGCAGAGAAGACATGAGAGACAAAGAGTGAAAAAAGAAGGTGAGCTCCTTTTTACCTAAAAAAAAAAAAAAAAAAAAAAGCCAGCTAATAAAAGCAGGAGGAATAGTAGACGTAGAAAATCACTATTTTGCAGCCCCAAATGTAACAACTGATTCAGGTAAAGACCATGGGTGGATGTTAAAACCACTGGATGAATGTTGTTGGGAAAGCATATTCACAGTCTCAAAGAATCACACCATTCATTACTGACTAATTAGAAAGGCAAAAATGTAGGCTTACAATGGAGAACTCTGGCAGAGACCACCTTAAATAAGCAGTGGGGCAACCCGACTTTAAGTTTCTCCTAATGAGGTGTAACATGAATTTACAAGGTCTCTGTGAAGTATTCTTGGCAAAAAGACTTAACCTGAATCTAATCAATCCTCTAGTACAGATCCAATGTCCATCTTATAGGAAATATGAGATCAACTGGAACAAGTTAAATGATACCCTGAAGAAATAATCAGAAAAATCCAGAACGTGGCTTGAGCTTTTCAAGAAAGCCCATGTCATAAAAAATAATTATAATAATAATAACACAGCTGGGGGCCAGGGCACTATCATAGACTAAAAGACACCAAAGAGAACGTCAAAATACAATACCTCCAGGTATTGGATCCTTGACTGGATCCTGGAGCAGCAAGTAAAACCAAAAATGGTACTTTGGGCACAACTGGGGAAATTTTTATTTGACCTAATTATTAGAGAGAGAAGGAAAATGTGGCAAAAGTGTGAATAACTGGTAAACGCAGTGGGGGCATAATGGTGTCCATGGCGCTGTCCTTTAAACTTTTCTGAAAGGTCTGAAAAATTTCTAAATAGAATAAAAATATTGAAGAGGGAGAAGGCACAGGAAAATGTTCATAATATGCTGCTAATGGGCGGGGGGAAAGTCTACAAATAGTCTGACAGCACGATTACTACTTTTGTTCAGAGATCCAGATGTATGTGTCCAGGAAAAAAGATTGGAAGAATTTATAGAAAAATGTTGGCAACGTGTACCTGTAGGTGCTTTTCCAGGTTCTTCGTTTGTTTTCATTGAGCATAAATGTTTTTGTAGTTAGGAAAAAGTAACTTTAAAAAAATATCCGGTCTCTGTTATCGTGGGGTTTACATTCTGACCACAAGAAAGCTGAATGCGCGTCACAGGTCATTACAGGGCTGGACCCAGTTACAAGTTAGTGTGATGTGTTGCGATAGACAAATGCCAAAACCACGCCTCTTCCCCTGAAGGCCCCTTAAATACCTGAGGAGGTTGTTGTGCAGCTCCTTCAGGTGCGCACTGAAATGATTCCACTCGCTCCAGTGAAACCGGTTCAGCTGGTGGAGGTCGTCCCTCCGCTTCTTTGTGTTGCTCAGGGTCAGGCTGATGACCTCAACGTACGTCAGGGTGGACTCAGTGGCTTTCATGTCGAGGAAAAACCCCACACTGTCAGTTGGTATTGACTCAGCATTATTATTAGTGGGATGTGTCCAGTACATGGGGAGCAGGTGGGTGTGATAGCAGGATGGGGAAACCGACCTGGTTCTGGAAATCTGAGCAGGAAACCACTCCATGGCCTGCTTGGGAAAGAAAGAAGCTATCCTCTCCATGGCTAGGCCATTCCCCATCTTTTAATCAAGTCTTTCTCCCCTCCTGCTGATGGAAGGGCTAGGAAGTGCTTATTTTAGACTATCATCTAAAATTCTTACTCTCTTATCACAGTGGTGAATAGGAAGGGATTCCAACTCTCCTTTCCTTTCAGGGCCAGTCCTCATTCCCCATCTCAGGTTTGTATGTTGAAAAGTTCTCTCTACCTTCACCACCCCTCAACCCCTTCTGAACTGGTCACAATCTCAGCCACACTCATCACGAGCTGTGGGACATCAGACAATCTATGTCATCCTCTATGTCTCCATTTCCTTATCTATAAAATAGATAGTACCTACCTTAGATGATGTTAATGATAATAATGACAGTTACTATTTTTTTTAGTACCAGCTGTATGCCATTTAATCCTGGTCACAACACTATTGATTTGGTATAAGTATCCTCACTTTAGGAATGAGTTGATAAAAATACTGAGCTTAGAGGTTAAGCTGTGCACATGAGATCTTAAAGCCAGTGGGTTGCTGAGCTGGGACACAAATCCAGGGCTGTGTATCCCCAACCCAGGCTCCTTCTACTGCACTACACTGTCTTTACAGAACAGTGAGGTGATATAAGGGAAAGCGTTTTATAAACAATAAAGTACTATGAATTGTGTGTTGTTAATCTCTGCCTACAGATATATAAATACGCTTGTGGATATGAAGTGCTCTAGGGCAGGAGTTAAGTCCTAACTACTTATGAAAGCTCCTCCTTATGGGGAGCTGTATGCTGATAGGTAACATTCAATCATTTGTTACCTGCCGGGCACTGTGCTAAATAAGCCTTTACCGCTGTTGTGCCTGTTCTCTGCATCACAACTCTATGAGGTGGGTACTCTTATCTCCATTTTATATATGAAAAAAATGAGGCTCAGAGGGAAGCTGGAACTTGTCTAAGATCACTCAGCTGGTGAGCAGTTGAGTTGGTTCCTGAATCCAGGTCTATTTGATTCCATGTTCTGACCCTCTATGGTAAACTGTTAAGACTCAGGACACCAACACGTATCGCACCTGTTTTCTTAAGATCTGAGCTTTTTACCATATTTTTAGGATAAGTGTCATCAGGGCCAAGAATTTGTTGATGGGTCTGGGGAGGGGTGTGTGTGAGGAGGGTGCTGGAAGAAACATACCCCTAGACACCAAAATTCCTGATCAATATATACTGTGGGGTCAGTGAGCATCTAGGAGGCATTACTGAGTTGCAAAATATGTTAGAGTCCCTAAGTAGTCCATTCTTTCTGGTAGAAAGGAAGAGGTTATTGCACACAGGGAAATTCGACTTGCCCAGGGTCCCACTCAGCCAGTGCATGAGGCAGATTTGGAATTAAAATGAGCAAGATTCCGACCCGTAGGCTCGTAACAATGGTCACCCCTGATGGGCCCGTACTATGTGTCAGGTGCTGTGCTAAGGGCTGGACGCCTGTCTCTTCACCCCTGCTTCTGGGAAGAGGAAGCAGGGGCCTGGAGTAATGTGTGCCCAGCCCGCGGTGGAAAGGATATGGGATGGTCTTGGTTTTTTCCCTCCTGACCATCAACACGTCTTTGCCAGGCTGCTGCAGAGAGGCGTAGTTCAGGAGGAAGTACACAATCAGAGGGCTCTTCCCATAAATATTGAAGAGGTTTGAAGTCATCTCAGGGCTTTTGCAGGCAGGGTAAGACTGAGTAGGAAAGAGATAGGAAAAAAAATAAAGGATATTATCATTTTTATGGCACATATTAAGAAATGTAAAGGTACTCATATCCTTTATCTAGTAACTCCAGTTTTAGGATGCTATCCTAAGGAAATTACCCACAAGAAAAAAAGATTTAGGCACTATAATGTTTACTGCAGTGACAATTACTACAGCAAAAGGTTACAACAGCCTAAATGTTCAAGGAGGTGTTGACATCTCTACCCAAAGCAACAGTATGCCACTATTAAATTGTTTATGAAGAGTTGGTACTAAGACATTGTTTCAGATATAACAGTAATTTTAAAAATCAAGATACAAAATTAGGTAGATAATATTATATATTTTATATAAAATGAATATAATTATATGAAATCAATCAACCAAAAAAAAAGGTAGATAAGAGACTAGAAGCGTAGTTACCAAAATGTTAATTCATTCAGCAAGTATTTATTGGGTGACTACTGCATGTACACACTGATCTAGACACTGGCTTTTCAGCCGAGAATAAGACAAATTCTAGCCCTCACGGAGCTTGTATCATAGTTGAGAGAAAAACAATAAACAAATCAACAAGTAAAAGAATAACATGATACTATGGGATAATAAGGGCTTTAGGTAAGAATCAAGTAGGGCAAGGGGTGTGGGTGGTGGGATGGGAGACTGGCGAGGAGAGGGATCTTTTCCATGGGGAGGTCAGGGAGGGCTTCCCTGAGGAGGAGCGATCCCAGCAGACCCTGAATGATGGAAGGAAGATCTGTGCGATGTTCCAGGCAAAGGGGACAGCAAGTGCAGGAGACCCCAGGACAGACAGGAGCTTGGTGTGGCTGAGGGACAGAAACCAGGCCCGCACGGCTCAAATGAGAACAAATGATGAGGCTGAAGAAAGAGCGGGGTCTTTGGGCCACAGGAAGAAGTTAGGATTTTCTATGTGTGATGGAAGCCACTGGAAGGTTTTGAGCTGGGGTACATCTGATTAATTTTTTCTAAAGATCCCTTTAACTGGGACTTCCCTGGCGGTCCAGTGGTTAAGATTCTGTGATTTCAATGCAGGGAGTGTGGGTTCAATCCCTGCTGGGGAACTAAGATCCTACATGCCACATGGCATGGCCAAAAAATACAAATGAAAAAAAAAAAGATCACTTTAACTGATGTGTGGAGAAATGACTGCAGTGGGTAAGCGTGGACACTAGAAGAGCACTTGGGAGGCCTCTGCCGTGGTTGAGGCAGTGCTGGGGCTGGGAATGGGGAGGGGTGAGAAGTGATGGAATCTGCAACATACTATGAAAGCAGAATTGGCAGGATTTGCTGATGGAGTCGATGTAGGTGTGAGAAAGAGAGGAGTCAAGGGTGACTCTAAAGGGTTAGGTGCCAGTTTCCCAGCTGGGAAGATGTGGGGAGGAAGAGGTTGACAGGGCAGGAAAATCAAGAGGTCTGTTTTGGATGTGCTGTATTTGAGATGCTAATAGACAGCCAAGAGGAAACACAGATCAGGAAAGAGAACAGGCAGGGGCTGAGAGTAATCTGCTTTCCTTCCTTATATTTCTCTGCCTTTTGCCAAAATGTCAGTGGTGATTATGTGCTTCTTTTGTATTTTTTAAAAAATACGTTTTATTTGGAAGCAGCGGTTATAATCTAACGAGACAAAAATTCTGTCTCACGAGTGAAGGCTGCTGCAGCAGCAGCACCTAACCACACTCTTCTCTGTCCTATTCATTTTAATTGCTTAATGAGATTTCCTCTATGGATAGCAGGGTCTCTCAACCTTGGCACTTTGACATTTGGGGCCGGATTTGTTGTGGGAGACTGTCCTGTGCATTGTAGGGCATCAAGTGGCCTCCGTGGTCTCTACCCAAGAGATGCTAGTAGTACTCTGCCCCTCACCCCCAGACAACCAGAAATGTCTCCAGCCATGGCCAAATGTCTCCTAGGGGGCAAAACTGTCCCCAGTTGAGAACCACTATTCTATAGCAAGATCCCACTGGAATCACAGAAACTTGGGGTTAGTAGAACACCTATAGATCATTTAGTTCAATGATTCCTAAAAGCCCATCTCCAAATGGGGGCCAGTCTGTGTTCAATGGTCTCCAGCAAAATGAGGGAAACAAGGAAAAATACATGGTAATAGTAGGGGTTCCCTGGTGGCGCAGTGGTTGAGAGTCCGCCTGCCGATTCAGGGGACACGGGTTCGTGCCCCGGTCCGGGAAGATCCCACATGCCGTGGAGCGGCTGGGCCCGTGAGCCATGGCCGCTGGGCCTGTGCGTCCGGAGCCTGTGCTCCGCAACGGTAGAGGCCACAACAGTGAGAGGCCTGCATACCGCAAAAAGAAAACAACAACAACAAAAACATTGTAATAAATCTGACCTAAAGTAATTTTTTTTTTTGTTTTTTGGCTGCCGCCATGCAGCTTGTAGGATCTTAGTTCCCTGACCAGGGATCGAACTTGTGCCCCTACAGTGGAAGCACAGAGTCCTAACCACTGCACCAACAGGGAATTCCATGACCTAAAGGAAATTTATTCACTTATGGACTCTCTTTTATTCTGAGATTGTCTTTCTACTTTTTTACATTAATGACCTTTCTTTTATGAAATGATGATGATACCAGATAGCAGTCATTTTGTTTAAATGAACTTATTTAGTGGGAAAAAAAAAAGTTTTTCCAAGTCTAGAAGAGTCCAAAGATCTAGAACCACTAATCTAGTTCCACATTTATCCAAGTGCTGTCCTTTCAGTTGCCCAGTACCCATTCTCCTTTTGCTAACAACCCCCAATTCTTGCGTGTTTGGGGGAGTTTACTTGCCCTCTACTGCATCTGGGCTTGAAGGACTTTAAATCAAATGTCTTGCTCCCCATGTGAGCCACAGGAGTGAGCCTTAGAAGTCTTTGTAGGCTCTGCCAGCCAGAGCCTTTCTCTCATCCACCCAGTTAGAGCCAGAGCACCTGAGATAAGCTTGGTCAATCAAAACTCCGGTTTCTGGGATTTTGAGTCCTGAGTGGGGTGAAATATAGACTGAAAACACACGGGAGTTCACCCATACCAGAGATGTCACCTTGAAAAGCTGGTTCAAGGGTTGCAACTGCCTTGATTCTCCTCCTGGTCCCTGGACCGATTTTCACACTGTTCAGCTACTCAATGTTCTTGCAGTGTTTGCTCAAGTTGGCATATTTTGTTACTTGTAAGCAAAGAATCCCAACTGATACACATCATTTCAATAATATTCTCAGTAGGTACTTGCCCATTTTTGCTTCCCTAACTCTGGAAACGAGGAATACACTGCCTCCTGAAACATCCAGTTCCATTGTCAGTAAGCATCCAGTTTCTCCTCCCAGGGAAAGGGCTGGCTCAGAGCCATAGCACTGGGCAAAGACAAGCCACTAGGCAAGAGGACAGTCGTTCTGGAACCTCAGCTCCAAGAGGCAGGTAGAAAGCAGAGCAGGAGCTAGAGTAAAGGGGTTGGCATCAGAGACCCGGCAAGAGGAATGACATGGTTTGAGAGCCAGAGTGGAACAGGAACCAGCAGACAGTCCGCAGCCAAGCCGGAGGGTAGAGCTGGTTTAAAATGACAGCAGCTTGGACTCCTATGAAGTTCTTTCTTCCTCTAGATAAAAATCTAACGCTCTGTAATTCCAACCCATCTCCCTCCAGACTGTGTGTTACATAACAGTCCTTAAAATATTTGAGGAGGGAATTCCCTGGCGGTCCAGTGGTTAGGACTCTGCGCTTTCACTGCCGGGCCCAGGTTCAATCCCTGGTCGGGGAACTAAGATCCTGCAAGCCGCAGAGCGTGGTCAAAAAAAAAAAAAAAAAAATTGAGGAGAGCCCTCACAT
>NW_006780611.1:10085010-10088667 GCF_000442215.2 Lipotes vexillifer | reverse complement strand
CCCTCTTTCCCTCCAGCCTGGTCCCTCTCCCTGAACACATGTTAGACGGGACCGTCTGAAGTGGGACCATCCTCTTCCTTATTCTGGGCCAACTGTATATCTTTTTAAAAAGTTCTTTGTTTTGACATTTACATATCCTTTTCTGCTATCTCTGAGAGTGAAAACATTTATTTATTTACTTTTTACAAAATAAATTTACGTTCTTTGTGAGAAATTCATACAATGTATAAATGTATATAGTAAAAGATAAGAGTCTCCATCCTCACTTGCATTTTCTAGGAATAAATACTATTAATGTTTTTCCGTGTATCCTTCGAAACCTTTTTATAAGCACGTAATGACTTTATACCAAAAATGTATTTCAAAAATAAAAATAGAATCATACTATACACCATGTTTTATTACTTTAATTTTTCACTCATCAGTATCTAAATACATTGCCTATAGTATTCTCTTGATTTATTAATTTTAGACATTGTGGACTTTCATATGATAAGGTATAAATCTGTCTTGTTTTTAACAGCAACAGAGTATCTATATTATGAATATTTCACAGTTTACCTATTTATCTACTGAAATGTTAATTTTCTTCAGTTTTTGCTGGTACAGATTAATGCTGTAAAGGATGGCCTTGTATGAACATTTCTACAGGACAGATTCTTAGAAGTGAAATTGCCAGGTCTTCAGTGTATGCCATTAAAATTTTAATAGAATATCCTAAACTCATGACAAAACACCTAAAAAATGCTAGAAAAATATTTAAAAATCCTTTTAAATTAATGAAGGAGCTTGTAAGAAAGTAAGGAAAATCCTTTGAGGCCTAGGAAGGTAAGGGAGCCCTGAAGTTGGATGCCCTGATTCAAAACAACTTCAAAGGGAGGTGGAATGATGGGTGTCCTTTGCTTGATCCTGGTGTTAAGCCAAACACCTCCACTGTTCCACTGTTCTGTAGGTTCTTTGATGCTAATGGCTTTATCAAGTTACTGAGGTCTCCTTCCATTCCTAGTGTAGAGGGATGTCAAAAAATTGACTTTGCTAGTACCAGAATACACCAGAGGGAGGGGACTGTCCTTTCTCAGGAAAACAAAGATTAGAGCCAAAGGCAGAGTGAGAGCTACATTGCTCTACATTAGAGATGAGCAGGAGTTTGGGGAAAGAAGAGAGAGGAAAGTGCACACGACTATAGAGGATGGTCTTGCAAATTGTGGGATGACTAAAGGATTTTAAGAAGGGCAACTCACATGAAAGGTATTTGCATTACTGTGATATGGTCCCCCTTCTTCCCATCTCTCTAAACTTAGTAAAGTTTCCTATATACACAACACACCCACACAGGCCTTGTGTGAGCAGTTTTTGTGAAAATCAAGGGAAGAGGTGGTACGTGCACAGCACATGCAGGACAAAAGAGGAGCTCGGTGCCATAGAAAACATAAGTCCCCAGAGTTCAGATATTTGGGGGAGGGTAGGAGGCTCCAAACAAATCATATAACAAATGCTTGAACCAATCTTTAATTAAATTCAAAGGAGTAGAGTAACCCCTGGTGACATCTGGGTTATGTGAGTAAAGTTTTTTTATTAAGAATAGGTGATAATATAAAAACATTGGGGGAAAAAATGGGAGAGAATGTTTCATAAAATCTTGGAGTGGTAGAGATCTTTCTTAGTAGGAAATGAAGTCCAGAAGCCGTAAAAGAGATGACCAATAAACATGTCTGTATAAAAATTTAAAATTTCTAGAATAAAATACCATAATTAAAGTAAAAAGATTAAATAGGAAACATTTTTTGCCAAGTATATGACTAAGAATTGAGCTTCTACAAATCAAAAATGAGCGGAAGACTAAGAACCTTAGAAACAGAAATATTTCTACTAAGAATAGAAAAAAATAAAAACAAAACCAAAGGACATGAAGAGGCGTTTCACAGAAATAGAAATTCCAAAGGATTATAACTATAGGAAAATAGATTTAACTTCACTTATAATTAAATAATTAATATTGAAACAATTATAACATAGCATTTTCCCCTCATCAGAATGGCAACAAATAATTTGATAATGTACAACATTGGCAAAGGTACATGGATAGTCTCTCACATGCTGCTGGTGAGAATATAAATTGGTACAACTTCTTTGGAGAGCAATTCAAGATATACAATTGATTTAGGAATTCTACTTCTAGCAATTCTTCCTACATGTATACTTGTACATGTGAGCCGAGAAACACACAAATACCGAGATGTTCAAGGCAGCAGTGTTTATAATAGCAAAGACTGGGAGCACACACATGTCCACGAATAGGAAAATGGTTAATGAATTATAGAATACAGGTGTAACCATGAAATAAGATTGTGATAGATCTGTATGTGCTTTCATTCGGAATACTCTCTAAGATATGTTGAAATCAGTACAGAGTCTGATTTAGAACATGGGGTCTGGAGTCACACTGCTTGGGTTAAAATCCTGGCTCTACTCTTACAACTCAACAACAAAAAGACAAAAACTTAATCTAAACATGGGCAAAGGATTTGAACAGACATTTCTCTAAAGAAGATATACAACTATAACAAAAAGAATGGAAAATAAGTGCTGGCAAGGATGTGGAGAAATTGCAACCCTTGTATGTTGCTGGCGGGAATGTAAAACGGTACAGGTTCCATGAAAACGTCTGTCAGTTCCTCAAAAAGTTAGATGTAGGCTTACCATATGACCCAACAATGCCACTCCTAGGTAGTATATATCCAAGAGAATAGAAAACATATGTACACACAAAAATTTGTACATAAATGTTCATAGAAGCCATGTCATTCATAATAGCCAAAAGGCGGAAACAGTCCAAGTGTCCATTAACTAGTAAATGGATAAACAAAGTTTGTTTGGTATAGTCATATAATGGAATATTATTCAGCCATAAAAAAGGTGAAATACTGACACATGCTACAACATGGATAAATCTTGAAAACACTATGCTAAGTGAAGGAAATCAGTCACAAAAGGCCACATATTATATGATTCCCATTTATATGAAATGTCCAGAATAGGCAAATTCATACAAACTAAAACTATATTAGTGGTTTCCAGAGGCAGCGGGGAGAGGGGGCTAGGGAGTGACTGCTAATGAGTATGGGGTTTCTTTTTTGGGTGATAAAAATGTTCTGGAAGTAGATAGTGGTGATGATTATAGAACCTTGTGACTATACTAAAAACCACTGAATTTTACATTAAAATGCTGATTTTTATGGTATGTGAATTATAGCTTCTAAAAAAATCTTAGCTCTACCACTTACTAGCTATTGGACTTTGGGCAAGATACTGAATATTTCTGAGCCTTAGTTTTCTGATCCATAAAATGGAGATAATAAATAAAACCTACTTCTCTTAGGGTTGTGTGAGGATTAAATGAATTAACACGTATGATGTGTTTAGAACAATGTTTGCTATATAAGCATTCAATAATTGTTAGCTATTATATGCTAGGTTGAAAAAGCAAAGTGCAAAATGGTGTATATATTATACCAATTTTTGGTTTAAAAAAATGGTTTATATTCCTTGACATGCATCAAAAATTTCTAGAAGGATATAAGGAAAAACTTGATTTGCCTCTGGGGAGGGGACATATGGTTTGGCGTGGAAAAGAGATTAACTTTTTTTTTTTTTTTT
>NW_006780611.1:10069870-10084934 GCF_000442215.2 Lipotes vexillifer | reverse complement strand
TTTGTGGTACGTGGGCCTCTCACTGTTGTGGCCTCTCCCGTTGTGGAGCGCAGGCTCCGGACACGCAGGCTCAGTGGCCATGGCTCACGGGCCCAGCCGCTCCGCGGCACGTGGGATCTTCCCGGACCGGGGCACGAACCCGTGTCCCCTGCATCGGCAGGCGGATCCTCAACCACTGCGCCACCAGGGAAGCCCGAGAGATTAACTTTTTGTTACATATCCTTTAATACTGTTTGGTTTTACCACAGGCAAAAATTTTTTCAATAAAAACTATGGTATTAAAAAATAATAATAAAAAATAAATAAATAGGGCTTCCCTGGTGGCGCAGTGGTTGAGGACCCGCCTGCCGATGCAGGGGACGCGGGAACACCAAGATTTGAACTCATGTCTGTCTGTCTTTTCCACCAGGCCCTGCTACTTCTCAAAAGTTTCACTGCTAAATGCCGAGGGGAAATAGGCAGTGGAATAATTATGGAGAAACAAAGAACATTCAAGAAACCTTCTACAGGGAATTCCCTGGTGGTCCAGCGGCTACTAGGACTCGGGTTCAACCTCTGGTCAGGGAACTAAGATTCTGCAAGCTGCACGGTGCGGCCAAAAAAAAAAAGAAAGAAAAAAAAGAAAGAAAGAAGGAAAGAAAGAATCTTCCACAATACTTGCTATACTTGATCCAAACGCTGTGGCCTGACTCCCTTGCTAGTTGGTGCTTGCGGAAGCCCCAAAGCCTCTTGTCCTGTTCACGGTCCTAAGGGCCTCTTCCCACTACGGAAGACTGAACGTGCCACTGGTATAAACTACCATATGCACTGAGGTTTGTAGGGAAGATTTGCGGGAGGGGAGGAGAAGAGGAGAGAACACACCGTAATCCTTCGCCTCTTGTGTTCTGGGGGCTGTGCTGGTGGCAAAGCTCAGAGGTTAAGAGCTCAGGCTCAGAGTCAGGCAGATCTGCAGGCAAGTCTTGGCTTTATCACTTATTTGCTTTGTGAATTTGGACAAATTAGTTACCTGCTCTGAGCATCACTTTCCTCACTAATAAACTGAAGAATAGCAGGAGTAATGATCTCAAACGACTGTAACAGTAAAATAAAATACACTGTATGCACAGGTTTAGTATAGTACCTGACATGTAGTGAGTAAGGGTTCATTACATGTTAATTATCATCACTACCTCAGGTAAACCTCATAAGAACACCAGGACCTAGGAATTATTGTCTCCATTTCATAGAGTAGAAAACTGAGACTCTGTTCTCTTTCCATTACACCCAGGCTCTTGAGTTTCAAGCAAGTAATTTAAATCCTGGAGGAATCCAGGCAAAATTCTCACTCAACTTGTGCCTACCTCAGTCAGTAATTACCCTTATGAGATTTCCTTACTGTTTCACCCAAGTCTACAACCAGAAATACCCCAGTTCTCACCCTGACATCTTCACAGAGCTAGCTCTTCTAGCCAGATCTCCCAGCCCCCTTTAAATCATCTCTGCTATTAAGTTTGCAATCACGTGCTCACCGGCTTAGGAAGCATATTCTCAAGTCCTCTTGCTGCTGATATCCTTTTGACTTGTTGTGTTGCTTTCCTCAAGACCAGAGTCTGATAATTATGCTCTGTCAATGCAGTATGAACAAAAAATGATCAATAGAGCTTCTCAGCTATGATGAGAAAAAGCATATGGTAGACCTCAGCTTTCTATTAATGTGAAAATGCCTGGGCCTATTCAGATCATTGGGAGATGCTAGAGGAAGTCACTCAGGTAAATTCATAGAATTTCACTTGCATTTTAGCCAGATGTACACTTGTGGCCATACATTTGTCCATTTACTAATCTATCTGCCCATCCTTCTATCCATCCATCCAACATTTTACTGAGCCTTTACTATGTGCTGGGCCCATGCTAGGTGCTGGAAGTAGACTATCTTCAAGGAACTCACAGCTTAGTAAGAAAAAAAGACAGGTAAATGATAAGTGTAACACTAACTCATGTGCCATGATAGAATTCTCTGTACAATACAGTCTGGTCCCAGAATAAGGAAGAAGGAGCCTAAAGGCTTTAAAAATGCTAAGCAGAATCAGGAAAGGTGTTGTGATTAAAAGAGAAAAAAATATCCAACTCTTGCATAAAGTTATGGTTCTTCTGTAGAAGGTTAATAAAGAATATCTTAAAGACAGGAAGAGAGAAACAACAGATTATCTATAAACAGATAACAGTTAGAATGATTGCAGAGTTCTCAACAGTAACAATGCAAGCTAGAAGATGACAGTGGAATGAAATCACCAAAGCATTAAGGTAAACGTGTATACCCAGCAAAACTATCCTTGAAGAAGAAAGATGAAATAAAGACATTAATAGAAAAACAAAAATCAAGGGAACTTACCAAGAGAACTGCAGTAAGGAGCTGCTAAAAATTCTCTCTCTCTCTGTATATATATATACGGGGGAAATTACAGAGAGGAGAGAGATCAAGAAAGGAATCCTAAATAATTGTGTATGGATGCATATGCTCACCCCTGAGCTGCACATATAAATGTGTATCTGACCCTAAACAGATGGCTTTGAGAACTGAACTACAGGGTAGATCACTTCTCAAGTCTCAAATGTGGTCCCTGGGTAGCACACATTTAGGACAGATTAAAATAGCACTGCAAAAGTTCTGAAAACTGAACTAACATTGAAACCACAATCTACAAAACTTATGACCTGAGCCTAATTGGGTGAATTGCCTGCTAAAACAAAGGAAACAAAACACTCCAACATTCTTCATACATTTAAACAAGACTCAAAATATTCAAAATATCCAGAACAGAATCCAAAATTACTCAACCTACAAAGAACCAGGATAATCTGATAAATTCTCAAGGAAGAAAGACAATCGGCATCACCAATCCTGAAATGACTCAGATGTTGAAATCATCAGACAAAGGCTTTAAGGCAGCTATTATAACAGTGCTTTAAGAAGTCAGGGTGAATACTTTTGAAATAAATGAAAAAATAGAAAGTCTCGGTAGAGAAATAGAAGCTATGACAGAGAACTGAATAGAAATTTTACAACTGAAAAATACAATAATTGAAATAAAAAATTCACTGGAGGGGATCAATACCAGAATGGAGGTGATGGAGGAAGGAGACAATGAACTTGAAGACAGATCAATAAAAATTATCCAATTTGTATGTTTTCTAATATCATATGTGTGGTTTTCCACACCGGTTCTCCAATTCTCTGAAATAAACTGGGTGTCTAACAATTTAATTCAATTCCAAATCTACCTGGAATTAGTGTCAGATCCCACTACTTAAAAGACTCAATCCAACAAGACTGTCCCCACTTCAAGCACCAGTGTCAAATGCCACCTGTGCTTCTATCTAGCTAACTACAAATTTGGGGGTTCCCATGACCCCCTTGGGTTCAATAATTCAGTAGAATGGCTCACGGAACTCAGGAAAGTACTATGCTTACTATTACAGGTTTACTATAAAAGACACGACTCAGGAACAACTAAATGGAAGAGAGACATAGGGCACGGTGTGCGGGCTGGAGCACGGACCTTCCATGCCCTCTTCAGGCACATCACCTTCCCAGCACATCAGTGTGTTCAGCGACCTGGAAGTTCACCAAATCACATTGTTCAGGAGTTTCTATAACTCAGTCTCCAGTCTCTCTCTCCTCCCTGGAGGCTGGGAGGGGTGAGGCTGAAAGTTCCCACCCTCTAATCATGTTTGGTCTTGTTTTTTTTTTTAATATTTATTTTTATTTTTGGCTGCCTTGGGTCTTCGTTGCGGCATGCGGGATCCTCTGCTGTGGTGCGCGGGCTCCTTGTTGCAGGGCATGGGCTCCTCTCTAGTTGTGGCGTGCGGGCTGCAGAGCATGCAGGCTCTATAGTTGCGGCCCACATGCTCAGTTGTTGTGGTGCGCGGGCTTAGTTGCCCCGCGGCATGTGGGATCTTAGTTCCCTGACCAGGGATCGAACCCATGTCCCCTGCACTGGAAGGTGGATTTTTAACCACTGGACCACCAGGGAAGTCCCTCATGTTTTGGTCTTTCTGGGTCCTATCCTGAAGCTACCTAAGGCCCCAACCGGGGTCAGTATATTAGGATATACTCAGGTGTGGCTGGAAGATGCTAATACTGAATAACAAAAGACATTCCCATCACGCAGGAAATCCCGAGGGTTTTAGGAGCTCTGTGCCAGGAACTGGGGACAAAGATCAAATCTGTATTTTTATTATATACACAACCTGAACAGTGTAGAGACAAAAGACCAGAAAAAATGAACAGAGCCTCAGGGACCTATGGGACAATATCAACAGGTCTAACATTGTGTCATCAAAGTCCTAAAGTGAAAGGAGAGTGTGGTACCAAAAAAACATTGAAAAACCTCCCAAATTTGGCAAAAGACATAAACTTACAGTTTCAAGAAGCTCTGCAAACCCCAGTCAAGTCAAAGTCAAAGAAACCCATGCCCCTACACATCCTAAACAACCAGTTGAAAGGCAAGACAACAGTCTAAGAGAAATGCTTGACACAAAAGGGGAACAAGAATTTAAATGACTGTGGATTTCTCATCAGACCCTTGAGGCCAGAAGCTGTGGAACAACATTTGAAAGTGTGGAAAGAAAAGAACTTTCGACCCAGAATTCTATAACCAGAAAAAAATATCCTTCAAGAATGAAGGTGAAAATGTAAAATAGATAGCTAGTGGGAAGCAGCCACATAGCACAGGGAGATCAGCTCGGTGCTTTGTGACCACCTAGAGGGGTAGGATAGGGAGGGTGGGAGGGAGACGCAAGAGGGAGGGGATATGGGGATATATGTATACCTACAGCTGATTCACTTTGTTATACAGCAGAAACTAACACACCATTGTAAAGCAATTATACTCCAATAAAGATGTTAAAAAAAATAAAGGCAGTCTTGTGAGTAGGCCATTAAAAAAAAAAAAAGAATGAAGGTGAAATAAAGACATTCTCAGAAGAAAGAAAACTCTAAGCAAATTCATTGCCAGCAGGCTTATTTTAAATGAAGGGTTTTCTTTTGGGAGTGGGGCGTGTAAGAAGGAAAATAATACCAGAGGGAAACTTGGAACTTCAGGAATGAAGGAAAAGCAACAGAAACTGTAAATATCTGGTTATATATAGTAAGTACAATATATATAGTAAATATAGAATATAAATAGTAAATATATAATATATATTATAAATCTATCTGGTTATATAGACACATGAATTTCTTTTTCCCCATTTTTTTTTTTTTTGTGGTACGTGGGCCTCTCACTGTTGTGATCTCTCCCGTTGCAGAGCACAGGCTCCGGACGCGCAGGCTCAGCGGCCATGGCTCACGGACCCAGCCGCTCCGCGGCATGTGAGATCTTCCCAGACCGGGACACGAACCCGCGTCCCCTGCATCGGCAGGCGGACTCTCAACCACTGCGCCACCAGGGAAGCCCTCCTCTTACATTCTTTAAAAAACTTTGGAATGCTGTTTGGCAGTTCCTCAAAATGCTAAACATATGACCCAGAGATTCCACCCTAGGTATACATAGACCCAAGAGAAATGAAAACATATGTCTACACAAAAACTTGTACATGAACGTTCATAGCAGCATTATTTATGATAGTTACAAAGTAGAAACAACACAAACTGAATAAAGATAAAAACACTCTATCTAAAACATTTGTGGGATGCCTAGCATGCAGAGGGAACTCTGTAGCATTAAATGGTCATATTAGGGAAAAAGGTCTCCTTTTCACTCAGTTCAAAATATTTTCTAATTTCTCTTGATACCTCCTCTTTGACTCATAGGTCTATATATGTATATTTTGGGGACTTGCAAAGTCTCCCACAAATATTTACCTCTATTTGGAATCCCCTCTATACCTCTCAGTGAGTGGCCCCCAAGTTTTGGGTTTTTTTAACAGCTTTACTGAGATGTAATTCACGTAGTTCTCCATTTCTCCATCAAGAAAAAGGATTGCTTAACTTTTTTCAAATACTGATGACATGACTGAAATGGTCTAGAATGATACTTAAGTGTTTGTGTTCTAACTCAGGTTTCTTAGGTTCTATACTTGTCTATCTGGCACCCATTCATCACAGGGCCAAACTAATGGCCAAAGTTGTTTACAACTCCTCCATGATGCAGAGCCCATACTCTGAACTAGCTCCTTTATCTAACTCTCACACCAAGCCAATATTTCCCCTGACTTAAATCAGCCCAGGCCCAGGTGCCACACAACTAGGGACGGCCCTTATACTCCAAAGCCCACCGGAATTATTCAATACAGCCAATCCTAAGTGGTTTACCCTGTCGTGTCTTGCCTTTCCCAAGGAAATCCCAGTAAGGGCTGTGGCCTGTGCTTTCCCCTTGCTCCTTTTGAAACCGAGCGGGGCCCTGTGGGGCTCCCGGGCCCTGAAACCAATTGGAGGCCTGGCACGGAGGCCTCCTTTTGTCCACCATTTCTTGCAGGCAAGACCCCAGCCTCCATGACCTTCCCTGAGTTGCAAAGGGTGGATTCAAACAGTTGCTAATCAAGGGAGGAGCAGCCAGGAAACCACCTGAGACAAGATTAAGCGGGGGCTGGGGTGGGGGGGCGGGGCGGCGGCGGCGGCGGCGGCGGCGGCGGCGGCGGCGGCGGCGGCGGCGGCGGCGGCGGCGGCGGCGGCGGCGGCGGCGGCGGCAGCGGCAGCAGCAGCGAGCCCTAATCTTGTCAGGACCCCACCTTTGAACCACTGTTATAAAACCCCTCATCAAATCCTCTGGGACTGGGACACATAGCTTTTATGAGGCACAAGCCCAGTGTGGCCCCCTTTTCCTGGCAAAGCAATAAAGCTATCCTTTTCTACTTCCCCCAAAACTCTGACCCCGGGATTGGATTTGGCGCCAGTGTCCAGAGAGGCCGAGCTTTCGGTAGCATTTTCTGCCTCCTAACCAACACTGGAGCTCCCTCCCAGGGTCCTGCATGGTGAGCTGTGCCTCCCGTTTCTAGAACAGAGAGTAACAAAGTTTTCTTTCAATGGCATTGACCTGTGCAGTCACTCAGTCACCTTTGTAAATTAACACCCAGGTACAAATCAGTTTCTAACTCAATAAATGCTGGTTTCTGATGGGGGAGAGAAGCAGTGATCATATCTTAGATTTATTTCCTTCCATTGCCAACAATCTCTCTCTTCCCCACAGATATTAGCACTGTGCTGAACTCACTGTCACAAAAGTGGAACTTAACTAGTGATAACTGAACTGAGAAGACAATTGTGTCTTCTCGTAAGATATTGCTTGATGTCAAGGCCCAAGGCTAGAACCACAGGTGCAAATGACGGTGGCAGATTAGGTTCCAAAAAGCCCAAGAAACTACAGTTTTGGAGATGATAACTAAATCAAAAGCCTACATTTCCCCTTCAGGTGGTTAATGTACCTTTTGAGGTATTCTGTATTTGTGAGCCATCCATTGAATTCTTCTGGGCAAAAGAGGTTCTCTCATTGGTTGAATTCATATCAGAAGATGCCAAGAGAGGAAAAAACAAAAAACAAAAACACAGAAGAACAAATTTAGTAAAACTGGTAGTGAGAGGAATACAAAAAGTATACGTGCAATTTCCTAGATATTTGTCATTTTTCTCAACAGAGGAACACGTATAGGGAGACCTTTCAGGCACAGCTCAACAACTCAGCCCTCCATCCTGGGAGCATGGGGGAGAGCAGTGGCTGATGTAGAAAATACGTAAGCTGGGGACTGAGGCAGACTGGGGTTCCAGTCCCAGCGCTGTCACTCAACAGCTGGTGATCTCGGGCAAGTCACTGAACCTCTCAATTGCCGTGGTTTCCTCATGGGGTTCTTATGGGGATTAAGTCAGCTAATGCATACAAAGTGCATGCATTGCTGCTCGTGGCAAGTGCTCTGCTGACATTGCACGCTTGTTTATGCACTCACCACACTTCCTTCAGGAAACATTTCATTGAGCAACTTCTAATGTGTCTGGCACTGGGCAGAATCTGAAACCTAATCTCTGCTTAGAGGAGCTCCCAGTCTAGCAGGGGAGAGAATAGCAAACAGACAATTATGCTAAGGTGTGGAAAGTACCACATATTAGAGAGGTAATTTAGGATTAGGTTTGTATGTGAGTGACAAAGACTCAAAATTAAAAGTGGCTCAAACTAGGTAGAAATTTCTCTCCCACATAATAGTCTGAAGGTAGGCAATTCAGGGGCTATATGTTATTTCTGATAAGTCCTTAGGGACTCTGACTTCTTCTAGCTCAGTTCCAACTTTCCTAAGATAGGACCCTTGTTCTTAGGGTCCAAGATGGCAACTAGAGCTCCAGTCATCACGTTCACATTCCAGGCAGCAGAATGGAGAAAAGGACAAAGAGACGAAGGAGTCACATGAGCTGTTTTTTGAAGGAGGGCTCCCAGAAACAGCTACAAGGCACATCTGCTTAAATCTCATTAACTGGATCTTAGTCACATGGCTACACATAGATGTAAGGGAGGTGAGGAAATGTCATCTTTATTTTATAGGTTCTCTTTCTTTTATAGAGGGAGAAAACAACAAATATTGGGGAACGGTTAATAGTCAGCAGTACCAGCAGAGTATTCTAGGAAGCCAGAGTGGCGAATGCTTGATTCTGTTTGGGGCAGAGCTGGAGGGCTTCCAAGGAGAGAAGACACTTTTGTTCTGTCTTTAAGGATGAGTAGGAGTTTGGCAATGTTAAACAGATGGCCCACCAAGTGGCAGACAAGCAGTTCACCAGCCTCAACAATCCTCACTTCGCTTTTATATAAATATGATATTTGAATGGGAAGAAGAAAGCTGAAAGGGCTTCCCATCCACCACGCAGCTGGTTGTCCAACAGCTACTGATTTGTATAGTGCTGAAGTGGTTACTCGGACTTGATGGAGAAAAGACACTCCCGGGGCACAGTACAGCATCATATGCTCATTCTTAACAGGCCTCGGAGCGATCTCGTGGAGCAGAGAATAGATGCAAGGAGATGGGCTTGGTTGAAGTTATTAGACCCTCGTATTTGTTGGAGAGGCAGCATGATGATGCAGAAAGAGCTCAGAATGACAGCATCCTGACGTCATCTGAAGTCAGCCGTGTGGCCTGGGGCAAGTTTTCACCAGTTTGAGTCTATTTCTCCCTTTGTCAAGTAAAGATAATAATTACGTACCGTGCAGTGCAGGGATATTGTATGGACTAGGAGGATATATGCAAAGAAAATCTGCACATGGTGAACTTTCTCCAAAGTCCTTTCCCACCCACTCTCTTGTGTTGTGACCAGCAACCGCCCTCTGAGTATATGAGGTAAGGTGACTATTGCTGGGCTGGGGGGTAAACTAAGACTCCTCTGGGACCCCCTTCCTACCATGGCATAGAGGAGATGGAACTATTCCACCCCGTGCCACCCTGCTGCTCAGATTCTGCACACTGAGGGGTTAGCTGTGATGGGACAGAGCAGCAGGGAAACGTGCTTTTAAGCCAACGTGAGATTCAGTCTGGGGATGCCCTGGAATGTCTGCGAGGGAAGGGGGCTTTGCAGATCTGGTATCAGCAGGTATGGGAATGAGCTGCAGGAATTTGGATCATGATTGTTAAATGACCCTTATGTACCCATGCTCTGGAACTTGGGAAAATTCTGGTTAAAACGAGCAAACATTCTGACAGGACATGGCTAGACAACAATTTATGGGACATCTCCTAAACCTAGATTGAATCTATAAGAATCAATACCAGTCATGATGCCCATTTTGCAAATAAGAACAGAGAGGTTCAGATTTGCTCAAAGCTATATAACTGATAGGTGGGAAAATTCGGCTCTTCTGGAACCAAGCCTAGTATGTCTTTCTGCCTTTGCCTATGGCTCCATGGTGGTCACTCACTCGCAGTTCCCATATTTTGTCACAAATACATGAAACTTGGGTAGAAATTGTTTTTTCTCTAACCCTGGCCTCTCCTCTGGTCTAGCCTCGCATGTTTAACTACCTACTTGACATCTCCATTTGCACTTCTCACAGGCATCTTAAAGTTAACAAGTTCAAAACTGAACTTGATAGCTTTCCCCCACCCCTGACCCTTCACTTTCCATCTCACAAACCCCACACACCTTCAGGTGCTTAAGCCACACACTGGGATGCATCCCTGACTTCTCCCATTTTTCCCCCTCCTCCCCACTCCCAAAGCCAAACCATTAGCAAGTGCTGAAATATCCATCTCCAAAACACCTTCCAGATCTCTCTGCTCCTTGCCTCCTGCTGTCACTGCCTCTTCCTTAGACAACTGCAAAAGCCTCCTAACTGGTCTTCTGTCCCCCTCTCAATTATATTCTCCATATTCAGAAGACACTGATCTTTTAAAAAATAGAAGTCAGATCATGTCATCCCCTTATTCCAATGGATTCCCACAGCACTGAAATTACACCCATACTTCTTACTGTGACCCACCCAACTCTGCAGGATCCAGCCCCTGCTACTTCTCCAGGCCCGACTCCTGCCCCTCTTGCACACATACACACTGGGCTACAGCGCCACTGGCCTTCTTGCTGTTCCCTGAATATCTCAACTCTCTCTTTTTTTTTTTGCCTCAGGGCCTTTGCACATGCTGTTCCCTTTTCCTGGAAGGTTCTTTCATTCACTCTTCTAAGGGCTGACTCCCTCTCATCCTTTGGTTCTCAGCTCAAATGGCACTTTCTGGGGGTGTTATTTGTCACATGTTCTCCACGTTCATGAGACTCAGGCCCCAAAGTGAAAGACTTAGGCTGCTCTCCCAGCTTCTTTTGCGGCTGGGTGCAGACATTTTACGTAGGCTCTAGCCCTCAGAGGCAACGCACCTGCCTGAGACTTCAAGATGGAAATGAGCAATGTGAGGAAGTGGGGAACCAACGAGACTCTAGCTTTTGGAGAGACTGTTGACAGGGGCAACTGGCTTTTCAAGGAAAGCAGAGTGCAGTTTTGAGCATCAGTCCCCACTACCATTGGTCAGCGCACATCAGTGTACCTTTGCAGGGGTGTATGGCTTGGGCATTGTTCTTGGTGGCATGGCATTTGAAACCAAAGCACTGGCCCATCCTGGGGAGCCGTGCACCACTAATACCCTTCAATACATTCTTCCTGTTTAAAGTAGCTGGAGTAGATTCCCTTGTTTGCAAATAAAAACTCTGATGATGATTCCTCCTTACAAAGGTCTTATTTGACAATTCTCTCATTTTATTAGATGAACGAATGACCCGGTCTCTAATAGCGAGGAGCCCTTATTTATAGCTGAGCCTCATGGCAGAAGTCAGATATACAATTAGATGCTTTTTCATTCCCACTGTGCACATTTCCAACACGAAGTGGGAGAAGGGCAAACCACAGGTCAGAGACTTAAAATGACTGCCATTCATTCCCCCGAACTGTGGACTCCCGGACAGATTGCTGCCATTGAAAAGCACATTTTGAACACAGCCAACTATTTCCTTGAGCAGATGGGAAAGCATCTTTGCTAAAAAGAAGAGAGAGGATCTGCCCGCACGAGGAATCTGATGACTCCCTCCATCCTGGTTTGCCCAGTAAAACTTCAGCTGCTTTTAAGGCTGGAAAGCTTTTGATTATTTCTATTTCTGGGGAAGAAAACTGACTCTCTTAGCTGGGTTTCTGAAATAACTGTCAGAAGATTTTACATATTCCAGTACAAGAAAATACACGTGTTTGACACGGTTGTGACAGGCAGTGCAAAAACACTGAATAATATTTTGATCTCGATCTGGGAGTGACAGCTGTCCCTCCACAGTGCCTGTTTTGTCTATACTTTTGGAGGCTGACATGTATAGAGCACCATTATACACTAAGCACAGGGTGTAGAGTTTACATAGATGACCTCCTTTGTGAAACCAAGAGATATTTGTTGAGTGTCTTCTTTGTACATGGTCTATTCTAGGAGCTTGAGGTAGAACAGGGATAAAGGAGAAGAGGTCTTGTTCTCATGGAGTTTACATTCAAATAGGGGGAGACAGATACTAAACAACACATAAATCCTGCAGGAAGAATAGCAGAGAGTGATAAGCACTGTACGGGGAATCATAATAGGCAATGTGATGACAGAGAGTGGCGGGGGGAGCCAGGGACGCCACTAAGGCAATGACAGAAAATTGGAATCTGAAGGACAGGAAGGAGCCAGCCCTTCCCTCAGGGACCCTGAGGAAAGCACGTTCCAGGCAAAGGTGACAGGGAGTGACGCAACTGGGCACAGGCCTGGAGCGTCCCAGAGGCAGAAGGAATGGAAGTAAAGCGGCTGGAGAGAGAGAGATGGTGGCTGGATTCTGCAGGGCAGTTCAGGTCAGGCTAAGGGGTCTGGAGTTCATTTGAAGGGCACGGGAGAAGCTGCTGAGGTTTGAGCAGGGAACGACCTCGTCTGGTGTCTTCTGTCAAAGGTCACTCTTGTCGCTGTGTGGCAACTGGGCTGGGGCTAAGAGTGAAGGAAAGGAGCCCAGGAAGAGGCTACTGCCACAAGCCAGGAGAGGAGTGATGCCAGGGCTGGGAGTCAGTGCTCTCCCCTCCCCTTGCTAAGTTGAGAGCCTCCCAGGGAGGCCAACAGGGCCGTTGGACAGACCTGCCTAAATCCCAAGCGAGGCCAGGGCGTGGAGGGAGATTTGGGTGTTACTGGCATATGCGTGGTATTTAAAGCCACCAGACCAGATGAGACCACCTGGGAAGAATATACAGATAGAAGGGGAAGGAGCCAGGCTAGCTGACTGATGAGACAGGGAGCCAGCCGGGAAGGAAGACCCTTGAAAAAGTCTGGCAACGTAGAAGCTAAGAGAAAAAGGCATTTCAAGAAGATGGGAGGGACTTCCCTGGTGGCGCAGTGGTTAGGAATCCGCCTGCCAATGCAGGGGACACGGGTTCGAGCCCTGGTCTGGGAAGATCCCACCTGCCGCGGAGCAACTAAGCCCGTGCGCCACAACTACTGAGCCTGTGCTCTAGAGCCTGTGAGCCACAGCTACTCAAGCCCATGCACCTAAAGCCTGCGCTCCACAACGAGAAGCCACCGCAATGAGAAGCCCGCGCACGTCAACGAAGGGTAGCCCCTGCGCGCCACAACTAGGGAAAGCCCGTGTGCAGCAACAAAGACCCAGCGCAGCCAAAAAAAAAAGAAGATGGGAGCAGCCCATCACACGAAACAGACCAGAAGAGTGAAAAGGTTAGGGGACAGGCGAGGTTGGCCAGAGAAGGTGCAGAGGCACGCAGAGGGCAGGAACCCACTGGAGTGGCTGAGGAAAGGAGATGCCGGTGCAGACGAGTCTTTCAAGGGAATTCTGTGGGAAAGGCAGCAAGAAATGGGGGTGCAGAGACAAAGGGGATTTTCTTTGCAAAGGCAAGAGATGCTAGAGCAGGACTGTTCAACGATGGGAGTGATCCAACAGAGCCGGGGAAAACGATGATGCAAGAAAGAGGGTGCCAAGTGCAGGAGTGGAAGCCGAGGGGGCCGAGGTCCAAGCACAAGTGGGGGGCAGGGCCCTTCCTCCAGGGGCGCCGGGTTGGCAGGCGGCAAAGGTACAGATGGGGGCAGGCTGTTTCGTGGTCGGCAGGCGAGGGCCTTACTGCTGACCACTTCTAATTTCTCAATGAAGACATTCCCTGGGAGATGCTGGGGTGGAGGGCGTGTGGGGAAGGCCGACTGCAGCTGGAGGATTCTGCAAAGGGAACAGAATAAGGCTTTGGAGGAGTGGGAAACTGGACGGGCTGGGGAAGCGCGGTAGCGCAGGCGGGCAAGGCTGAGTGCCCAGCTGAGACGTGTGGCCGTGGATCTACAGGGAGCCCAGCCACAGTCGGTGTGCTGCAACCTTCGTGGTGCCAGGAAGAAAGCACTGTTGTTACTGTGCTCATTTCACACCTGCAGAAACCAAGTCTTAGGAGAGTTAAGTAACTTGTCTAAGTCTGCACAGCTAGAATCTGAACCCGTGAGACCAGGCTCCTAGGCAGAGATCGTCAACCCCTGTGGGGACATGAAGACTTGCCAAGGAATAGTGGGACTGCCGGTTCTAAGAACACCCATTTCCAGATCCTGAAGTTTCCTTAGTTACTGTTTGCTATGAGTGACCGTCCTGAGAATGTGCAGGTGTTGGCAGTATCCCTTAATCCCACTTTACAGAAGAAAGGCACACCTCCACCCATCCCCAACATCCTTTTGGTGAAGGTTCCAGGGTGGAAACACTCCCAACTTCACACCAAACAAAGGGCGAAGGCTGTTCTAACACCAGATCAAGTCTCATAAGCTACTTGTTAAGAGTGAAGCATGAGAAACGGGGATGTCAGTCCAGAGCTCAAAGAGTAGCTGGGGAGAGCGCCGTGATCAGAGTCGTGACCGAATAACTACATAAGTGCTGTGAAGGAGAGGGATGTGAGCACAGATGACAAGGATCCAAATCCAGACCAGAGCCAAGACAGCCGACCCTGAGGACGAGGGCCTCGGCTGAGATGGAAGGAGAAGTATGTGTCCCCTGAAACAGGGGCGACAAACTTCTGCAAAGATCCGGAGAGTAAATGTTTCCGGCTTTGCAAGCCATTGATTCTCTATAGCAACCACTCAACTCTGCGGCAGAGTCAAAGGCAATAATCAACCAGCAGCTGTGACTGTGTGCCAGTAAGGTGTTATTTACGACAACAGGCAGTGGAAGGCCTCATTCTTAGTTTGCCTGGACATTTATCAGAAAAAAATAGGCCTTGGTTGGTAGCGTTGGATAATTTTGAGCTACCAGTGGGAGGAGATGCTGACAGTGATGAGGGCAGCGGTGGAGGGATCTTTCCTGGGACAAAAGGAACGGCAGGTCCAGAGGCCAGGTATAGGTAGGGGGTGTGGTGTCTACAAGGAAAAAGCTCCCTGCAGCAGGAGCCCCAGCGTCCGGGAGGGTGGCAACAGGGCTGGCCAGACATGGCAGGGCCCCGCAGGGCCATCTACCCCAAGGCAGGAGGAAGCTTTCCGGGGCTTGGAAGGCGTTTTTCATTTGGGCTGAGAGGACCGTGTTTAGGGCTGGGGGAGTAGGGCAGGGCCAGGTGGTGACAGGATGATGTAATTAGATTTGTGTTTTGAAAACACT
>NW_006780611.1:10044802-10069716 GCF_000442215.2 Lipotes vexillifer | reverse complement strand
GGGAGACAGGAGCCTACTGCACTAGTGAAGGGAGCTCAACCTGGGGTGTTGGGAGTGGAAGGGAGAGTGGTGGTGGTGCTGGGCGCTACGCAGCAGGGAAGAGGAACTGGGCAGAGAGGAACAAGGAGGTGTCGGGAGGAGGGCCAGGTTCAGGCTGGAGATGAGGGTCATTGGGGAGGAGGAGATACAGTAGCACCTGTGCTGCGGCCTACAGTTGAAGACTGCTTCCTTTCCTCTCTCCCCCCAGTGCTTGCATTTCTGGCTACCCTTTAGCGCCCCACTCATCCATGTATATCTGGAGGACTACCAGGACCCTCCCCGAGATGATGGGGCGGGGAGTGCAGAGATGCGGAACCAACCGGAAGTCACTGAAGCTTAGGGGGCTCCAAAGGGTCTGGGTCTGTGCCTCACACTCACCTGAGGGCAGCAGACCTTCTTGCTCTGGGGGGACTTCCGGCCGGAGTATCTCCTAGAAGTGAGGAAAGAAAAATCTCTTCCTAGGGAAGAGAAAAAAAGTAGTTCTTCAGTTCCTTCTTGTCTTGGGGGTGACACTGCAGAGGAGGAGCTTTGAGACAGCCCCCCTCCCTGGAGGCAACAGCAACAGCGAGGGGACTGGCCTCTGACAAAGCAGAGCCTCTCGGTCATTCCACCTGCTGAGTGACCTCGGGCAAATTACCTAACATCTCTGATCCTGTTAAAGAGTGTGAATACTAACTACCTTGAAGGGCTGATGAGCCGATTAAAGAAAATGATGTATGCAGAGTACACAGGGCAAGCACTCAACCCATAAGAAAAAACAAAAAAAGCACTGGCTTCAAAAGAAAAACAAAAACTCAGAACTTTGCACAATTGAAATGAATAAATGTTGGACTAAACACTTAAAAGAGTAACAATCTATCAACCTCTTAAGATGTTAAATTTAATATTCATTGAAATGTCATTAAATTTGAAGACAATTTCCAGGTTAGATTGTTTTTTTCACTTTGAAATTCCTCTGTGTCCATGACGACTGCTGGGAAAGCAAACCTTTTGAGTCAGTAGCTGCAAATGCTTAGAAAAATAAATGGTGGCTATTATAATTGCCAGCTGATAACTGCAGCCATACTGTTCCCTCAGGGCTGCCAGGTATGCTCTTCCCTTGTGCCCTGGACCAGGACTTCTCAAACTGGAATGTGCTTACAGATCCCTGGGAGACCCTGGCAAACTGCAGGCTCTGCTTTAGTCGATCTAGAGAGACGCCGATGCTGCTGGTCCTTGGACCACACTTAGAGCAGCGAGTCTTTGCCACACCACGGGAGCCACGTGGGGCAGAGAGGTGAAGGCCCAGCAGCCTGCCTCCTGAGCCAGGAAACCAACCCCAGGGAGGAGGCCTCACGGGACAGGGGGATGCTGAAGCACCCTGTCCTCCTCCCCTACCCATTCTATTTCCGCTCTTTTCAGCTGGCACCTAAGAGCGATGGTGTTTGCTTACACGAGGGTGGCTCTCCTACCCCCAACCCTGTTAATTCCTCCAGCACACCTTTCTCTACTCTGTTTTCACTTCTGTATCACCTTCCCTGAAATCTGGGTCCCCCCCTTTTACCACCTGATGTTAATAGCTGTTTCTAAGTTCACTAAGAGGGTTTTTTTGGGAGGCGGATGATGAGAATGTTTTGGAATTAATGGTGATGTGAATATACTAAAAATCACTGAATTATACATTTCAAAAGGGTTAATTTTATGTTATATAAATTAGGTTTCAATAAAGCCGATATATAAAGATCACCAACAACCTAACTGTATGATTCCATGGCTTCCTCCTAGGCCTTGTTCTGGGGTACTCTCTGTAGTAGCTGGCACCACTGACCATCCCTCAGTAGAGCCCACCTTGGCTGCTACAGCCCTATTCTTTCTGGGCTCCTCCTGCCTCTGATTTCTCCCTCTGCCGCCTCCTGCGTGTAGGAGGTCCCCAAGGCTCTGACCTCAGCCTCCTTGTCTCCTCCCTTCTTTGATATTCCCATTTAGAGGTAATTTCTACAAACACATCTATCTGAATAAATCCTCAGGTGGGAGTCCCAGCCCCGATCTCTCCCCTAGCCGTATCACCAACAATGTCTTAGACATCTCCACCTGATGTTCCATCCTTCCCTCAAACTCATCACCTAAAATTGAACGTATAGACTTTCTCCACAGACCTGATCCTCCTCTCAATTTCTCACTTCTAAATGGAACATCTACAAATGCTGGCTGCTAGATGCTTAGAGCTGCTTAGAATCTGGAACCTGGCCCAGCCCCAGTCTCCTCCTGGCCTGTCCTACTGTGCTTGAAAGCTCTTCAATTTCCATGAGTTTCCATCTTGCTTATGGCTTCACGTCCATCTTCACAACTGTGCAGAAAAGCGTTAACACAGCAGTCCTGGCTACTGTCCCTGAAAAGTCCTGATTGCAAGCTTGGCCCTTGATTGGCATCTGGGAATGTAGCTTTCAGGAGGGCTCCCACCACTGATAAGAGTGGTTCACTGTGCCTAAACTGTCGGTGCAAACAATGTGGTTTATGCTGAATACTCACTTTTCTTCTGGAAGTTTGGAATCTGGGTATGTGACCACACAGGGGAGCGCCTATGTGATCAGGCCCCAGGAAAACCCTGGGCACTGGATCCCTAACGAGCTCCTCTGACAGGCAACATTTCACACCTGTTGTCACAACTCGCTGGGGGAATTAAAGTGGGTCCTGTGTGACTGCGGGAAAGGACTCTCGCAAGCTTGTTCCTGGTTTTACTGGACTTTGCTCCACGTGTCTTTTCCATTTATTTATTTATGTATTTATTTATTTTTTGCGGTACGCGGGCCTCTCACTGTTGCGGCCTCTCCCGTTGTGGAGCACAGGCTCCAGATGCGCAGGCTCAGCGGCCATGGCTCACGGGCCCAGCCGCTCCGCGGCATGTGGGTTCTTCCCGGACCGGGGCACGAACCCGTGTCCCCTGCATCGGCAGGCGGACTCTCAACCACTGCGCCACCAGGGAAGCCCTGTCTTTTCCCTTTGCAGATTGTGCTTTGTGCCCTTTCACTGCAATAGATCACAGCAGTGAGTACGACTACACAGTGAGTCCTGCGTGTGTCCTAGGGAATTACTGAAAGTTAATGTGGCCTTGGGGACAATTCCCCCACCCTAGTTTATCCTAGCCACAATCCTAACTGCAGTTTTCCAGGCTTCAGAAAGAGGGTCTTTAGGGGACACCTCACCCAACTTCCCACCCAACACGGAACCTTTTAGGCAGCATGTGGCAGCTCTGCCAGGGCCCTCCAGGGATAGGAAGCTCACCACAGTGAGACAGCACTGCCTCTTAGGAGGTCCCTCCTTCCTGCCGAGCACCCTTGCTTTCCCCGAGGGTGTTAGACTGAGGGAGGGGAATGGTTTAACTGGTCAGAGAGGCCAGACTGACCGAAGCAGGAGACTGATTAGCCTATCTGGACAAAATCCTGGCTCCCCAACTGTGCTGGAAAACCCTGGGCACACGAACCTCTCTGCACCTCAATTCTTGCTGTAAGATGGAGGTGACACGATTTCTCAAAAAGCTGCGGTGGGGAATGACACAAGTCAAACAGTGGCTGGTGCAGAGAACGACGTGTGCATTAGCATTATTTTTATTCGGATTACTGCTATGTGCTCAGATACATGCTCTTTGACAGTATGAACTGTTTTCACCATATTTAAGAAAAAAAACCTCTCCTCACTCCTATCCCCTCCAAAGGGTCCTAGATGTTGCTACAGGGGTTTGATTAGCCAGATGTTGTCTGCCCCCTGGGTCCTACTGACCATTAAAGACAAGGCTTTGCTGCATCCCTGGGGTGCCCCATAAAAAGGGGCAGACAGCCCCCAGCTGGAGGATGTAAATTTATCCTAACCCAAGGTGGCGTCTCCCTGGCTTCACAGTCCTGAGTTGAATCCTGGTTTAGCCACCCACGGGCTGGCTGCCCATCACGGTCCTTTCACTGTTGCCACGAGGACTGCCTCTGTTCCCTCAGTGCCTCTGGGTCTTCTCACTTGCTGTCCCCTCTGCCTGGAACACAGTGGTCCCCCGCTTCACCTGCCACGTACTGACCTTCTCAGGGCTGGCCTGGGTCCCCCTCCTGCTGCTGCCTCAGCACCCTGTATACCTGTCACCAGTGCCCAGTCCACTGTAGGATAACTGACCTCGATTTCCCACTAGACCACACAGCGGAGGCTGTGCTTGCCTCCACGCCGTGTTCCCAGTGTTTATTTAGCACAGCGCCTGGCACGTGGTGCTCTTTACGTGTCTGTTAAGTGCTAAAAGAAAGTTGGCTTTGGGCAAGTTGCTTCTCTGAACTCTGGTTTCCTCACCTGTGAAGGGGATTTAATGAGTACTTCAGCTGGCCGTTGTGAGGATTAAATCAAAAGGATACTCGCGGGGCTTCACTGGTGGCGCAGTGGTTGAGAGTCTGCCTGCCGATGCAGGGGACACGGGTTCGTGCCCCGGTCCGGGAGGATCCCACATGCCAGGGAGCAGCTAGGCCCATGAGCCATGGCCACTGAGCCTGTGCGTCTGGAGCCTGTGCTCCCAACAGGAGAGGCCACAACAGTGAGAGGCCCGCGTACCGCAAAAAAAAAAAAAAAAAAAAAAAGGATACTTGAGGCTTCCCTGGTGGTGCAGTGGTTGAGAATCTGCCTGCCAATGCAGGGGATGTAGGTTCGAGCCCTGGTCTGGGAAGATCCCACATGCCGCGGAGCAACTAAGCCCGTGCGCCACAACTACTGAGCCTGCGTTCTAGAGCCCACCAGCCACAACTACTGAGCCCATGTGCCACAACTACTGAAGCCTGCGTGCCTACAGCCCATGCTCCACAAGAGAAGCCACTGCAATGAGAAGCCCACGCACTGCAACGAACAGTGGCCCTGTTCACTGCGACTAGAGAAAGCCTACACACAGCAACAAAGACCCAATGCAGCCAAAAATAAAAAAATAAAATAAATAAATTTATATATATAAAAAAAGGATACCTGGTACCTGGCACATGGTAGACACCAAATAACTGACATCTACTATTTTAAAATTCCCACACGTCCCAGCACTTCTGGTGTGCTGACTCTACAGTTGCTAAGCATTAACATTTCAGTCATTTTGGAGGCTAGTTTGGGGTACGTGAGAGAGAACCAGGCCTGAGGATTTCTGTATTAGGGCCCCTCCCAGCCCAGACTAGATGGTAGCTGGGTGTGGCAGGGGACAGAGGGGACGGAAGTCCCTAGCTGGCACCTTACCCTTCAGCAGTCTTTTTCTCTGCAACATTAATTCTTCTCTCCGGAATCTCTCTGGATCCAGTTTCGAGTAGTCCCAGCTATTATAGCTGTGTGGGCAAGGATATATACCTAAGAGGGAGTCAAGAGTGATCATGAAAACTTCTGCAAAAGAGAAAGGGAGGCAGAAAATGGAAGACAGAGGCCTCTGAGATGCCCCTGTTGGTCCCGGGGAGGCTGGGCTTCCAGCATTATCCCTCCTCCCTCCCCCCAGTACTGGCCTTGTAGCCTTGAGTGAGCCACTTCCTCTCTATGAGACCTTGGTTTCTTCATCTGGAAAATGGAGATGTGATGCCCACCCTGCCCTCCTGACAGTGTGAGTGTGACGATGAGATCACACCACAGACGTGTGAACCTGTGACACGCTACACAGATGTGAAGGCATAGTAATTATTTGTTTTCCTGTCTATCTCCTCTGCCTGGAAGGCAGGGGCTGGGTCTGATTCATCTTTGTACCTCCAGGGCTTAGTATTGGACCTGGCACACAATAAATAGGCACTTAGTAAATGTTTGCTCAACATACTATTACACTTTGCTGGGCTACCCTGGTGGCTCAGTGGTTAAGAATCTGCCTGCCAATGCAGGGGACACGGCTTCAAGCCCTGGCCTGGGAAGATCCCATGTGCCGCCGAGCAACTAAGCCCGTGTGCCACAACTACTGAGCCTGTGCTCTAGAAACCGCGAGCCATAACTACTGAGCCCATGTGCCACAACTATTGAGCCCGTACACCTAGAGCCCGTGCTGTGCAACAAGAGAAGCCACTGCAATGAGAAGCGTGCGCACCACAACAAAGAGTAGCCCCCGCTCGCCGCAACTAGAGAAAGCCTGCACACAGCACCAAAGACCCAACACAGCCAAAAATAAATAAATAAATAAATAAATAAATTTAGGGAAAAAACCCATACTATTACACTTTGCTAAGTACCGGAAATGGCTTTGCGCCAAATATTCAATGGCGACACTTATGGGGCTAATATTTTTCTTTTAAGGGAACCATGTGTTTCAGAGTCTTGATTTCTTGGAGCCTGAATCCTCAGATATTAGAGAAATTCCACTATCTGTCTCAGTTCTTCGATTTAGGAAGGAAAAGACCAAAGATTACTTGAAAAAATTTGAGCCCTTATGCAAAGCTGCTGTCTTCATTGGACAAAGCAAGCAGACAGGAGGTTCATTACTGGGTGTGGATTAGGGGAAGGAGGCACAGTCTTGGACAAAAAGGGGAATAGGAAGAAGGAACAGAAAGAAAAGAGTCAGAGAATGGGAGGCAAAACGGCAGTGGTCAAAGACCTAGCTTTGCAGTGGGACAGCCTGGGTCTGAATACCTGCTCCCGCATTTGTTTCCTTTAGGACTTCTTTGATGCTGCATATGTTAGAAGGACTGAATAGATGTGCAGAAAATAGTCAACATAGCAGTCTCAAGCCTACTGTCCTTAAAAAAGCCTGCTTGCAAGATTGGTCCTTGGTTGGCATCTGATATAAAACTTTCCCTAACTACCTAGGAGAAATAGATACATTCCTAGAAACATACAACCTACTAAGACTGAATTATCAAGAAATAGGGAATGTGGCTCAAGATGGCAGAGGAGTAAGACGTGGAGATCACCTTCCTCCCCACAAATACATCAGAAATACATCTACACGTGGAACAACTCCTACAGAACACCTACTGAATGCTGGCAGAAGACCTCAGACTTCCCAAAATGCAAGAAACTCCCCATGTACCTGGGTAGGGCAAAAGAAAAAAGAAAAACCAGAGACAAAAGAATAGGGACGGGACCTGCACCTCTGGGAGGGAGCTGTGAAGGAGGAAAAGTTCTCACACACCAGGAAATCCCTTCACGGGTGGAGACTGCGGGAGGCGGAGGGGGGCAGCTTCGGAGCCGCGGAGGAGGGCGCAGCGACAGGGGTGCGGAGGGCAAAGCGGAGAGATTCCCGCACAGAGGACCGGTGCCGACCGGCGCTCACCAGCCCGAGAGGCTTGTCTGCTCACCCGCCGGGGCGGGTAGAGGCTGGGAGCTGAGGCTCAGGATTCGGAGGAGGTCGGAGCGCAGGGCGAGGACTGGGGTTGGCGGCGTGAACACAGCCTGAAGGGGGCTAGTGCACCACAGCTAGCTGGGAGGGAGTCCGGGGGAAAAGTCTGGAGCTGCCGAAGAGGCAAGAGACCATTGTTTCCTGGTGCGCGAGGAGAAGGGATTCAGAGCACCGCCTAAACAAGCTCCAGAGACGGGCGTGAGCTGCGGCTATCAGCGCGGACCCCAGAGACGGGCATGAGACGCTAAGCCTGCTGCTGCCGCCACCAAGAAGCCTGTGTGCGAGCGCAGGCCACTCTCCACACCTCTCCTCCCGGGAGCCTGTGCGGCCCGCCACTGCCAGGGTCCCGTGAGCCAGGGACAACTTCCCCAGGATAACACACGCCGGCCTCTGCCGCCTACAGGCTCGCCCCGCACTCCGTACTCCTCCCTCCCCCCAGCCTGAGTGAGCCAGAGCCCCCTAATCAGCTGCTCCTTTAACCCCGTCCTATCTGGGTGGGGAACAGACGCCCTCACGTGACCTACATGCAGAAGCTGGGCCAAATCCAAAGCGGAGCCCCTGGGAGCTGTGCGAACAAAGAAGAGAAAGGGAAATCTCTCCCAGCAGCCTCAGGAGCAGTGGAGTAAAGCTCCACAATCAACTTGATGTACCCTGCCTCTGTGGAATACCTGAATAGACAGCGAATCATCCCAAATTGAGGAGGTGGTGGACTTTGGGAGCAACTGTAGACTTGCGGTTTGCTTTCTGAGTCTAATTTGTTTCTGGTTTTATGTTTACCTTAGTTTAGTATTTAGAGCTTATTATTATTGGTAGATTCGTTTATTGATTTGGTTGCTCTTTTTATATATTTTTTTCCTTTTCTCTTTTTGTGAGTGTGTATGTGTATGCTTTTTTCTGTGATTTTGTCTATATAGCTTTGCTTTTACCATTTGTCCTAGGGTGCTGTCTGTCCGTTTGTTTTTTTTAGTATAGTTTTTAGCTCTTGTTATCAATGGTGGATTTGTTTTCTGGTTTGGTTGCTCTCTTCTTTCTTTCTTTTTAAATTTTATTACTTTTCAATTTTTTTATTTTTAATAATAATTTTTTATTTTAATAACTTTACTTATTTTTCTTTCCTTCTTTCTTTCTTTTTTCTCCCTTTTCTTCTGAGCTGTGTGGCTGACAGGGTCTTGGTGCTCTGGCCAGGATCAGGCCTGAGCCTCTGAGGTGGGAGAGCCGAGTTCAGGACACTGGTCCACCAGAGACCTCCTGGACCCAAGTAATATCAAACGGCGAAAGCTCTCCCTGTCTCAATGGTAAGACCCAGCTCCACTCAATGACCAGCAAGCTACAGTGCCAGATACCCTATGCCAAACAACTAGCAAGACAGGAACACAACCCCACCCATTAGCAGAGAGGCTGCCTAAAATCATAATAAGTTCACAGACACCCCAAAACACACCACCGGATGCGGTCCTGCCCACCAGAAAGACAAGATCCAGCGTCATCCACCAGAACACAGGCACCAGTCCCCCCCACCAGGAAGCCTACACAACCCACAGAACCAACCTCACCCACTGGGGGCAGACATCAAAAACAGTGGGAACTACAAACCTGCAGCCTGAGAAAAGGAGACCCCAAACACAGTAAGATAAGCAAAATGAGAAGACAGAGAAATACGCAGCAGATGAAGGAGCAAGATAAAAACCCACCAGACCAAACAAATGAAGAGGAAATAGGAAGTCTACCTGAAAAAGAATTCAGAGTAAAGACAGTAAACACGATCCAAAATCTTGGAAATATAATGGAGAAAATACAAGAAACATTTAACAAGGACCCAGAAGAACTAAAGAGCAAACAAACAGTGATGAACAACACAATAAATGAAATTAAAAATTCTCTAGAAGGAATCAATAGCAGAATAACTGAGGCAGAAGAAGGGATAAGTGACCTGGAAGATAAAATAGTGGAAATAACTACTGCAGAGCAGAATAAAGGAAAAAGAATGAAAAGAATTGAGGACAGTCTCAGAGACCTCTGGGACAACATTAAATGCACCAACATTCAAACTATAGGGGTCCCAGAAGAAGAAGAGAAAAAAAAAGGACCAGAGAAAATATTTGAAGAGATTATCGTTGAAAACTTCCCTAATATGGGAAAGGTAACAGTCAATCAAGTCCAGGAAGCACAGAGAGTCCCATACAGGATAAATCCAAGGAGAAACACACCAAGACACATATTAATCAAACTATCAAAAATTAAATACAAAGAAAAAATATTAAAAGCAGCAAGGGGAAAGCAACAAATAACATACAAGGGAATCCCCATAAGGTTAACAGCTGATCTTTCAGCAGAAACTCTGCAAGCCAGAAGGGAGTGGCAGGACACATTTAAACTGATGAAAGGGAAAAACCTACAACCAAGATTACCCAGCAAGGATCCCATTCAGATCTGACTGAGAAATTCAAACCTTTACAGACAAGCAAAAGCTAAGAGAATTCAGCACCACCAAACCAGCTTTACAACAAATGCTACAGGAACTTCTCTAGGCAGGAAACACAAGAGAAGGAAAAGACTTACAATAACAAACCCAAAACAATTAAGAAAATGGTAATAGGAACATACATATCGATAATTACCTTAAATGTAAATGGATTAAATGTTCCAATCAAAAGACATAGAGTGGCTGAGTGGACACAAAAACAAGACCCGTAAATATGCTGTCTAAAAGAGACCCACTTCAGACCTAGGGACACATACAGACTGAAAGTGAGGGGATGGAAAATGATATTCCATGCAAATGGAAATCAAAAGAAAGCTGGAGTAGCAATTCTCATATCAGACAAAATAGACTTTAAAATAAAGACTATTACAAGAGACAAGGAAGGACACTACATAATGATCAAGGGATCAATCCAAGAAGAAGGTATAACAATTGTAAATATTTATGCACCCAGGGACTTCCCTGGTGGCACAGTGGTTAAGAATCTGCCTGCCAATGCAGGGGACACAGGTTCGAGCCCTGGCCTGGGAAGATCCCACATGCTGCAGAGGAACTAAGCCTGTGTGCCACACCTACTGAGCCTGCACTCTAGGGCCCACGAGCCACAACTACTGAAGCCTGTGCACCTACAGCCCAACAAGAGAAGCCACCACAATGAGAAGCTCACGCACCTACAGCCCAACAAGAGAAGCCACCATAATGAGAAGCCCGCGCACCACAACGAAGAGTAGCCCCTGCTTGCTGCAACTAGAGAAAGCCCGCGCACAGCAACAAAGACCCAACACAGCCAAAAATAATAATAATAAATAAATAAAAATAAATCTAGAAAATATTTATGCACCCAACATAGGAGCACCTCAATACATAAGGCAAATGCTAACAGCCATAAAAGGGGAAATCGACAGTAACACAATAATAGTAGGGGACTTTAACACCCCACTTTCACCAATGGACAGATCATCCAAAATGAAAATAAATAAGGAAACACAAGCTTTAAATGATACATTAAACAAGATGGACTTGATTGATATTTATAGGACATTCCATCCAAAAACAACAGAATACACTTTCTTCTCAAGTGCTCATGGAACATTCTCCAGGATAGATCATATCTTGGGTCACAAATCAAGCCTTGGTAAATTTAAGAAAATTGAAATCATATCAAGTACCTTTTCTGACCACAACGCTATGAGACAAGATATCCATTACAGGAAAAAATCTGTAAAAAATACAAACACATGCAGGCTAAACAACACACTACTAAATAACCAAGAGATCACTGAAGAAATCAAAGAGGAAATCAAAAAATACCTAGAAACAAATGACAATGAAAACACGATGACCCAAAACCTATGGGATGCAGAAAAAGCAGTTCTAAGAGGGAAGTTTATAGCAATACAATCTTACCTCAAGAAACAAGAAACATCTCAAATAAACAAACTAACCTTACACCTAAGCAATTAGAGAAAAAAGAACAAAAAAAACCCAAAGTTAGCAGAAGGAAAGAAATCATAAAGATCAGACCAGAAATAAATGAAAAAGAAATGAAGGAAATGATAGCAAAATCAATAAAACTAAAAGCTGGTTCTTTGAGAAGATAAACAAAATTGGTAAACCATTAGCCAGATGCATCAAGAAAAACAAGGAGAGCACTCAAATCAATAAACTTAGAAATGAAAAAGGAGAAGTTACAACAGACACCGCAGAAATACAAAGCATCCTAAGAGACTACTACAAGCAACTCTATGCCAATAAAATGGACAACCTGGAAGAAATGGACAAATTCTTAGAAAAGCACAACCTTCCAAGACTGAACCAGGAAGAAATAGAAAATATAAACAGACCAATCACAAGAATTGAAATTGAAACCGTGATTAAAAATCTTCCAACAGGGCTTCCGTGGTGGCAGGGTGGTTGAGAGTCTGCCTGCTGATTCAGGGGACATGGGTTCATGCTCTGGTCCAGGATCTCACATGCTGTGGAGCAGCTGGGCCTGTGAGCCATGGCTACTGAGCCTGTGCGTCCGGAGCCTGTGCTCCGCAACAGGAGAGGCTACAACAGTGAGAGGCCCGCGTACTGCAAAAAAAAAAAAAAAAAAAAAAAAAAAAAAAAAAAAAAAAAATCTTCCAACAAACAAAAGCCCAGGACCAGATGGATTCACAGGCGAATTCTATCAAACATTTAGAAAGGAGCTTACACCTACCCTTCTCAAACTCTTCCAAAATATAGCAGAGGGAGGAACACTCCCAAACTCATTCTATGAGGCCACCATCACCCTGATACCAAAACCAGACAAAGATGTCACAAAAAAAGAAAACTACAGGCCAATATCACTGATGAACATAGATGCAAAAATCCTCAACAAAATACTAGCAAACAGAATCCAACAGCACATTAAAAGGATCATACACTATGATCAAGTGGGGTTTATCCCAGGAATGCTAGGATTCTTCAATATACACCAATCAGTGTGATAAACCATATTAACAAATTGAAGGAGAAAAACCATATGATCATCTCAATCGATGCAGAAACAGCTTCTGACAAAATTCAACACCCATTTATGATAAAAACCTCCAGAAAGCAGGCATAGAGGGAACTTAACATAATAAAGGCCATATATGACAAACCCACAGCCAACATCATTCTCAATGGTGAAAAACTGAAACCATTTCCACTAAGATCAGGAGAATCAACATTGTGAAAATGACTATACTACCCAAAGCAATCTACAGATTCAATGCCGTTCCTATCAAACTACCAATGGCATTTTTCACAGAACTAGAACAAAAAGTTTCACAATTTGTATGGAAACACAAAAGACCCCGAATAGCCAAGGCAATCTTGAAAAAGAAAAACAGAGCAGGAGGAATCAGGCTCCCTGACTTCAGACTATACTACAAAGCTACAGTAATCAAGACAGTATGGTACTGGCACAAAAACAGAAATATAGATCAATGGAACAGGATAGAAAGCCCAGCGATAAACCCACGCACATATGGTCACCTTATCTTTGACAAAGGAGGCAAAACTATACAATGGACAAAAGACAGCCTCTTCAATAAGTGGTGCTGGGAAAACTGGACAGCTACCTGTAAAAGAATGAAATTAGAACACTCCCTAACACCATACACAAAAATAAACTCAAAATGGATTAAAGACCTAAATGTAAGGCCAGACACTATAAAACTCTTAGAGGAAAACATAGGCAGAACACTCCATGTCACAAATCACAGCAAGATCCTTTTTGACCCACCTCCTAGAGAAAGGGAAATGAAAGCAAAAATAAACAAATGGGACCTAATGAAACTTCAAAGCTTTTGCACAGCAAAGGAAACCATAAACAAGATGAAAAGACAACACTCAGAATGGAAGAAAATATTGGCAAATGAAGCAACTGACAAAGGATTAATCTCCAAAATATAGAAGCAGCTCGTGCAGCTCAATATCAAAAAAAAAAACAACCCAATCCAAAAATGGGCAGAAGACCTAAATAGACATTTCTCCAAAGAAGATATACAGATTGCCAACAAACACATGAAAGGATGCTCAACATCACTAATCATTAGAGAAATGCAAATCAAAACTACAGTGAGATATCACCTCACACCAGGCAGAATGGCCATCATCACAAAATCTACAAACAATAAATGCTGGAGAGGGTGTGGAGAAAAGGGAACCCTCTTGCACTGTTGGTGGGAATGTAAACTGATACAGCCACTACGGAAAACAGTATGGAGGTTCCTTAAAAAACTAAAAATAAAACTACCACACAACCCAGCAATCCCACTACTGGGCATATATCCTGAGAAAACCATAATTCAAAAAGAGTCATGTATCACAATATTCACTGCAGCTCTATTTACAATAGCCAGGACATGGAAGCAACCTAATGTCCATCGACAGATGAATGAATAAAGAAGATGTGGCAGGGCTTCCCTGGTGGCGCAGTGGTTGAGAGTCTGCCTGCTGATGCAGGGGACAGGGGTTCGTGCCCCAGTCTGGGAAGATCCCACATGCTGCGGAACGGCTGGGCCTGTGAGCCATGGCCGCTGAGCCTGCGTGTCCGGAGCCTGTGCTCCGCAACGGGAGAGGCCATAACAGTAAGAGGCCCGCATACAGAAAAAAAAAAAAAAAAAGATGTGGCACATATATACAATGGAATATTACTCAGCCATAAAAAGAAATGAAATTGAGTTATTTGTAGTGAGGTGGATGGACCTAGAGACTGTTATACAGAGTGAAGTAAGCCAGAAAGAGAAAAACAAATACCATATGCTAACACATATATATGGAATCTAAAAAAAAAGAAAAAGAAAAAGAATGGCTCTGAGGAACCTAGGGGCAGGACAGGAATAAAGACGCAGATGTAGAGAATGGACTTGAGGATGCAGGGAGGGGGAAGGGTAAGCTGGGACGAAGTGAGAGAGTGGCATGGACTTATATATACTACCAAATGTAAAATAGATAGCTAGTGGGAAGCAGCTGCATAGCACAGGGAGATCAGCTTGGTGCTCTGCGACCAACTAGAGGGGTGGGATAGGGATGGTGGGAGGGAGATGCAAGAGGGAGCAGATATGGGGATATATGTATATGTATAGCTGATTCGCTTTGTTATAAAGCAGAAACTAACACACCATTGTAAAGCAATTATATTCCAATAAAGATGTTAAAAACAAACAAACAAACAAAAACTCCCAACAAAGAAAAACCCGAGTCCAGATAGCTTCACAGATGAATTCTACAAAACTTTTAACTCCAGTCCTTCTCAAACTCTTCCAGAAAACTGAAGAGGAGGGAACACTCCCAAACTCTCTTAAGGAGGCCAGCATTATTCTAATGCCAAAGCCATAGAATACTAGAAGAAAAGAAATACTAAGATAGCCAAAGAATAGTAGAAGCCAAAGAATACTAGAAGAAAAGAAAATTACAGGCCAGTATCCCTGATGGACCTAGGTATAAAAATTCTCAACAGGGCTTCCCTGGTGGCGCAGTGGTTGAGAGTCCGCCTGCCGATGCAGGGGACACGGGTTCGTGCCCCGGTCCGGGAAGATCCCACATGCCGCGGAGGCTGGGCCTGTGAGCCATGGCCACTGGGCCTGCGCGTCTGGAGCCTGTGTTCCGCAACGGGAGAGGCCACAACAGTGAGAGGTCCGTGTATGGCCAAAAAAAAAAAAAAAAAATTCTCAACAAAGTAGTAGCAAACATAATTCAACAGCACATTAAAAGGATCATACGCCATGATCAAGTGGGATTTATCCCTAGGATGCAAGGACGCTTTGACATACAAAAATCAATAAATGTGATACACCACATTGATAAAATGAAAGATAAAAATCATATGATCATCTCAATAAATGCCGAAAAATATGACAAAATTCAACATCTTTTAATGATAAAAATTCTTAACAAGTGGGTACAGAAGGAGCATACCTCAACATAATAAAGCCCACATATGACAAGCCCACAGCTAACATCATAGTCAAATGTGAAAGGTTGAAAGATTTTCCTCTAAGATCAAGAACAAGACAAGGGTGGGTTTCCCTGGTGGCGCAGTGGTTAAGAATCCGCCTGCCAATGCAGGGGACATGGGTTCGAGCCCTGGTCTGGGAAGATCCCACATGCCGCAGAGCAACTAAGCTCATGCACCACAACTACTGAGCCTGCACTCTAGAGCCTGTGAGCCACAACTACTGAGCCCACGTGCCACAACTACTGAAGCTCACGCGCCTAGAGCCCGTGCTCTGCAACAAGAGAAGCTACCGCAATGAGAAGCCTGCACACAACAACAAAGAGCAGCCCCCGCTCGCCCCAACTAGAGAAAGCCTGTGCACACAACGAAGACCCAACACAGCCAAAAATAAATAAAATAAATAAATTTATTTTTAAAAAAAAGAACAAGACAAGGGTGCCCACTCTCACCACTCATACTCAACATAGTACTATAAGTCCTTGCTGGAGCAATTAGGCAAGAAAAAGAAATAAAAGGTATCCAGATTGTAAAGGAAGAAGTAAAACTGTCTCTGTTTGCTGATGACATGATATTATATATAGAAAACCCTAAAGATTCCACCAAAAACTGTTAGAACTAATAAATGAATTCAGTAAAATTCATTTTTACTGAATATAAAATCAACATACCAAAATCAGTTGTGTTTTTATACACTAACGGTGAATTATCTGAAAAAGAAAACAGCCCCATTTACAATATCATCAAAAACAATAAAATACTTAGGAGTAAACTTAGAGCCAAGGAATTAAAAGATCTATACACTGAAAATTCTAAGACACTGACGAAAGAAATTGAAGACACAAATAAATGGAAAAATATCTCATGTTCATGGATCAGAAGAACTAATATTGTTAAAATGCCCATTCTACCCAAATCATCTACAGATTCAATGTAATCTCTATCAAAATTCCAATGATATTTTTCACAGAAATAGAAAAAAATTCTAAAATTTGTATGGATCCACAAAAGACTCCAAATAGCCAAAGCAATCTTGAAAAAGAACAAAGCTGGAGGCACCACACTCCCTGTTTTTAAACTATATTACAGGGACTTCCCTGGTGGTGCAGTGGTTAAGAAGCCGCCTGCCAATGCAGGGGACATGGGTTTGAGCTCTGGTCCGGGAAGATCCCACATGCTGTGGAGCAGCTAAGCCCGTGAGCCACATCTACTGAGCCCGCATGCCACAACTACTGAAGCCCGTGCACCTAGAGCCCATGCTCTGCAACCAGAGAAACCATGGCAATGAGAAGCCCGTGGACCGCAACGAAGAGTAGCCCCCTCTCTCTGCACCTAGAGAAAGCCTGCACGCAGCAACGAGGACCCAATGCAGCCAAAAATAAATAAATAAATTTACAAAAATAAATAAATAAGCATATTTCAAAGCTATGAAAATCAAAACAATATAGTACTAGCAGAAAAACAGATCAATGAAACAGAGTTGAGAGCCCAGAAATAAACCCGTGCATATGTGATCAACGAATATTTAACAAAGGAGCCAAGAATACTCAATGGGCAAAGGATAGTCTCTTCAATAAATGGTGTTGGGAAAACTGGATACTCATATGCAAAAGAATGAAACTGGACACCCCTTACACCATTCACAGCTCAAAATGGATTAAGGACTTAAATGGACCTGAAATCATAAAACTCCTAGAATAAAGCCCAGGCAAAAAGCTCCGCGACATTGGTCTCGGCAGTGATTTTGGAGGGTATGATACCAAAAGCATAAGAAACAAAAGCAAAAATAAACAAGTGGGACTACATTTAACTAAAAAGCTTTTGCACAGCAAAAGAAACAACAAAATGAAAAGGCAACCTACAGAATGGGAGAAAATATTTGCAAACCATATGTCTAATAAGGGGATAATATTCAAAGTCTGTAAGGAACTTATACAACTCAGTAGCAAAAAAAAACCCAAACAGTCCAATTAGAGAAAGAGAAAGGATCTGAATGGACATTTTTCCAAAGAAGACATACAAATGACCAACAAGTACATGAAAAGGTGCTCAACATCACTAATCATCAGGTAAATGCAAATCAAAACCAGAATAAGATTATCACCTCTCACCTATTAAAACAGCTATTGTCAAAAAGACAAGAGACGGCAAATGCTGGCGACGTTGTGAGAAAAAAGGAAACTCTTGTGTACTGTTGATAGGAATGTAAGTTGGAACAGCCACTATGGAAGCAGTATAGAAGTCCCTCAAAAAATTAAAAATAGAAGTACCATATGATCCAGGAATCTCACTTCTGGTTATACAGCCAAAGGAAATTAAATCACTATCTCAAAGGGATATCTGCACTCTCATGTTCACTGCAGCATTATTCACAATAGCCAAGACCTGGAAACAACCTAACTGTCCACTCACAAATGAATGGGTAAAGAAACTATGGCATATATACACAATAGAACATTATTCAGCAATAAAAAGGAAGGAAATCCTGCCATTTGTGACAATATGGATGGGCCCTGAGGACATTTTGCTAAGTGAAATAAGTCTCAGAGAGAAAGACAAATACTGTATGATCTCACTTATGTGTGTGTAATCTAAAACAGCCAAACTCATACAAGCAGAGAGTAGAACAGTGGTTGCCAGGGGCTGGGGGTGGGGAAAATCAGGAGATGTGGGGCAAAGGGTACAAACTTGCAGTTACAGAAGGAACAAGTTCCAGGGGTGTAATGGACAGCACGGTGACTACAGTTGATAACACTGTATTGTACACTTGAAAGTTGCTCTGAGAGTAAATCTTTTTATTTTTTAGTGTATCTATTTTAGTTATTTATTTTTGCCTGTGTTGAGTCTTTGTTGCTGCACGCGGGCTTTGTCTAGTTGTGGCGAGCGGGGGTTTCTCTTGTTGTGGAGCAGGGGCTCTAGGTGCATGGGCTTCAGTAGTTGTGGCATGCGGGCTCAGTAGTTGTGGTGTACGGGCTTAGCTGCTCTGCGGCATGTGGGATCTTCCTGCACCAGGGCTCGAACCCTTGTGCCCTGCATTGGCAGGCGGATTCTTAACCACTGTGCCACCAGGGAAGTCCTGAGAGTAAATCTTAAATGTTCACCATAAAACAACAACATGATGGGGATTATGTGAGGTGAAGGATATGTTAACTCACCTGCTTGTGGTAAAAACTTCACAATATATACATGTATCAAATTATCATACTGTACACCTTAAACTTCCATAGTGTCCTATGTCAATTATATCTCAATAAAGCTGGGGAAAATTTTATTCCCTAGCTGACGAGTGACTCACTGCGCCTAGACTGTTTATATAACAATGTAGCTGATGCTAAACACCTGCTTCCCTAGAACTTTGGCACATGATAGACAGAGGTGCCTCCATGACCAGCCCGCAGTAAAACCCTTGGGCGCTGTTTCTCTAATGGGCTTCTGGGCAGAAACATCACACACATGTTGCTACGTGTTCACTGCAGTGGGATGAGGGGCTCTGTATAACTCCTCACAGGAGGAGGAGGGCTGCATGTGAATTCCTCCAAACACTACCTGTCTTTCCCCTTATGATCTGGCTGTGTACCCTTACTACATCGAATAATAAATCTTAGCCATAAATACAACTGTATGCTGAGACCTGTGAGTTCTACCAAATCTCCTAATGTGGAATTGATCTCGGAGACCCTCAACACAGTAGGAAATGTGAATGGTGCTTACTTAGCACAGAACCTAGTACACAGGGAACCTCTCAGCTTGCAACGACCTTAGGGGATGTCTGGGTTGAGATGGGGGACGTGAGGAAGGAGACTTAAAAGTAATTGACAAGCAAACATCAAGCTGGCACTGTGTGTGCTGCAGGAAGAGGGGGACGACAGTTGGGTCAAGTGGGGTCACAGTGGGGGTGGAAGGTGGGATTATCTAGCCAGCACACTGCTTTTGGGTTCCTGGGTCCGTCGGCCTACAGCACATTGTTAACTAACAGGGCTGTGCTGAAACCTGCTCCCTGCTGATGCAGCTGGGGACGAAAGGGGACTAGGAATGTCTCAGAACTGTTTGAGGGAGCAGAATCATGAGTACTCCTCGGGCTCTAACCACACACTTTTCTTTCTTTATTGTCAAGGAGAGAAAAGAACAACTGCCTTGATGAAGAGGTGTGATGGCAAACAGGAACCTACCTGGGAAGACGTGTTTCTGGAATTGCTTTCCCCAGGAGAAAGTAGCCATCTCTCACCTGAAATCCACAGGCTCATCGTGTTACAGATGTCAGACTTGAATTCGTGAGTGTTGAACCAGGACTGAGGGAAGCAGCAGCAGAAGCTGGTGTACAGGGCTTTACTCAGAAGTGATGGCAACCTCTGGGGGGCAAGCAGAGCTCAGGCAATATTCTGGACATTTCCACACCCAGAAAAGAGCCCCTGACTTCAGAAAGGACCTGTGATAAAACTCTCTACCTGACACTGTGCTGCCCTCCTGTTCACGAGGGAAGCAATTTCTATCTGTAGCTGCCCCACATCTCGGTGGACCCCTTACCCGACCTGGGGACCACTCCTCAAACACCATGCTACGTTGGCCAGCAAACCCCCCTCCCCCAGCTCCTCTGCATGCGGTCTGTGCCTCAGCCCCTTCTACAACCTGGCCGAAGATTAGCGCAGAAGATGACAAAGTACATTTGACATACCCATCTTGCTGTCTCCCTGAGATAATATTAAGTCCTACTTCCTGGTTTGTTTGTTTTTTCCTTTCCTGTGCATAAGTGGTACTGTTGTTGCTTTTTAACTATGGTTAAGGTCAAATTATACATTTATATCTGGCTTTATTAATTTAACATCGTAACATAAATACTTCCCCGGGTTACTATAAACTCTTTGGGATTTTTTTTTCCAGTAGTGACCTTCATAATATTGTGCTGAGTGACCATACCAAAATTTACTTAAACATTCAGCATCTGTGGATATTGTCTTGTTTCTAGGACTTTGCACTACAAATTATGCAGAATAATTATATTTATTTATTAAACTAGCTCAGTGTCTGGCACATATTAAGCAATCAAAAATTTGTTGAATGCATAAAAAAATTTGTTGAATGCATAAATGAAAGAAGCTTTTACTATATATTCAAATATGACTTCCAGAAGATGGTATAATAAGAGTAATAATAGCAGCTATTATATATTGGGGGCTTATCATGTGCTGGGTGATATGTCAGATGCCTTACAAACATCATCTCATTTAATACTCAGGACAACTCAACGAGAGAGGCATTATTATCCTCATTTTATGGGTGATGAAACTGAGACACAGAAAGCCTAAGCAACTTGTTAAGCAGACACTTAACTAGTGTAAGTGCCTTTCAGCCCGTCTGTACCAATTCACTTCCCACTCAGGCTGTCTGAGTGCCATTTCCCTGTGTCCTTCGTAACACTGGGAATTACATTTTTTAATCTATGCAATCTAGCAGGTAAAAAGATGTACCAAAGGATTGTTTTAATTTGTATTTTCAATTATTATTATTTTTTGGGGGGGCTGCACCACACAGCATGCGAGATCTTAGCTCCCCGACCAGGGATAGAACCTGCTCTCCCTGCAGTGGAAGCGCAGAGTCCTAACCACTGGACCACCAGGGAATTCCCTTGATTATTGTCAAAGGTGAACTTTTTCTCCCATTTTTATTTCTTCCCTGGTGAATTTCTGGTTTATGTACTTTGTCCATTGGTCCATTTTTCTTATTGATTTGTAAGACTTCTTCATGTTGTGTGGCATATATGTTACCAGTATTTTTTGCAAGTTTCTCATTTGCCTTTTAACTTTGACTGTAGCAATTTAAATAATTTATATAGTGAAATCAGTCTTCTTCTTATGGTTAATCCCTTGGGGTCGTATTTAGAAAGTCATTCCCCACCCCCAAATCATGTAAATATTCACTTATATTTTCTTCTAGCAACTCTTTTAGTATACATGTACATACACACATATATAAAAAGTACATATGTATATTCATAATTTTAAAATCTCATGCTTATTTAAATACTATAGAAATAAATAAAATATAAAAGGAAGCTTCTTATAACCTTATTCCTTGGACATAATAAGCATTGCTATGAGTTTGGTAAATATTTTTCCAGACATTTTTTTCTACTCATAGGCACACATACATATACATATAATTCTTCTAACATGGAGTTTTGTTTTTCACTTGAAATACATCATTACATCTTCCCTATCAGTATATATAGATCTACCTTATTTTTGGTAACTGCTGCATTACAAGTCAGTTTATGAATACATCACAACTTACTAATTACTCCCTTATGGAAAGCACGTTAAGGGCATTAACTTGGCACTAGCAGTGAATAGCTATCCAATGTGATTCTTTTTCCTAAACAGCGATTGATGCTCACTTTTAAGAGAGCCTCTTCGTAGTGGGACCTGGATTCACGAGACAAAAGAAAGGCATAGTGCTGGGCTATCCTGTCGAACAGCTTACTCTGGACTTCCTTCTTTGGCTACCAGGAATAAAAACGGAGAAGGAATTACTAGAGCCCCTGTTGAAGCGGTCAAGGACTGGGAATCTTAACTAAGTATTTCTCTCATTTTTAGGAATCTTATTCTCAAGGTATTTAATCCTATATTATTTATGAAATACTACACTGATTTGTTTTATAGGATCTATAAAACACATACAGAGAGGTAGAACGTTGAGGAAAGCACCCAAACTCTGGGCCAGGCGGTCCTAACTTTACTCTCGGCCCTGCCGTTGACCAGCCATGTGACACGGACCAGTTCTTAATGCTCTGGGGAGCTGCAGGACGTGGTGCAATGTTTACAGCCCAGAGTGCATGGACGAGGCATGGGTGGGAAAGGGAGAGGGTGTGACAGATGAGGCTGCTGGGGTGGTCCGTGGAATCAGAAGGGCTTACAGCCCATGTTAAAGAGGCTGGGGTTTGTGCCATAGAAAAATAACTTAAGTGAGGGAGAGAAGCCATCGGATTTGCATTTACCTGGTATCTTTCATGAAAGATCCACCAGAAGCTATCCAGCCACATGCCTCTTACAGAAGGAGAAGAGAGAAACTGCTCTAATTCTTTATCTGAACAGAAAGACTTGAAAAGAAACAAAGTTCACATGACTATTGCTATTGCTATTGTTTATTTATTTACTTATTTATTCTTTGAAATTTACCTGGAGCCACAGCCAGATTCATAATCATCTCCACTCAAAACCTGCTTTTCCGCCTATGTTCCATGGCTTGTTATTGTCATTAATCACACCCCCTCCCCGCCAGACATCTTTGGAGTCAACACACTTTGGGGTCAACTTAAAAAAAAAAAAACACCTAACCTTTCAGTGAGTGCCAACTAGTTACCTTGCCAGGTGTTTTTACATGTTCTCATTTAACCCCTACAGTAATCATACAAGGCATGTGTTATTATCTCCATTTCACAGATGAGGAAACTGAGGATTAAACTGATGAAGTCATAGGAATTCCCTGGAGATCCAGAGGTTAGGACTCTGCGTTTTCACTGTTGAGGGCATGGGTTTGATCCCTGGTGGGGGAACTAAGATGCTGCAAGCCACGTGGTGCGGCTAAAATAAATAAATATATTACTGAAGTCTCTTGCCCAAAGTAACACAGCCAGCAAGTGGCAGAGCCAGGGTCGGAACCCATAACTCTAGGCAGTTGCTCCATGCTGTCATCTGTGTTCATTCAATATTAATCAGTATCAACAAACATAGATATTATACAGATGCAAATCACTGGACCATGAAATCCTGCTGAGTTAGCAGTAAGCATATGGAGTTCTAAAATTAGAATAGAATTATCAGTGAACTCAGAGAGGCAGAAAATTCAGGCTTCATTGTCCTAAACTGGGTCTTGAACCTTCCCTGACTCCAAAGCTGCTACCACAATAATATGTAACATTTGGTGAATGCTTGCCATGTATCAGGCTCTGAGCTATGCCGTTCATTCTTTATCTCACTATTTTTCATCATCTATCTCTGCGGTTGGTGCTGGATGATGGAACTGTTATCCCCAATTTATAGAAGAGAAAAATGAGGATCGAAAGGTTAGGATTCTTGCCTAAGCTTACACAGCCTGGGAGGCTCAAAAGCAGGCAGCCTGGCCCCAGAGACATGGTAAGGCTGCCTCTCCTCTTACCATTAGGAGGAGCAGAGATCTCTCTCTTGCCCCCATCCTGGATGCAAAGGGAAAGACTCCTTGGCACTCCCTTCAAGCCTACAGAAGCTGAGGGCATGGTGCATTGATACACAAGCCACCCTAGTTAGCAAGGAGCTCTCTGAGCCCTGCTCTTGGCTTTGTCTTTTCCGCCATTCCTCACGTTTCCCTAGAGAGGCAGTATCGTCAGAGAGGTGGAGAGAACAGACTCTGATACCGCACTGCCTGGATTCTAATCCAGCTCTTAAGCTTATTAGCTGCGTGACCCTGAGCACTGTTACTGAAACTGTCTGCGCTCAATTTCCTCATCTGGGAAATGGAGATGATGATGACGACAGTCCCTACCTCCAGGACTGCTATGAGGGTTAAATGAATGAGTGACACACACAAAGCATACATACTCACTTAGAACAGTGCCAGGCACTTAGGCAACACTTGTGCTAGTTCTTTATTGTTTATTTATTCACGCTCCTGCTTCCTTTCAAAAAGATTTCATTTCAGCTCTCCAGCAGATATTTATCGAGCACCTATGTGCTTGGGATATTGATGGAGAGTCCCTGCCCTGAAGGTGTTCACAGGTAAACAGACATGTGAGAGAAAGAATCCCAGGAGGAGGCAAGTAAAAGTTTGGGATGGCCCCCGAGCAGGATGGAAGAGGGTCCTTTTAAAGGCAGGGCACAAATCTGCCTTGGGTTTCCTGGGAGCCAAAGAAAAGCAGGAACCAGCATCAGTTATAAGACTAAAAACATTCCAGTAGATGCACAGTTTTTCTTGGGATTAAGGTCTAAGGAAAACATTCCCCATGGGACCTAAAAAATGGGACATTAAGTAGCATAGTTGTCACTGTCCTGGGGGCCACACACAGCAAATGGAGTAAGAGCACATGTGGCTGGGCCAGCGGGCCTGTCCGGGGCAGCAAAGGTGCTGGAAGGTCTCACAGGAATGGCGGATCTGTGAAACACACCATCCATTTCCAAAGGTCTTTCTTCCATTTTTAAATTATAGAAAAACGAAGAAGAAAAATCTATAATCTTGTACACCTGAAACTAACACAACATTGTAAATAAACTATATTTCAATAAAATTTTTTTAAAAACTACAATCTTATTACTCAGAGAATGCTAGTGATAGCTATGTATGGTTTCACCCCAGATTTTCCTGTGTGTGTTTACGTAACATTGTACTGCAGTTTTATATACCGATGTTTTTCATTTAACAACATAGCATAGCATGTTAAAATACACTCTTCATAAATATTCATTGTAGTGGCTAAGTAGCCCATCATGTATAAACCAAAAATGACTGTACTGTTCTTCTATTATTGATCATTAAACTTTTCCAGTAACATTGATAACAAAAACTATCATTTTTTGAGCAATTATGACTTACTAAGTACTGTGCTAAGTGTACTTATGTATATTATCTTATTTAATTTTACAACAATACTTCAAGGTAGAGACTATTGTTAT
>NW_006780611.1:10012676-10044792 GCF_000442215.2 Lipotes vexillifer | reverse complement strand
TCTACGCGGGCCTCTCACTGTTGTGGCCTCTCCCATTGCGGAGTACAGGCTCTGGACGCGCAGGCTCAGCGGCCACGGCTCACGGGCCCAGCTGCTCCGCGGCCTGTGGGATCTTCCCGGACCAGGGCACAAACCCGCGTCCCCTGCATCGGCAGGCGGACTCTCAACCACTGCGCCACCAGGGAAGCCCTGTTATCCCTATTTTATAGGAGAAGGAACTGGAGCCCAGAGAGCTACTTAACCACCAAAGATGTACTGCCCTCCAGTTCCTTGCTATCAGAGAAACCACGTGGTGAGCATCTTTTTACATTGTCCCGGAGAGAATGTGATGCTCTGAGTGCCTGCTGCTCCTCTACCTCTCTGATAAAGAAAGCAGGGGATCAGGTACCTGATCCCAGGGTGACCACTGCCTGCCCTGGGGACCAGCACCTGGTGAAAGGCAGCTTACTGACTGCAGTCCATGCCAGAACCCGGCACTGGAAATCCAGCAGACACCATTGTCATACTGGGCAGTGACTGGCCTAAACAGATCATTGCTCTTAGGAAGTCTGAATGCAAGATGGAACAGAGGTAGAGACACAGCCAGAGAGAGGGCAGCAGGGAAAAATCATGAAGAGGGGGCGAAGAAGGCAGAGAAGGGGGAGGGAGGAGGAGATGGGGGGGGGCAGGGGGAGGGAGAAAGAGGGAGAGATGGGGGTGTGGTCTGAAGCAGCAGTGAGAAGTACAGATAGAAGAGACTGCAAAGCTGGGTCCCAAGAATGGGGGTGGGGGTGACTAGTTAGGAGCCGAGGATAAAATGTCGTAGCTGCTTTGGGGACCCTGGAGTTGTGCCATCGTGAAGGGCGATGAGGCACAGCTGTAAGGCTGCCGAGACCATTTTCTGGGCCTCCTCCCCTCTCCATCCCTCCTCACAACTATCCCCCAGCTCCCGAGTGGCCAGCGTTGTCTCACATGCACACAGGTTCTTCAGGGCCTTCAAATTCTCCCTTCCTTCCTTCCTAAGGAACCCAGTGTGAACTGCTCTCCAAGTGGGTGACTCACCCCAAGGGGTACCACAGGGTATGGGAAGTAAAGATTCTAACTAATGTCTAATTAAGAAAAAAAAGAAATTAAATTTACCAATATACAACATCGTGACTGACAACAGAACACATATATCATTTATAAAGAAACATATATCATGAGGGTGTGAACTCAAAATGTTGCGCTAATAGGATACGTGATCAGAACAGTTAGTTGGGAGACCAGAGGTCTGGGAGAAAGGATGTAGGTTTTGGAGGAAACGTGGGCCTGGCGTCTAATCTTAGGTCAGTCACTTGCAAACTGTGTGGCCCTCAGCAACTTAATTGCCACCATTCTTGGTTTCCTGGTGTGTAAAACTGGGACCGCTGTGTCTGCCGCGCAGGTTGGTGTGAGGCTGGCTGGATATCACAGAGGGGCTGCTGCTCTCTTTCCTTACCTTGCCACTAAGGGGGTTTCTCTCAGCCTGGATCACATTGCCCACCATGTCATAGAAGTCCACCCCATTTGGAAGGTTGTTTGGCTTAGAGTCGTCAAACTGTGGATACTGGTACAGCTCTGCCAGCATATTTTTGTCTGCTGTTTTCTGAAGAAAAAAGCAGAATACGAAAATGGGGTCCATCATTTTGACAGTTTAAAACAATACAGTATCTGCTCCTTTTTATCATGGAGACAATATAACAACCTTATAGACAGAGTGTTTTATAGAGTGCGTTCATTATCCCAGCACCCCTTACCAAACACCTATATACGTTATTTCCACTTTCCTTTTCTGGCTTTGAGCACAAGTATACAAATATGTATATTACTTCAATCATTTTAGAACATGTATATGTACACACACACTTTTATGTCCTGCTTTATCCACTTAACTTTAGATTTTTCACGTTGTTACACTGTCTTCAAATTTATCATTTAAAATAATATATCTTGTTAACAAGACTGCTTTAATTTAACTACTCACCGATCACTGCAAATTAATATTATTTATTAGTAACTTGGAGCATACGGTTCACCCCTTTGGGGTTATTTATTTAGTATGAATTTCTCAAAATAGCACTATTAGATCAAAGGATACAACTATCCCTATGGTTCTTAACATATACATTAAATGGATTTTTAGAATAAAAATAAAATATGACTATAAAAAATGTAAAATTACAGAAAAGTAGAAAGAGGAAACCTATTACCACCACCCAAAGGCACCTACTGGAAACATTCTGAGGGACTGAGTTCCTCTCTAACTGGGCTATGGCCTTAACAATGGAAGAACTCAGTGATTAACTGCTTTGACTCTGAGTCAGATGTCAGCTCCCGCATTTACTAACTGTCCTGCCTTGGACAGGACATTTAAATGTGCTCAGCCACCATCATGGGTAGTATGACAGTTTCAGTGCAGACCGTCAACCATCGGGCTTTATGCTGTGTGGCTAAAAAGTGAAAAAAGGATAACGTGTTCCCCAGCATTTCAAGGTTTGAATACACACGAGCTGGGTAGTTAAAGAGCCAGCTTAGGAGGATCTTAACTGGGGCGGCTGTATGGCGGGGCCAGGCTGTGGTTGCAGAGGCAGCAGAGAGCCTGGCTGCAGGTCCGAGGATCTGAGAGGGAAGCAGGTCTCCGCCACTGAAAAGCTGACTGATGCTGGACACGTCCTCTGACTGTTCCCGACTGCCAGCGTCCCAGGCTATCTGCAGTGACCGACAAAACCAGCACTGCTGTGGGAATGGGCCCTGCGGAGCTGCGCAGCACAGTGGCTGTGTGAACTGAATCTGAACTCATTGTTTCTAAGGGCAAACATCTTCTGAGTTCTAAAAATAAACAGACAGGGGCTTCCCTGGTGGCGCAGTGGTTGAGAGTCCGCCTGCCGATGCAGGGAACACGGGTTCGTGCCCCGGTCCGGGAAGATCCCACATGCCGCGGAGCGGCTGGGCCTGTGGGCCATGGCTGCTGGGCCTGTGCGTCCGGAGCCTGTGCTCTGCAACGGGAGAGGCCACAACAGTGAGAGGCCCGCATACCGCCAAAAAAAATAAAATAAAAAAAAATAAAAAAAAAATAAACAGACAAATGACCTCTAGAACACTCCTCATTCTACCTTTTTGAGGCGTTATGAGAAATTCCAGCATTATTAAAATACTTTAAGATTCTCTAAAAAGGGAATTCTGCCATTTTCCTGTGTAATCACCATCCAGGTGCCAAGTATCCCCTCCCGGGGAATAAAATCTAGTCCATGCCCAGCAGAAACAGACCTAGCAATAGATCTCTTACCCTTCTGATAATGAAAGATTTGACATTCCTGGATTCTGAGCCTTTGCAAATACACTGAGATTTTCTTTCGCTCTTTTCTGCAGAAGTATGGAAGAAGAGAAATAGGATGTGAGTAACCACGGGGTCTGTCCACTGCTGTGTAGTAATCATACCTGTGATTTTTCATTCAACCTGAGCAGTCAGGTGACACGCACACTATTAGTCTCCCTAGATCCCACCTGGGTTGCTGACTTAATAAGATTCCCCTCATTTGATTAGACTGCTTGAGCCAGAGAAGCAGCCAGGAGGAGTAGATAAAACGTGGGCTTTGAAGTCAGGCTGGGGAGAATGAAGGACCTGCCGCGGACAAGCTGTGTGGCTTTCGGCAAGTTGTTCCCTTACCCCCAAGCCTATTCTCTCATCTATAAAACACTTTCTACGGCACCCACCTCACAGGTAGGGGGCATTAGGAACCTTTAACAGGGGGATACGTATGAAAGCACCTGGTGCAGTGTGTCCCGTACGGGTCGTCTGGAAATGGTGTTGTCCCTCCCGCCTTCCTTGCCCTATGCCAAGAAGTCAGATTAAAGGCTCTTTCAGAAGAGGCTAAAAATATCCTCATCTGAGACTCCAGACTCCTACTCAATTACATTTTAGATACTAAAAAACCAAACCCCACAAAAACGCCATCAAGGCTATGAGAAAGGAGTTTTGCCTCTGTCTCCCGAGCCGCCGCGACTTCTCTCTCCTTTTAAAGCCTTCTTCTCCATCTCATACTTCTCAATTGCCTTCAAAAACCAAAAAAGAAATGGGGTTTTGGGGGTTAGTGCAAATCTTAGAGGAGGGCAGGGGCCAGGGAGTAGGCCATTTCTCCTGCTGGTGTGCAAAAGGCCTGGAACAAAGTTCGTGGCAGGGCCTTACTGTCTCCCACTAGGTGGTAGGGCCTTGGTGGCCATCTGTGTCACTGACCTCATCCCCCTGAGTGTCACCACCGATATGTCCCCCACCCCCATGCTCTCTCACCTGCCCCTCCTCCTGGCTACGCTCCTGAGGAGTACAGGATTGGGAACAGGGTTCTGATCATCGCTCCACGGGTTACAAGCTACTGTTTGACCTCTGTAAAGGGGGATAATAATACCTGCCTCCCAGTGCTCTTAGAATTTAATACGCTTTAAAACACTAGCACAGAGGCTTTCAGATTGGAGCTGCTCAATAAAGGGTAACTATTATTATTATTAATCATCATACCCTTGACCTCTCAAGAGATTTCTCTTGATCTCTGACTCCTCTTACCCCCAGTCCTGCCAAAAAGGGAGGAAAGGAAAATGAATGTCAGTGACCCAGCAAGTTGTGCTGATTGTCAACCAGCCCAGCGTTGGGCTTGGGTAACAAAGTTAAAGTATGATTATGTCTTCACCACCCTCAAGGAATTTACAGTCTATTCAGAGAACCAAATAAACATACGTGGAACAATTAAGTCCTAAACTGCTATGTTTAGGATTCAAGGGAGAAGATCGGTATGGGCTGGAGCAGTCACAGAGGACTGGCCAGAAGTGGCGGGGCATGAGTGTTGGGAATAAGAGGGATGAGGCATCTCTCCTTAGCTTGATAAACCGTGAAATGCCCCTCCAGCCTGCCCCCACCTTTCTCCTGAACTGGCAGCCCCAGCCTGCACGATGAGCTAAAGGTACTGGAATGTACGCAGGTGTGTGTGCGTGTCAGGGAGTACACTAGAGAAGGCGTGATGGATGAATGAATCGGACGGGTGTGTGTCAATACAGCCGTGTCTTTGATACCTGCCAGGATGTCACTGTAGCTGACATTGTCAGGGCCCAGAAGGATGGACAAGATTTGCACAGAGAAAGAACAGAAAAGATAGTTGAACGCTGGAGGAAAAGCAAGTTTTAGGGCAAGAATGATGAGACCTGAGTTTGCATTTGAGACGTCAGAAGGATCTACAGGTGGGGCTATTCCCTGGGAAGGCAGCTCCCAAACCTGGCTGATGACCAGCCTTGCTGCGGAAGTATTCAGATATACAGATTCATTAGAATCTGGAATAAACATCCAATCCAAGGAGTCAACATCATTCCTTATCGGGTTCTGAATTGTTTATTTATTGTGGCCCCTGAGTTGTTCTCTATTTAAATTTAAAAAACAATAAATATTTTACATGGTACAAAATCAAATACGGTAAAAAGTCTCCTTCCTACTGCTCACCCAAGACCCTTAGTTTCTTGCACAGCTTTCTAGAGATATTCTGTACCTATTCAGATGAGAGCATACACAGCTCACAGGCGTGTACCTGGCTCTTTTCACTTTTAGTTTTTAAAAAGCTCCCAGGGGAGTCTGATGATCAGCTAGGTTTAGGTTATCACTGCTCTAGGTAGCTGGGAATATGAGACTGAAATATAGGTGAGAAGATAGAATTTGCAAACATATCATTCATTCCACGAATCTTCCCTGAGCACCTACTAAAAGCCAGGTGCTGGGCTGGTGTCCAAGAGAAGATGCAGCCGTGAGCAGTGAAGCCCGTCTCTGCCCTCCGAGGGCTCAGAGACTAGCAGGGAGAAGCCGGTGATTACGAGGTGATCGATGCTGCTGTGGGGAGGGACAGGATGCCAGAAGGGAGCCCCAAAGGGGCACCTACACTGATCTTGGGCCGAGGGTGCAGGGAAGGCCTTTCCAGAGGCAGTGGCCTATCGGGAGAGGAAGGAACACACCTACTGCTGGAGTGAATGGTGAAGCTGTGACGGTGGGTGAACGAGCTCCCAAAGGAAGGAGACTGGAAAGAAGAGCTAGGCAAGTTCATGGCCAAAGTCTGGGGGGGAGCCCACATTTAGGGCATGGGAGAAGGAATAGAAATAGGACATGGCTGTGGGGGAAGTTGGCGGGGGGTGTCTAGGTCTCAGAAGGAGGCGGCTCACTCATTTGCTAGTACAGCTATTAAACACTTCTTATGCACCAGGTACATGCTAGGTGCCGTGTGGTAGGGCAGCGTGGAGCCTGCCTATAGGTGCTGACGTGGGAGAAGCAGCCATACAGTCAAGGCCTGATGTATAAAGGGCAGGGCACACCGCAACCAGCAGAGGTTGGGCAGGGTAGCCCAGGGGTGGGCTCTGGTGGCAACAGGCAGCCAGCATCTGCCAGATCTGACCAGCTGCCTGCACAGAGGAGCAGGAAGGATGCTTCCTCCAGGTCACGTGAGGATCCACGATTGCTCCTGCCAGCCCTGCCCCTGTTCTGAGTGGCAATGAAGAACACCGAGGAGCTGTGCCGATGCTGGACAGCCTTGAAAAGCCACCAGATCCTGCTACTGGGAGGATAATCTCATTCATTTTCCTAGTTCTAAAGTTATCATTAAAAAAAACCACAGAACTGACATATAAATACATTCTTGCTGTAAAATACCCAAACATTACAGAAGTTGTCAGAGTAAAAACAGTTTACCCCCTTCCATCCCACTCCCTTTCCAGAACTGACTGCATCTGATATGCATCCTTCCAGACTTCTCCCCTACACATTTATACATATATAATGTCCTTCTTGTGGGCCAGGCACTGATCTAAGGGTTTTCAGGAGTCTTAACTTGTCCAGTTCTTTCAGAGATAATACATCTATGAGGTAGGTATGTTATTAATGTTATCACTATTTTACAGGAAACTGAGACTCATAAAGGTTAAATAATTTACCTAATGTCACAGTGTGAGAAAACAGTAAAGCAGAAGGAATTTAAACTCTGACAGTCTTATTTTGTGCCTCTGGTGCTATACCCTCATGCACACATACAGAGGTATAAGGCTTTTTACATGGAATCATTCCAAATAGCGTGTATGTCTATTTTGCTTTTATTTACAACTCAATTCTAGAATGTGTTCGACAGTGGGGTAGGGGAAACAGAAGCTCATGGTGTCCTTTCCACTTCAGTGAAGAATGCCTTTACTTCTGTGAAAAGCAACTTTACTATATTTACCAAAATTTTAAATTTCACTTCTAGGGCTCTAGCTTGCAGAAATATTTGCAAATGAGTCCCAAGATACATGTACAAAAATAGTCACATGTTCACTATGATGAAAATAGCACTGAAATACTTATTGATAGGGAAGAGTTAAATTACTTATGCCATACCCAACTTTTCAGATATTATGCAGCTACGAAAAGAATGGGATCAGTCAACAGCACTGACTTTGAAAAATCTCCAAGAGGTATTTATGCTAAAAATAAATAAATAAATAAGAAAAAAATAAAAGCAGCTTCCAAAACAATATTTATGGTATGATCCTGATTACATTAAAAAAGAAAACAATAACCCTAAATGTCCATATTGTATATTTCCAATGTATTTTTTTAAAGTTCTGGAAGGATACAGTAACCCTAAAAGAAAACAATAACTCTAAATGTCTATATTGTATATTTATAATGTATTTTTTTAAAGTTCTGGAAGGATACAATAACCGTAAAAGAAAACAATAACCCTAAATGTCTATATTGTATATTTCTAATGTATTTTTTAAAAGTTCTGGAAGGATACACACCACATAACTAGCAGTGGTTACTTCTAGGGAGGGATTTAGGGCTGGGAGGGAAAGTGACTTTCACTGTTTACTTACATACTTGTAGATACCTGAATACTTTAGAATAAGCATGCATTACCTTGCTATTTAAATTTTTTTTAATAAAAGAAAAAGATTGTTGACTCAAGAGCTAAACTGGCCCAAAGGTCAGTACTGGAAAAGCCGAGGTGAGGGTAAAGCTAAAAACTGTGGAGGCAGATCACCAGGTTCAGGACCCTGGGCCAGAGGAACTTGGTGGAGAGCAAGATGCCAGGTAGGAAGGGGTGAGGAGGTTTAGGTGGAGTGAACTGGCAGGAAGTAAAGGAGCAGGGTTAAGACAGACCGAAGAAGCAGAGAGAAGGGATGGGAGAGAAGGAGGGCCAGGGAGCATGGTGGACTGAAGATCAGGCCAAGTGAGAACCCACAGAGAAGGTCCTCCCAATCTACAGAACTGCACTGCCAACAAATGACTTGGGTTCTCATCTAGTCTGAGTCTCTTTCATTGTGTTTGGAGACGTAGTCAGTAACATAAATGAGTGAAGCCGGCCGAGCGTAAGACCATGTGGCAACCAACACTTTGCCTCCATATCAGGAGCGTCAGGGAGTGGTGGGGACTGTGGCGACCTGGAGACCTCACGCTCTGATAAGGAGAGTCACTGCTGTTCTGCTCCAGCTGATGACCCCACGTGGAAGTGCGGAGGAAACGTAACCATTCTTAAATATCCCATATAGCATTTTGTCTTCCCTCAGGAGACAATAATTTACCAGAGCCTAACCCACCTGGGGGAGGGGAAATACCCAATTCTAGCACCATTTAGCTACCTTGTCCCACCCAAGCGGGGGAAAAAAACTGAGAAGCAATGGTGAAGTCCAGCCCAGAGGTACCAAAGGTTCCTCAAAAGACTAAGACCCAACCATAGGACTACAGAACACTCCCCCCACAACCCTCACACCTACCACCACATCACTGAAGGCCTATTTACCACAGTTCCTTTTACCCAGTACGTCATACCTACCTTTCAACAAAAAATTACAAGGCATACTAAAAGGCAAAAGGCACAGTTTGAAGAGCATAAACAAGCATCAGAACCAGAGTCAGACATGGCAGAAATGTTCCACTTATCAGACCAGGAATTTTTTTAAATTATGATTAATATTCTAAGGGCTTTTACAGAGAAAGCAGGAAACATACAAGAACAGAAGGATAATGTAAACAGAGAATGAACATTCTAAGAAAGGGTCCAAAACAAATGCTAGAGGGGATTTCCCTGGTGGTCCAGTGGTTAAGACTTCGCCTTTCAATGCAGGGGGTGCAGTTCGATCCCTGGTTGGGGAGTTAAGATCCCACATGCCTCGTGGCCAAAAAAACAAAAACATAAAACAGAAGCAATATTGTAGCAAATTCAATAAAGACTTTAAAAATGGTCCACATCAAAAGAATCTTTGAAAAAAAAATGCTAGAGATCAAAAACACTGTAACAAAACAGAAGGATGCCTTTGACAGGCTCATTAGTTGACTAGACACGGCTGAGGAAAGAATCTGAGTTTGAGGAAATGACAATCGAAACTTCCAAAACAGAAAAGCAAAGAGAAAAAAAAAGACTGAACACCCCCCGAAACAGAACAGAATATCCAAGAACTATGGGAAAACTATTAAAAAGTGTAACATATGCATAATAGGAATACCAGAAGTAGAAGAAAGAGAGAAAAGAACAGAAGGAATATTTGAAGGAAAAAACGACTGGAAAATTTCCCAAATTAATGTCAGATACCAAAACACAGATCCAGGAAACTCAGATAACACCAAGTAGGATATATGCAAAAAACAAAAACAAAACCCAAAAAACTACACCTAGGTATTTCATATTCAAACTTTAGAAAATCAAAGATAAAAATCTTTAGGGACTTTCCTGGTGGTCCAGTGGGTAAGACCCTGTGCTCCCAATGAAGGGGGCCCGGGTTCAATCCCTGGTCGGGGAACTAGATCCCACACACATGCTGCAACTAAGAAGTCCGCATACTGAAACTAAAAGATCCCGCATACCACAATTAAAGATCCCACATGCGGCAACGAAGATCCCACGTGTTGCAACTAAGAGCTGGCTCAGGGCTTCCCTGGTGGCGCAGTGGTTGAGAGTCCGCCTGCCGATGTGGGGGGCGCGGGTTCGTTCCCTGGTCCAGGAGGATCCCACAGGCCGCAGAGCGGCTGGGCCTGTGACCCATGGCCGCTGAGCCTGCGTGTCCAGAGCCTGTGCTCTGCAAGGGGAGAGGCCACAACAGTGAGAGGCCCGTGTACTGCAAATAAATAAATAAATAAATAAAGAGCTGGCGCAGCCTAAATAAATATTTAAACAGAGACAAAAAAAAAAGAAACAAAAATCTTGAAAGAAGCCAGAGGGGGGAAAAATACCTTACCTATAAAAGAGCAAAGATAAGAATTACATCCAACTTCTCAGAAACCATGCAAGCAAGAGGAAAATGAAGTGAAATATTTAAAGTGTTAAGGAAATAAACCCTGCCAACCTGGAATCCTGTACTCTGCAAAATTACCCCTCAAAAGTGAAGGAGAAATGAAGGCTTTCTCAGGCAAAAGAAAACTGAGGGAATTTGTTGCCAGTACATCTGCCGTGAAGAAATGCTAAAAGAAGTTCTTTAGAGGGAAGGAAAATGATACAGGTCAGAAACTTGGATCTACATAAAGAAAGGAAGCGCATCAAAGAATGAATCAGTGAAAGTAAAATAAAAAATTTTGTTTTTTTATTCTTAACTGATCTAACAGATAGAAGTTTGTTCAAAATAATAGTAGCAATGTGTGTGTATATACATATACACACATACACAAGTGAAATGAAATGAATCATGGCAATGATACAAAAGACAGGAGGATGGAATTAGGAATATTTTATTATTATAAAGTATTTGCATTACCCGTGAAGTGGTATAGTAATATTTGAATGTAGACTTAGATTAGTTGTAAATGTATATTTTAAACTCTAGGGCAACCACTAAACAAAGTACAAAAAGTACAAAAAGAAGTATGATTGATATGCTAAGAAAGGAGAGAGAATAAAATCACATAAAATGCTCAATTAAAACCACAAAAGGCAGAAAAAGTTTGGAAGACAAAAGTAGGAAAAAAGGGGACTTCCCTGGTGGTCCAGTGGTTAAGAATCTGCCTTCCGGTGCAGGGGACGTGGGTTCGATCACTGGTCGGGGAACTAGGATCCCACACGTCGCGGGGAAACTAAGCCCACACACCGCAACCACTGAGCCCATGTACCATAACTAGAGAGAAGCCCACGCGCCACAACAAAAAGCCAGGGTGCTGCAAGTAAGACCTGACACAGCCAAAAAATAAAAATAAATTAAAAATAAATAAATATATTAAAACATAGGAACAAAGAACAGGCCAACAGGACATTTGGCCAATAGAAAACAGAACAAATACGGTAGATATTAATCCAACTATATCAATAATCACTTTAAACATGAAAGGTCTAAATATGCCAATTAAAAGACAGAGATTGTCAGAGTAAATCCAAAAACAAGATCCGAAATACTCTGTCTATAAGAAACCCATTTTAAATATAAATAAATATATAGATTAGATGTAAAGGGATGAAGAAAGATATACCATACAAACACTAATTAAAAAAAAAGTATATTTCACTTAGAGCAGACTTCAGGTCCAGGAAAGTTATCAGGGATAAAGAGGGGCATTATATAATGATAAAGGGGTCAATACACCAAGAAGACTTAACAATCTTAATGTGTATGTGCTTAACAACAGAGCATCAAAATACATGAGGCAAAAAAAGAATTGCATGGACAATGAATCCACTGATGAATCTACTATAATAGTTAGAGACTTTAATACTCCTGTTAGAAAGGGACAGATCCTGCAGACAGAAAATTAGTAAGAAAATAGCTGAACTCAACAACATCATCAATCAACTGGATATGTGCCCTTTCCTATAACCAACAATGAACAAGTGGAATTTGAAATTAAAAACACAATACCATTTATATTAACAAAAAAATGAAATACATAGGTATAAATCTAATAAAATATGTACAAGATCAAAATAAGAAAAACGACAAAACTGATGAAATAAATTAAACAACTAAATAAATGGAGGTATTCCATGTTCACAGATGGAAAGGCTCAAGATTGTCAAGATGTCAGTTCTTCCCAACTTGATCGATGCAGTCCCAACCAAAATCCCAGCAACTGGGTTGCCCTGGCGGCGCAGTGGTTGAGAGTCCACCTGCCGATGCAGGGGACACGGGTTTGTGCCCCGGTCCGGGAAGATCCCACATGCTGCGGAGCGGCTGGGCCCATGAGCCATGGCCGCTGAGCCTGCGCATCCAGAGCCTGTGCTCCGCAACGGGAGAGGCCACAACAATGAGAGGCCCGCATACTGCCAAAAAAAAAAAAAAAAAAATCCCAGCAATTTATCTGTCAATATTGACAAACTAATTCTAAACTTTACATGGAGAAGTAAAAGACCCAGAATAGCAAACCCAGCATTGAAGGAGAACTGACACTACTTGACTTCAAGACTTACTTACTATAAAACTACAGTAATCAAGACAGCGTGGCATTGGCCAAAAAAACAGACAAATAGATCAATGGAAAAGAATAGAGAGTCCAGAAATAGACCCACATAAACAAAGTCAATTGATCTTTGACAAAGAGGCAAAGGCAATACAATGGAGCAAAGATAGACTTTTCAACAAATGGTGCTCGAACAACTGAACATCCAAACGCAAAATAACGAACCTAGACACAGACCTTACATCTTTCACAAAAATTAAGTCAAAATGGATAACAGACCTAAATATAAAACTCCTAGAAGATAACCTAGATGAGAAAACCGAGATGACCCTGGGTTTCGCAATGACTTTTTAGATACAACATCAGAGGCATGATCCATGAAAGAAATAAATGATAAGCTGGACTTCATTAAAACTTAAAACTTCTGCTCTGCAAAGGACAATGTCAAGAGAAAAAGAAGACCAGCCACAGACTGGAGAGAATATTAGCAAGAGATACATTTGATAAAGGACTATTATCTAAAATATACAAAGAAATCTTAAAACCCAACAATAAGAAAACAAACAAACGCCTCAACAGACACCTCACCAAACAAGATATACAGATGGCAAATAAGCATATAAAAAGATGTTTAATATCACGTTATTAGAGAACTGCAAATTAAAACAACGAGATATCACAGTATACTGGTTAGGATGGCCAAAATCCCAACACTGACAACACCAAATGCTGATGAGGATGTAGAGCAAGAGGAACTCTCATTCACTGCTGGTGGGAATGCAAAAGGGCACAGCCACTTTGGGACACAATTTGGCAGTTTCTTACTATACTAAACATACTCTTACCATATGGTCCAGGATTCATGTTCCTTGGTATTTACCCAAATGAACTGAAAATATATGTCCACACAAAACCCTGCATATGAATGTTTATAGAAGCTTTATTCAAAGTTGCCAAAACTCAGAAGCAACCAACATGCCCCTCAGTAGGTTAACAGATAAATAAACTGCGGACATCCAAACAACAGAATACTATTCAGCGCAAAAAAGTAATGAGCTATCAAGCCATGAAAAGACATGGAGAAAGCTTAAAGACATATTACTAAGTAAAAGAAACCAATCTGAAAAGGTTACATACTTTATGATTCCAACTCTATGACATTCTGGAAAAGGTGAAACTAAGGAGATAGCAAAAGATCAGTGGTTGCCAATGACTGGGGGGAGAGAGGGATGAATAGCAGCACAGAGGATTTTTAGGGCAGTGAAACTATTCCGTATAATACTATAAGGGTGGACACATATCATTATACATTTGTCCAAACTCATAGAATGTACAGCACAAGGAGAGAAACCTAATGTAAACATGGGCTTTGGGTGAATGTGATGTGTCAATTTAGGTTCATCAATTATAATAAATGTTCCACTCTGGTGATGGGGAGGTTGTGCATGTGTGGGGACAGGGAGGGGTATGTGGGAACTCCATACTTTCAGCTCAATTTTGCTATGAACCTAGAACTTCTCTAAGAATAAAGTTTATTAATTTTAAAAATATATCTTTGAGACTTCTATTGTGCAAATGTGCTTTCAAATAAGTAGATGGGCCCCTAGGGCCCTTCCTTGCTGGAAGCCTTGCCTCAGCACACATAACTTACCAGGCTGTGCACCAACAGGCTGGGACTCAGATCTGTCTCAGCAATCCCTTGGTTTACCTGCTGTATGGAGCCAGTGCAGCAGGCTGGGAGGTGAGTCTGTTAAGGAAACTTTCTGGGTGATGACTACACACAAATAGAACAGGATGGGGCGAGCCTGTAATGAAAAGCAGCTCACTGCCTTTCTGTGCTGTCTTCCCCCACCCCACAGTTCATTTATTTATTTATTTTTTAAACTTAAATTTTAATTTATTTTTTTATACAGCAGTTTTTTGTTTTTGTTTTTTTTTGCGCTACGCAGGCCTCTCACTGTTGTGGCCTCTCCCGCTGCGGAGCACAGACTCCGGACGCGCAGGCTCAGCGGCCATGGTTCACAGGCCCAGCTGCTCCGCGGCATGTGGGATCTTCCCAGACCCGGGCACAAACCCGCGTCCCCTGCATCGGCAGACGGACTCTCAACCACTGCGCCACCAGAGAAGCCCGCAGGTTTTTATTAGTCATCAATTTTATACACATCAGTGTATACATGTCAATCCCAGTTGGCGCAACTCATCACACCACCACCCGCAACACCCCCCCCACCACCACTTTATCCCCTTGGTGTCCATACGTTAGTTCTCTACAGGTGTCTCAATTTCTGCCCTGCAAACTGGTTCATCTGTACCATTTTTCTAGGTTCCCCATATATGCGTTAATATACAATATTTGTTTTTCTCTCTCTGACTTACTTTACTCTGTATGACAGTCTCTAAATCCATCCACGCCTCAACAAATGACCCAATTTCGTTCCTTTTTATGGCTGAGTAATATTCCATTGTATATATGTACCACATCTTCTTTATCCATTCGTCTGTCGATGGGCATTTAGGTTGCTTCCATGACCTGGCTACTGTAAATAGTGCTGCAATGAACATTGAGGTACATGTGCTTTTTTGAATTATGGTTTTCTCTGGGTATATACCCAGTAGTGGGATTTCTGGATCATATGGTAATTTTATTTTTAGTTTTTTAAGGAACCTCCATAATATTCTCCATAGTGACTGTATCAATTTACATTCCCACCAACAGTGCAAGAGGGTTCCCTTTTCTCCACACCCTCTCCAGCATTTGTTATTTGTAGATTTTCTGATGACGCCCATTCTAACTGGTGTGAGGTGGTACCTCATTGCAGTTTTGATTTGCATTCCTCTAATAATTAGTGATGTTGAGCAGCTTTTCATGTGCCTCCTGGCCATCTGTATGTCTTCTTTGAAGAAATGTCTATTTAGGTCATCTGCTCATTTTCGGATTGGGTTGTTTGTTTTTTTTAATATTGAGCTGCATGAGCTCTTTATATATTTTGGAGATTGATCCTGTATCCGTTGATTCGTTTGCAAATATTTTTTCCCATTCTGAGGGTTGTCTTTTTGTCTTGTTTATTGTCTTCTTTGCTGTGCAAAAGCTTTGAACTTTCATTAGGTCCCATTTGTTTATTTTTGTTTTTATTTCCATTACTCTAGGATGTGGATCAAAAAAGATCTTGCTGTGATTTATGTCAAAGAGTGTGCTTCCTATGTGTTCCTCTAAGAGTTTTATAGTGTCCAGTCTTACATTTATGTGTCTAATCCATTTTGAGTTTATTTTTGTGTATGGTGTTAGGGAGTATTCTAATTTCATTCTTTTACATGTAGCTGTCTAGTTTTCCCAGTACCACTTATTGAAGACACTGTCTTTTCTCCATTGTATATCCTTGCCTCCTTTGTCATAGATTAGTTGACCATACGTGTGTGGGGGTTATCTCTGGGCTTTCTATCTTGTTCCATTGACTTATGTTTCTGTTTCTGTGCCAGTACCATATTGTCTTGATTAGTGAAGCTTTGTAGTATAGTCTGAAGTGAGTGAGTCTGATTTCTCCAGCTCTGTTTTTTTCCCACAAGACTGCTTTGGCTATTCGGGGTCTTTTGTGTCTCCATACAAATTTTAAGATTTTTTGTTCTAGTTCCATAAAAAGTGCCATTGGTAATTTGATAGGGATTGTATTGAAATCTCTAGATTGCTTTGGGTGGTACAGTCATTTTCACAATATTGATTCTTCCAATCCAAGAACATGGTATATCTCTCCATCTCTTGGTATCATCTTTAATTTCTTTCATCAGTGTCTCGTACTTTTCTGCATACCGGTCTTTTGTCTCCCTAGGTAGGTTTATTCCTAGGTATTTTATTCTTTTTGTTGCAATTGTAAATGGGAGTGTTTCCTTAATTTCTCTTTCAGATTTTTCATCATTAGTGTATATAGGAATGCAAGAGATTTCTGTGCATTAATTTTGTAAACTGCAACTTTACCAAATTCATTGATTAGCTCTAGTAGTTTTCTGGTGGCATCTTTAGGATTCTCTACGTATAGTGTCATATCATCTGCAAACAGTGACAGTTTTACTTCTTCTTTTCCAATTTGTATTCCTTTTATTTCTTTTTCTTCTCTGATTGCTGTGGTTAGGACTTCCAAAACTATGTTGAATAATAGTGGTGACAGTGGACATCCTTGTCTCGTTCCTGATCTTAGAGGAAATGCTTTCAGTTTTTCACCATTGAGAATGATGTTTGCTGTGGGTTTGTCATATATGGCCTTTATTATGTTGAGGTAGGTCCCCTCTATGCTCACTTTCTGGAGAGTTTTATTCATAAATGGGTGTTGAATTTTGTCAGAAGCTTTTTCTGCATCGATTGAGATGATCATATGGTATTTATTCTTCAATTTCTTAAATATGGTGTATCACATTGATCTGCATATATTGAAGAACGCTTGCATCCCTGGAATAAATCCCACTTGATCATGGTGTATGATCCTTTTAATGTGTTGTTGGATTCTGTTTGCTAGTATTTTGTTGAGGATTTTTGCATCTATGTTCATCAGTGATATTAGCCTGTAGTTTTCTTTTTTTGTGACATCTTTGTCTGGTTTTGGTATCAGGGTGATGGTGGCCTCATAGAATGAGTTTGGGAGTGTTCCTTCCTCTGCTTTTTTTGAAAGAGTTTGAGAAGGATGGGTGTTAGCTCTTCTCTAAATGTTTGATACAATTCACCTGTGAAGCCATCTGGTCCTGGACTTTTGTTCATTGAAAGATTTTTAATCACATTTTCAATTTCATTACTTGTGATCGGTCTGTTCATATTTTCTATTTCTTCCTGGTTCAGTCTTGGAAGGTTATACCTTTCTAAGAATTTGTCCATTTCTTCCGGATGGTCCATTTTATTGGCATAGAGTTGCTTGTAGTAGTCTCTTAGGATGCTTTGTATTTCTGTGGTGTCTGTTGTAACTTCTCCTTTTTCATTTCTAAGTTTATTGATTTGAGTGCTCTCCTTGTTTTTCTTGATGAATCTGGCTAATGGTTTATCAACTTTGCTTATCTTCTCAAAGAACCAGCTTTTATTGATCTTTGCTATTGTTTTCTTTGTTTCTATTTCATTTATTTCTGCTCTGATCTTTATGATTTCTTTCCTTCTGCTAACTTTGGGTTTTGTTTGTTCTTCTTTAGTTCCTTTAGGTGTAAGCTTGGATTGATCCCTTGATCATTATGTAGTGTCCTTCCTTGTCTCTTGTAACATTCTTTATTTTAAAGTCTATTTTATCTGATATGAGTATTGCTACTCCAGCTTTCTTTTGATTTCCATTTGCATGGAATATCTTTTTCCATCCCCTCACTTTCAGTCTGTATGTGTTCCTAGGTCTAAAGTGGGTCTCTTGTAGACAGCATATAGATGGGTCTTGTTTTTGTATCCATTCAGCAAGCCTGTGTCTTTTGGTTGGAGCATTTAATCCATTCACGTTTAAGGTAATTATCGATATGTATCTTCCTATGACCATTTTCTTAATTGTTTTGGGTTTGTTTTTGTAGGTCCTTTTCTTCTCTTGTGTTTCCCACTTAGAGAATTTCCTTTAGCATTTGTTGTACAGCTGGTTTGGTGGTGCTGAATTCTCTTAGCTTTTGCTTGTCTGTAAAGCTTTTGATTTCTCCATCGAATCTGAATGAGATTCTTGCCGGGTAGAATAATCTTCATTGTAGGTTCTTCCCTTTTATCACTTTATATCATGCCACTCCCTTCTGGCTTGTAGAGTTTCTGCTGAGAAATCAGCTGTTAACCTTATGGGAGTTCCCTTGTATGTTATTTGTTGTTTTACCCTTGCTGCTTTCAATAAGTTTTTCTTTGTCTTTAATTTTTGCCAATTTGATTACTATGTGTCTTGGTGTGTTTCTCCTTGGGTTTATCTTGTATGGGACTCTCTGCACTTCCTGGACTTGGGTGGCTATTTCCTTTCCCATGTTAGGGAAGTTTTCGACTATAATCTCTTCAAATATTTTCTCTGGTCCTTTCTTTCTCTCTTCTCCTTCTGGGACCCCTATAACGTGAGTGTTGTTGCGTTTAATGTTGTCCCAGAGGTCTCTGAGGCTGTCTTCATTTCTTTTCATTCTTTTTTCTCTATTCTGTTCAGCAGTGAATTCCACCGTTCTGTCTTCCAGATTCCTTATCTGTTCTTCTGCTTCAGTTATTCTGCTGTTGATTCCTTCTAGTGTAGTTTTCATTTCAGTTATTGTATTGTTCATCTCTGTTTGTTTGTTCTTTAATTCTTCTAGATCTTTGTTAAACATTTCTTGCATCTTCTCAATCTTTGCCTCCATCTTTTTCCGAGGTCCTGGATCATCTTCACTACCATTATTCTGAATTATTTTTCTGGAAGGTTGCCTATCTCCACTTCATTTAGTTGTTTTTCTGGGGTTTTATCTTGTTCCTTCATCTGGTACATAGCCCTCTGCCTTTTCATCTTGTCTATCTTTCTGTGAATGTGGTTTTTGTTCCACAGGCTGCAGGACTGTAGTTCTTTTTGCTTCTGCTGTCTGCCCTCTGGTGGATGAGGCTATCTAAGAGGCTTGTGCAAGTTTCCTGATGGGAGGGACTGGTGGTGGGTAGAGCTGACTGTTGCTCTGGTGGGCAGAGCTCAGCAAAACTTTAATCCGATTGACTGCTGATGGGTGGGGCTGGATTCCCTCCCTGTTGGTTGTTTGGCCCGAGGCAACCCAACACTGGAGCCTACCTGGGGTCTTTGGTGGGTTAATGGTGGACTCTGGGAGGGCTCACGCCAAGGAGTACTTCCCAGAACTTCTGCTGCCAGTGTCCTTGTCCCCCCAGTGAGCCACAGCCACCCCTGCCTCTGCAGGAGACCCTCCAACACTAGCAGGTAGGTCTGGTTCAGTCTCCCCTGGGGTCACTGCTCCTTCCCCTGGGTCTCAATGCTCACACTACTTTGTGTGTGCCTTCCAAGAGCAGGGTCTCTGTTTCCCCCAGTCCTGTCAAAGTCCTGCAATCAAATCCCACTAGCCTTCAGTGTCTGATTCTCTAGGAATTCCTCCTCCCGTTGCCGGACCCGCAGGTTGGGAAGCCTGACATGGGGCTCAGAACTTTCACTCCAGTGGGTGGACTTCTGTGGTATAATTGTTCTCCAGTCTGTGAGTCACCCACCCAGCAGTTATGGGATTTGATTTTATTGTGATTGTGCCCCTCCTACCATCTCATTGTGGCTTCTCCTTTGTCTTTGGATGTGGGGTATCTTTTTGGTGAGTTCCAGTGTCCTCCTGTCGATGACTGTCCAGCAGCCCGTTGTGAGCTTGGTGTTCTCACAAGAGGCAGTGAGAGCACGTCCTTCTACTCTGACATCTTGGTTCAGGGCCTTCTGTGCTGTCTTTTCACTTAATTATTTTCTCTGCAAACATTCACACTTCTTTTATCTTGTGTTAAATGAGTTTCTTTATAAATTATAAACAAAAATTAACCATATTCTAGACACCTGGAAAATATAAAAAGAATCACCCATTACACTACCACCCTAACAACTTGTTAGGTTTTTGGGAGACTTCCTTCTAGCATTATGATATACACACTTTTTACATAACTATAATATCAGTGGATGCCGATTTTACTACTCTGACTTCTCTCCTACTCATTATTATGATTATTTTCCATAAAGCTAAATAATCTTCATAATATTTTAAATGGCAGAATACAAATCCATTTAGAGAATGCATCTTAATAGACTTAACTGTACCTTGGCTATTGAATATTTAAGTTGTTTATAATTGTTTTACAAGTACAGATAATGCTGTGATGCACACAGTCACACAGAGAGCTGTTTCCTTCAGGTGAAGGATGCCTGGGTCCAAGGGCATCTCAACCTTGTTTATCACTGTTGAAATCGCTGCTCAGTTCAATGCATCCTCTTACTACCCTCTCTACGTTTGCATTTCTTTCTGTCTTAGCCTCAACTGGTCTAGGATATATCCTTTGTAAAAGCCCCATAATCCTACCACTCCTCACTGCCTTCACATATAGCAAGGTTCACTGTTACTTCCATTACCCTCAAGTGTTCTTACAAATCGGAGGGTACTTGACAAATGGAGATGCCAAGGAGGGACATGACAAATCATAGGAAGTGAAACGGATTACTTAGGTTGAGATAAGTGTAGGATTAAGAAGAAAGAGGGTACATTAGAAAAAGGCCCAGGAAAGTGAGACCCTGAAATAGATCCTGATGGGATCATTTGTGCTCATCTTGAGAAGGGTTTCTGAGAGGCATGGAAAGTGAGGTGATGCAGAGGGATACATGCAGTTTGGTTGGCAGGAGGATGACCTGAAGGTAAATGAGCTCTATATAAGATGGAAAGACAGGGTTATTTATAACCTGAGAGGGTCTTTATTTGCTGGATGAGTTCTATGGTCCCCCAGAGATGGGATTCTGTGGGTCCCTGAGATACAAGGTTCAGGGTCAGAAGTGAGATCAGGATCAATAAAGGCAGAGTCAGAGAAGAAAGATGCTGGTAGAGCCTGGATGATGTCAGAAGGGGCAAAGTCTGGGCCCAGGCAGAGCTGCTGGCAGTGGCAGGTGAGAAGAGGAAAGGTCAAAGGGAGCAAAAAAAAAAAAGGAAAGAAAATGAAAAGAAAGAAAAAAAGGGAATTCCTTGGTGGTCCAGTGGTTAGGACTCTGCACTTGCACTGCCGAGGGCCTGAGTTCAATCCCTGATCAGGGAACTAAGATCCTGCAAGCTGCAGTGCGGCGTGGCCACAAAAAAAAAAAAGAAAAGAAAAAAATTTTTTTAAAAGTTGGGTACTCAGCTAACAGTCTGAGGGCAGAGGGTTGGACTAGAACTTAGTTTCTATCTATAAGTTTAATTCTTTGGAAGGCAGAAGGGAAAGAAAGAGACAATGGGGGGAAAAGAACATTTTTTTCTCTTCTTCCCCATTCTTTCAACGAATATTTCCAGTATGTCTCCCTTTAGGGCTCTTTCTGATTATCTTAGTAAAACAAACTCAAGACAAACAATCCTTCACAGCTTCATATTCTTTTAAAGGACAGGTAGGGCTTAAGTAATTGAAAAAAGTTAACAAACATATAAGAAACGAGCTAGTAAGTGGTGTATGTTACAGACTCGAGCCCAGGTTACACCTCTGCACGGGTGTGTTTGGTCTCTATTGCAGACGGCACCACAGAAGGATACAGGGTGGACTGTCCTCCAGATTCTTCCTCATGGCATCCTTCATTGCTTTCCGTGCAGTGAATGAGACAGCCAGGTGCTCATCTACTGGCACCATTGGCAAGGCAGTGAAATTGATGACATCCATCTTCCTGAAGTCAGCCATTGTCCAGTTTCTTGTAAACTGACAAACAGTAAGTTTCCACTTTTAAGAGCCTCTCATTCCTCACTACAATCTTGTTCTCTGTTCCACCAGCCTCCTGGGAATCACAAATAGCATACAACCATCTTAGAAAGCACAACCATGCTCATCTTGTAAGCAGGGCTGATAAGGAGGCACATGCTGCATGTTAATGGGGAATAAAGGCTTTTGTCTGAGAAGCCCATTTTCAAAAAATTTTTATTGGAGTATAGCTGATTTACAATGTTGTATTAGTTTCTGCTGTACAGCAAAGTGAATCCGTTATACATATACATATATCCATTCTTTTTAGATACTTTTCCCATATAGGTCATTACAGAGTATTGAGTAGAGTTCCCTGTGCTATACAGTAGGTCCTTATTAGTTATCTATTTTATATATAGTAGTGTGTATATGTCATTCCCAATCTCCCAATTTATCCCTCCCCTGCCCCTTTCCCCCTTGGTAATCATAAGTTTGTTTTCTACATCTGTGACTGTATTTCTGTTTTGTAAATAAGTTCATTTGTACCATATTTTTAGATTCCACATATAAGTGATATCATACGGTATTTGTTTTTCTCTTGTCTGACTTACTTCACTCAGTATGACAATCTCTAGGTCCTCCCATGTTGCTGCAGACGGCGTTATTTCATTCTTTTTTATGGCTGGGTAATGTTCCATTGTATATATGTACCACATGAGAAGCCCACATGTGTACATTGTATATAGGTACCACATTCTTAACAGAGAACTTCAAGGCATATATACTTTTGCTTTCTACCTGCTGATCCCCACCACCCCCTGATAAGAATTATTCTGGTTTTAAAAATAAGGCGACTAGGGGATTCCTGGTGGTCCAGTGGTTAGGACTCGGCGCTCTCACTGCCAGGGGCCCGGGTTCCATCCCTGGTTGGGGAACTAAGATCCCGTAAGCCACATGGTGTGGCCAAATAAATAAATAAATAAAAATAAGAAGACTAGACTGTTGAAAAGACAGGGCTCCAGACCATCCAGCAAGCCAGTTTCCAAGTTAGAAATGCAGTCAAATCTCTTTGGCTCTCTGAGCCTCACCTGTAAAGTCAGAGATTTGGATTAGGTCCCTAAGCCCCTTTTCAGCCCTCAGATGCTGGGCATCTATGATACTGGGTCCATCTACTCAGCATGAGGCTCCTAATCTAGCTGAGGCTTTCTGCTCCCTTTCAGGAAACTGGCCCCACACTACTTTTCCTCCTGGATTTGGAATATTCTGGCCACAGTGCTCTCCTGGGTCCTTGCTTATTGGCCAGGAGGAGTTCATCACTACCATCTCTGGGTCCTCCCTGTCCAGAGCCTGGTGGTATAGGCCTGGTTATAATGAAGTAAAAGACTCAGACCTGCCCTCAAGAAGCTCATACATAATGAAAAGAGAGAAAAGGTATAGTTTGATGGAAAACTTAACCGAGGTGTCCTTTCACAACAGCCTCCTTTCTTCTCCTTTGGTTCACGCCTTCTGCTCTGCTGTCTTCTCCCCAGCCATCCATCCTACATGCCTGCCCCACCGAACTTCTTCCTGGTCCCTGCCATGGTGTGTGCTTTGTGCCTCTATGCCTTTGTACATGCAATTCCCTCCTTTCAATCAGTGCAGGTGATATGTCTTTTTGGAAAACCTTCTTGAATTACTCCAGGCCATTAGTACCACCCCTTTTCTGTGAAGTCCAGGATTCTGCTTTCAACTCTCTATTACAGCACTTACAATACAGAACCAGAATTTATTTGCTTCTACGTCTTTCTCCATTAGGCAAATTACTCTCTAGGAATTAGGTTCACTCAATATTTGATTCCATTTTTAACTTACTCACCACACTTCTTTCTGGTCCAAAGAGGCTATCCATTTTGGGCTGTCCTAAGTCAGTTGGATTGTAGGAAAGGTTGGCCCAGGCTCAGGTCAAAACTATTATTTCCTGCCTCCTGCCCCTAGTCTTTAGCCATACAGGCAAGGGGGCGAGGGTAAAGAGGAGGCAGGTGCATTTTAGGGCTTCTCACTTTTATCCACCCACCCACCCACCGCCGCCAGCATGACTGGAAAACTCCATGTTCTCTGAAAAGCCAGGCTTAGGGGGACCCTGTTAAGAAGCCTCTTGCTTTAGCTTAACATTATTACCCATGCCTAATGGGAGAATTGAATATTATGCTTGTTAAAAGACACATTTAAAATACTCTGTTCACATCTGAGATTTTCATATCATTTTAGGATAAGTATTCTCTGAAGCATGATAAGTTTTCACTGTCACTATCTGGGGAGAAAAAATGGGTGGGGGAGCAAACTAACTTTATTGAATAACCACCCTGTGCCCAGCACTGTGCTGTATATTAGGGGCAGGTGAGTGGAAGAATAAAAAAGGTTCTGCCCTCATGGAGCACATATTCTGGCAGCTGAGATTTGAAAGTCTCTTGTTTAAGGTTAACACATTTTAACTTAAACATGTTAAACAAGTTAAAACAATGCTGACTTTGGAGTCAGACAGACTTTTGTTCAATTTATACTTCAGTCATTAAATGACTACTTACTGACTGCCCAACACAGCCAGCAATGTGTCCCTACTTGGGGACAGGTTGGTGAGCTAAACCAGACTTTATCCCTGCCTTAATGGAGCTTATGTCTACTAGGGGTGACAAGTGATAATTAATTATATATATATAACCATGAATTATAACTGACCACTGCTTCAAAGGGAGGGACATAGTGCTGTGAGAGACAATAGTGGATAATGACCTAGTCAAGGGGTGACAAGTGATAATTAATTATATACATAACCATGAATTATAACTGACCACTGCTTCAAAGGGAGGGACACAGTGCTCTGAGAGACAACATAATAGTGGATAATGACCTAGTCAAGGGAGTCACGACTTGAAGGAAGAGCAAGAGTTAATTAGATAAGTGGGGAGGGGAAATACCACCCAAGCAGAGGGACACACAGTAGAAAGACAGGAAAAGACTAGAGCGGTGCATCACAGTAGCCAGTAGCCACATGTGACAATTGAGCCCTTGGAATTTGGTTAGTGTAACCAAAACACTAAAATCTTAATTTTAGTTAATTAAAATTTAAAAACTGAAGCAGAATAAACTTTAAAATATTGATTGTATGTTGAAATGATCATATTTGGGACATATGAGTTAAAACATTAGTCATATTAACATCACCTGATTTTTTTTTACTTTTTAAAAAATATGGCTACTAGAAAATTCTAAATTATATATGTGGCCCACATTATGTTTCCATTGGACTGTGCTGGGTTAGACTATGTGGTTTGGTTCTAGGACACGGAACTCTCCCATTTTCAGTGAAGTAACGTGTAGTTGGAAGAAAACTGCACTTGGAGCCAGAGCCCTATGGGTCCTGCCCCTCACTGGATGGATGACCCGGTGCACTCACTAAGCAGCCAGTAAATCTCCCTTGAATGACCCGGAGTCTCTTCATTTGTCAAATGGAAACAGTAATACACACAGTTAGGATTTTAGGAGATCTGGAGTTGATTCTCGAGTAGCTCTCTGCCCCTTGCTCACTGTGCGACCCTGAAGCGGCCCCTGACCTCAGGTTCCCCTGCCCGTCAAAGCCGATGAGAGGCCTGGCGTGGGGAGGCTGGCAGGCAGGGTCACTGTCTGTCTGTTCATCTTACCTGAACGTCGGAATCCGACGAACTCGGGGCCTATTCCGCCACGGTTCCCTCAGGGAACCCTGTAAAGTTCTGGATGGGACACCCGACACCCGTGTCCCCACAACCACCAGGAAGGGGTGCGCTTTGTTTTGTGGTCTGGGAGGAGGAAGAGGAGGAGGGACGTCGGGGAGAGGCCCATTTTGCGTTTGTAAGTCCTGACGTTCTCCAGGCAACGCGGGCCGCAGCCACCACTCGCACCTTTCCCAAGACAACGGGGGCGTGGCGAGCCTCCACCTCATCCGCGAGACGCCGTTACCACGGCGACGGCCCCTGTAGGCCGGGGAGACCAGACCCAGGGGTTTGTGGGGAGGCTGAGTGTGGTTCCTCGTCCTAGCCTATAGCACGGGGCATGGAAGTGACTCCAGAAGACACTGCCTTTGTGGATTCCATCAAATATATCAGGAGTAGTCCTCAAGAGTTTCTGGTGCTTTGCGTAGGCTCGCGCTGGGGACCGTGCCGTGCCGGGCACCCCCACCTCCCTCGGTGGTAGAGCCCGGCGGGGCTGCGTGTGCGCGTGCGCGCGGCTCGTGGACGGGAGGCGCCCGCTGTCGAGGTCCCGGCGGGGGACGCGGCATTTGCTGGGTATCTAGCGGGAGGTCGGGGGTTTCTCTTGGAACCTAAGCTTCTGGGGCACGTCAGGTACGTCTCCGAGCCCGGCGTCGCCCGAGGGCCCGAGGAGGGTTAGAACTCCCGGGCGTTCCCCAGGGGACCCCAGGGCCTCTCCGCAGCTGGGGCAGCCGGAGGGCGCGGAGCAGGGGTCTGGGGCCGGGTTTACCGCAGGACCGTCACCTCCTTTATCCAAGTGTGTTTCCTCGTTTGTAAATTGGGGTGGTAATTCCTCTCATAAGTCAGCTGTGAAGGTGATTAACGAGAGTGTGCGAACGAAAGTTTGTTCGCTACCGTTAGTTTACAGCCCTGGGTGGGCGTGTACCTGCGTGGCTTATACTTGGTTGGCTCTGAATTCTTTGAGAATCCGATGAAAGCCAGAGACTGCTTCCTCACCTTCTTGTTAGATTAAAATAAGATAATGTATTTTATGGCCCATTGCAAACTGTAAAGCGTTGCACAGTGTTGAAGTGATTATTATCATCAGCGCAGAGGAGTAGACCTCATTTGAAGCCCAGTTCCAGCGCCTTCCCACAGCGTGACTGGGAACAAGTTACTTAACTTCTCTAAGCCTCAGTTTTCTGATCTGTAGACAGGAACAAACTACTTGATTTACTTCTGCCAGGGTTGTTGTGAGCATCAAATGCCACAGTTTTTTAAAAACACTAGAGCACAAAACAGTCTGTGAGTGGGTACTGTTGTTATCCTTGGGGCCCAGGGAAGGTAAGTTGCAGGGTCCCACTGGGGTTGAGAAGCAGAGCAATGGTTGGAACCTAGAAGCTCTCCTTTGTGCTGACCCCTTTCTCTCCAGGGAGTTTCACTGGAAAGAAGGCTTCCTTGGGCCAAGGGTACAGCTGGGACCTCTTGGTCCATACTAATGTTCTAGGATCCCAGGATCTCAGCCAGAGCTGTTTGTGGATGAGTGGATCTGACCTAAAAGCTAGTCCAGACCCTTCCTTTTCCTCATCTGTAATATATTGGTGACGGTGCTTGGCTTAAGTGTTGTGAGAATTAGTGAGGTCATGTGTGAAGTGCCCTCGTTAAAACCTGGAGGAATAGGGCTTCCCTGGTGGCGCAGTGCTTGAGAGTCCGCCTGCCGATGCAGGAGACGCGGGTTCGTGCCCCGTTTCGGGAGGATCCCACATGCCGCGGAGCGGCTGGGCCCGTGAGCCATGGCCGCTGAGCCTGCGCGTCCGGAGCCTGTGCTCCGCAAATGGGAGAGGCCACAACAGTGAGAGGCCCGCATAACGCAAGAAAAAAAAAAAAAAAAAAAAAAAAAAAAAACCTGGAGGAATAAAGTAACTTGGCCAGGGTTTAGCCGGCAACTGAGGGGCAGAGCCAGGCCTAGAACTTGGTCTGTTGTGTCCAGGTGATATGCTCAGGCTTAGTTCTCTTAGCACCACTGTGGGCTTTGCAAGAACAACTTGGCTTATTTTTCCTTCTTCAATTGGTCTCCAGATCTTGGAGGGGCAGGGACTGCTTTTTATCTGTTTTTTTTGTTCATTTGTTTGGTTTGTTTTTTTCATAAGTAATATATGGATATATTATCATTGTAATAATTCAGTAAATCCAGAAATATATTTCTTTAATATAACTTTATATTGTAACATGAAATTGCCACTCTTGGCTTTTTTTTACCTTTAAAATGGCAAATTCAGGGAATTCCCTGGTGGTCCAGTGGTTAGAACTCGGTGCTCTCACTGCCAGGGGCCCAGGTTCCATCCCTAGTTGGGGAGTTAAGATCCTGCACGCTGCGTGACTCGGCCAAATAAATTAGAATTAGAATTAAAAGTTTTTAAAAATGGCAAATTCAGTTGTCAGCCATCCTACTTCCTTTCCCAGATTTAACCACTGTGTGCAGTTTATCCCTCCAGATCTTTTTTATTTAGTGACCTATATGCTCGCTTTTTATTTTCTGTTTGTCTTCTCATCTGGGATTATAGTATACACATTGTTCTGTCGCTTGCTTTTTTTAAAAAAAATTTTATTTATTTATTTTTGGCTGCATTTGGTCTTCGTTGCTGTGGGATGGCTTTCTCTGGTTGCAGCGAGCGGAGGCTACTCTTCGCTGCGGTGCGTGGACTTCTCTTCGGACTTCTCAAGCCACTTCTCGTTGCTTCTGTTGTTGCGGAGCACAGGCTCTAGGCATGTGGGCTCAGTAGTTGCGGCTCTTGGGCTCTGGAGCGCAGCCTCAGCAGTTGTGGTGCACGGGCTTAGTTGCTCTGCGGCATGTGGGATCTTCCCGGAACAGGGCTCGAACCCATATCCCCTGCATCGGCAAGCAGATTATTAACCACTGCGCCACCAGGGAAGTCCCTCGCTTGCTTCCTTAATGTTAGAGTGGTCCATGTACAGCTGTCTGTCTGTCTTTACTTGACGTCTAGGACTCCCTTATAAGAATGTGCCACCATGTATTTGGCTACACCAACCATTGGTAGGCATTTTGAATTGTTTCTTACTTTTCACTGTTATCAACAATAGAGAACATTTGTGTGAACATTTCCAATTCTTTCTGAAGGAGAGTTTTTAGAAGCAGATTTGCTGCCCAAAAAGTGTGAACATGAAAAACTTTGCTAGCTTTTGCCTAATTGAAAAAATGATAGCATCTTATGTTTCCACGAAGAGTAAATGAAACTATCTTTTTCTCCATGCCCTCACCAGCATTAGATATTATTGAGCTCTTAAATTTTGCCAATGTGATGGATGAAAATGCTTCCTTTTAGGATGTACCCTACAAGGTTTTTTTAATTCTTAATTTATCTTTTGATTTTTTTAATTTAAAATTTTTAATTAAAAAATTTTTTAAAATTTATTTTTAAATTTTTAAATTTTATTTATTTATTTAATACATTTATTTATCTATCGCTGCGTTGGGTCTTCGTTGCTGTGCATGGGCTTTCTCTAGTTGCGGCAAGTGGAGGCTACTCTTTGTTGCGGTGCGTGGGCTTCTCATTGTGGTGGCCTCTCTTGTTGCGGAGCATGGGCTGTAGGCATATGGGCTTCAGTAGTTGTGGCTCGTGGGCTCTAGAGAGCAGGCTCAGTAGTTGTGGTGCATGGGCTTAGTTGCTGCGTGGCATGTGGGATCTTCCTGGACCAGGGATTGAACCCATGTGCCCTGCACTGGCAGGAGGATTCTTAACCAGTGTGCCACCAGGGAAGTCTCCCCTACAAGTTATTAATACAAGGATAATTTGGTATACATCTTTAGCCAGCTGGCCATGGCTGTGGACCTTGGGAAAATTGGATAACTTCTCCTAGCCCTAGTTTTCTCATCTCTGATATGGACAGGAAAATTACCTTATGGGGTTCCTACAGGGAATAAAAGAAATTTATGAAGTGTGCCTAGCATCGTGTCCAAACCCTAGTGGTTACTCAGGAAGTGATATTAGTTTTTGTTGTGACCTTTTCTTTTTTGAGTTAAAAATCTTACTTCCTGGATATTCCCATTTCATTCCTGTTCTGCTCTCTGTAGACGTAAGATTAATTGTCTTCCCTCTTCCACCCTTTTTCTTTTCTCCAGCAGAAATAATGCCAGGGGCTTCCACTATGTTTTGGATGACATGATAGCACAGCTTCAAACTGCCTCATCATCTTAGTCCTCAGTGATATCCCGTCCACCACCAAGCTGGAATCATTCTCTTTGTCCAAGTCCAAAAGTGTTGTGCCCCACCCCAAATGCCACCTTCCAGGTTGTGGGTCTACCACTGTTTGTTGTTTTGGGGTTTTTTTTGAATTTTATTTAATTTATTTTTTTATACAGCAGGTTCTTATTAGTCATCAGTTTTATACACATCAGTGTATACATGTCAATCCCAATCGCCCAATTCATCACACCACCACCACCCACCCTCCCGCCACTTTCCCCCCTTGGTGTCCATACGTTTGTTCTCTACATCTGTGTCTCAATTTCTGCCCTGCAAACCAGTTCATCTGTACCATTTTTCTAGGTTCCACATATATGCGTTAATATACGGTATTTGTTTTTCTCTCTCTGTTTTTCTCTCTCTGACTTACTTCACTCTGTATGACAGGCTGTATGACAGCCTCTAGATCCATCCATGTCTCAAAAAATGACCCAATTTCGTTCCTTTTTATGGCTGAGTAATATTCCATTGTATATGTGTACCACATCTTCTTTATCCATTCATCTGTCGATGGTCATTTAGGTTGCTTTCATGACCTGGCTATTGTAAATAGAGCTGCAATGAACATTGGAGTGCATGTGTCTTTTTGAATTATGGTTTTCTCTGGGTATATGCCCAGTAGTAGGATCGCTGGATCATATGGTAATTCTATTTTTAGTTTTTTAAGGAACCTCCATACTGTTCTCCATAGTGGCTGTATCAATTTACATTCCCAACAACAGTGCAAAAGGGTTCCCTTTTCTCCACACCCTCTCCAGCATTTGTTGTTTGTAGATTTTCTGATGACGCCCATTCTAACTGCTGTGAGGTGATACCCTCATTGTAGTTTTGATTTGCACTTCCCTAATAATTAGTGACGTTTTGCAGCTTTTCATGTGCTTCCTGGCCATCTGTATGTCTTCTTTGGAGAATTGTCTATTTAGGTCTTCTGCCCATTTTTGGATTGGGTTGTTTGTTTTTTTAATATTGAGCTGCATGAGCTGTTTATATATTTTGGAGATTAATCCTGTGTCTGTTGATTCGTTTGCAAATATTTTTTCCCATTCTGAGGGTTGTCTTTTCGTCTTGTTTATGGTCTTCTTTGCTGTGCAAAAGCTTTGAAGTTTCATTAGGTCCCATTTGTTTATTTTTGTTTTTATTTCCATTACTCTAGGATGTGGATCAAAAAAGATCTTGCTGTGATTTATGTCAAAGAGTGTTCTTCCTACCTTTTCCTCTAAGAGTTTTATAGTGTCCAGTCTTACACTTAGGTCTCTAATCCATTTTGAGTTTATTTTTGTGTATGGTGTTAGGGAGTGTTCTAATTTCATTCTTTTACATGTAGCTGTCTAGTTTTCCCAGCACCACTTATTGAAGACACTGTCTTTTCTCCATTGTATATCCTTGCCTCCTTTGTCATAGATTAGTTGACCATATGTGTGTGGGGTTATCTCTGGGCTTTCTATCTTGTTCCATTGACTTATGTTTCTGTTTCTGTGCCAGTACCATATTGTTTTGATTAGTGTAGCTTTGTAGTATAGTCTGAAGTCAGGGAGTCTGATTCCTCCAGCTCTGTTTTTTTTCCTCAAGACTGCTTTGGCCATTCGGGGTCTTTTGTGTCTCCATACAAATTTTAAGATTTTTTTGTTCTAGTTCCATAAAAAATGCCATTGCAAATTTGATAGGGTTTGCATTGAATCTGTAGATTACTTTGGGTGGTATAGTCATTTTCACAATATTGATTCTTCCAATCCAAGAACATGGTATATCTCTCCATCTCTTGGTATCATCTTTAATTTCTTTCATCAGTGTCTCGTAGTTTTCTGCATACAGGTCTTTTGTCTCCCTAGGTAGGTTTATTCCTAGGTATTTTATTCTTTTTGTTGCAATTGTAAATGGGAGTGTTTCCTTAATTTCTCTTTCAGATTTTTCATCATTAGTGTATATAGGAATGCAAGAGATTTCTGTGCATTAATTTTGTAAACTGCAACTTTACCAAATTCATTGACTAGCTCTAGTAGTTTTCTGGTGGCATCTCTTTAGGATTCTCTATGTATAGTATCATGTTCTCTGCAAACAGTGCCAGTTTTACTTCTTCTTTTCCAGTTTGTATTCCTTTTATTTCTTTTTCTTCTCTGATTGCTGTGGCTAGGACTTCCAAAACTATGTTGGTGACAGTGGACATCCTTGTCTTGTTCCTGATCTTAGAGGAAATGCTTTCAGTTTTTCACCATTGAGAATGATGTTTGCTGTGGGTTTGTCATATATGGCCTTTATTATGTTGAGGTAGGTTCCCTCTATGCCTACTTTCTGGCAGGTTTTTCTCATAAATTGGTGTTGAATTTTGTCAAAAGCTTTTTTTGCATCTATTGAGATGATCATGTGGTTTTTCTTCTTCAATTTGTTAATATGTTGTATCACATTGATTTGCATATATTGAAGAATCCTTGCATCCCTGGGATAAATCCCACTTGATCATGGT
>NW_006780611.1:10011375-10012531 GCF_000442215.2 Lipotes vexillifer | reverse complement strand
CATGTGGGATCCTCCCGAAACGGGGCACGAACCCGCGTCTCCTGCATCGGCAGGCGGACTCTCAAGCACTGCGCCACCAGGGAAGCCCGTTGTATGATCCTTTTAATGTGCAGTTGGATTATGTTTGCTAGTATTTTGTTGAGGCTTTTTGCATTGTGTTCATCAGTGATATTGGCCTATAGTTTTCTTTTTTTGTGACATATTTGTCTGGTTTTGGTATCAGGGTGATGGTGGCCTCATAGAATAAATAAAGTTTTATTGGAACACAGCCTCACCATGTATTACCTACGGCTGCTTTCATGCTGCAAGGGCAGAACTGAGCAGTTGCAACAGAAACCATCTGGCCCACAAAACCTAAAATATTTACTGTATAGCCGTTTACTGAAAAAGTTTGCTAATCCCTGTCTTATACTAACAGAGCCCCATATTTTTTTTTTTCTTTCCGGTACGCGGGCCTCTCACTGCCGTGGCCTCTCCCGTTGCGGAGCACAGGCTCCGGACATGCAGGCGCAGCGGCCATGGCCCATGGGCCCAGCCGCTCCGCGGCATGTGGGATCTTCCTGGACCGTGGCACGAACCTGTGTCCCCTGCATCGGCAGGCGGACTCTCAACCACTGCACCACCAGGGAAGTCCCTGTGCAATTTTTTGAGAGAGTTTGAGAAGGATGGGTGTTAGCTCTTCTCTAAATGTTTGATACAATTCACCTGTGAAGCCATCTGGTCCTGGACTTTTGTTCATTGAAAGATCTTTAATTACATTTTCAATTTCATTACTTGTGATTGGTCTGTTCATATTTTCTGTTTCTTCCTGGTTCAGTCTTGGAAGGTTATACCTTTCTAAGAATTTGTCCATTTCTTCCGGATGGTCCATTTTATTGGCATAGAGTTGCTTGTAGTAGTCTCTTAGGATGCTTTGTATTTCTGTGGTGTCTGTTGTAACTTCTCCTTTTTCATTTCTAAGTTTATTGATTTGAGTGCTCTCCTTGTTTTTCTTGATGAATCTGGCTAATGGTTTATCAACTTTGCTTATCTTCTCAAAGAACCAGCTTTTATTGATCTTTGCTATTGTTTTCTTTGTTTCTATTTCATTTATTTCTGCTCTGATCTTTATGATTTCTTTCCTTCTGCTAACTTTGGGTTTTGTTTGTTCTTCTTT
>NW_006780611.1:10000872-10010861 GCF_000442215.2 Lipotes vexillifer | reverse complement strand
TATAATTGTTATATCTTCTTCTTGGATTGTTCACTTGATCATTATGTAGTGTCCTTCCTTGTCTCTTGTAACATTCTTTATTTTAAAGTCTATTTTATCTGATATGAGTATTGCTACTCCAGCTTTCTTTTGATTTCCATTTGCATGGAATATCTTTTTCCATCCCCTCACTTTCATTCTGTATGTGTTGCTAGGTCTAAAGTGGGTCTCTTGTAGACAGCATATAGATGGGTCTTGTTTTTGTATCCATTCAGCAAGCCTGTGTCTTTTGGTTGGAGCATTTAATCCATTCACGTTTAAGGTAATTATCGATATGTATCTTCCTATGACCATTTTCTTAATTGTTTTGGGTTTGTTTTTGTAGGTCCTTTTCTTCTCTTGTGTTTCCCACTTAGAGAATTTCCTTTAGCATTTGTTGTACAGCTGGTTTGGTGGTGCTGAATTCTCTTAGCTTTTGCTTGTCTGTAAAGCTTTTGATTTCTCCATCGAATCTGAATGAGATTCTTGCCGGGTAGAATAATCTTCATTGTAGGTTCTTCCCTTTCATCACTTTAAGTCTATCATGCCACTCCCTTCTGGCTTGTAGAGTTTCTGCTGAGAAATCAGCTGTTAACTTTATGGGAGTTCCCTTGTATGTTATTTGTTGTTTTTCTCTTGCTGCTTTCAATAAGTTTTTCTTTGTCTCTAATTTTTGCCAATTTGATTACTATGTGTCTTGATGTGTTTCTCCTTGAGTTTATCTTGTATGGGACTCTCTGCACTTCCTGGACTTGGGTGGCTATTTCCTTTCCCATGTTAGGGAAGTTTTCGACTATAATCTCTTCAAATATTTTCTCTGGTCTTTTCTCTCTCTGTTCTCCTTCTGGGACCCCTATAACGCGAGTGTTGTTGCATTTAATGTCGCAGAGGTCTCTGAGGCTGTCTTCATTTCTTTTCATTCTTTTTTCTCTATTCTGTTCAGCAGTGAATTCCACCGTTCTGTCTTCCAGATTCCTTATCTGTTCTTCTGCTTTAGTTATTCTGCTGTTGATTCCTTCTAGTGTAGTTTTCATTTCAGTTATTGTATTGTTCATCTCTGTTTGTTTGTTCTTTAATTCTTCTAGATCTTTGTTAAACATTTCTTGCATCTTCTCGATCTTTGCCTCCATCTTTTTCCGAGGTCCTGGATCATCTTCACTATCATTATTCTGAATTATTTTTCTGGAAGGTTGTCTATCTCCACTTCATTTAGTTGTTTTTCTGGGGTTTTATCTTGTTTCTTCATCTGGTACATAGCCCTCTGTCTTTTAATCTTGTCTATCTGTGAATATGTTTTTTGTTCCAGAGGCTGCAGGCCTGTAGTTCTTGCTTCTGCTCTCTGCCCTCTGGTGGATGAGGCTATCTGAGAGGCTTGTGCAGGTTTCCTGATGGGAGGGACTGGTGGTGGGTAGAGCTGACTGTTGCTCTGGTGGGCAGAGCTCAGCAAAACTTTAATCCGATTGACTGCTGATGGGTGGGGCTGGGTTCCCTCCCTGTTGGTTGTTTGGCCTGTCGCAACCCAACACTGGAACCTACTTGGGCTCTTTGGTGGGGCTAATGGTGGACTCTGGGAGGGCTCACGCCGAGGAGTACTACCCAGAACTTCCGCTGCCAGTGTCCTTGTCCCCACGGTGAGCCACAGGCACCCCCAGCCTCTGCAGGAGACCCTCCAACACTAGCAGGTTGGTCTGGTTCAGTCTCCCCTGGGGCCACTGCTTCTTCCCCTGAGTCCCGATGTGCACACTACTTTGTGTGTGCCCTCCAAGAGTGGAGTCTCTGTTTCCCCCAGTCCTGTCGAAGTCCTGCAGTCAAACCCCACTAGCCTTCAACATCTGATTCTCTAGGAATTCTTCCTCCCGTTGCTGGACCCCCAGGTTGGGAAGCCTGACATGGGGCTCAGAACCTTCACTCCAGTGGGTGGACTTCTGTGGTTTAAGTGTTCTCCAGTCTGTGAGTCACCCACCCAGCAGTTATGGAATTTGATTTTACTGTGATTGTGCCCCTCCTACTGTCTCATTGTGGCTTTTCCTTTGTCTTTGGATGTGAGGTATCTTTTTTGGTGAGTTCCAGTGTCTTCCTGTCAATGATTGTCCAGCAGGTAGTTGTGATTCTGGTGTTCTCACAAGAGGGAGTGAGAGCACGTCGTTCTACTCCGCCATCTTGGTTCAGGGCTCTCTATCACTGCTTTCTTTGTTTGTTTGTTTGTTTTTGCGGTACTCGGGCCTCTTGTGGCCTCTCCCGTTGCGGAGCACAGGCTCCGGACGCGCAGGCTCAGCGGCCATGGCTCACGGGCCCAGCCACTCCATGGCATGTGGGATCTTCCCAGAACGGGGCACGAACCCGTGTCCCCTGCATTGGCAGGCGGACTTTCAACCACTGCACCACCAGGGAAGCCCTCTACCACTGTTTTTAATCACAAACACACACCAGTAAAACTCTCATGAGCACACACCTCTAAATGTCCTATTTATAAGTCGTTTATGCATATATTTCTGTACAGTGTATATATGAATTGTAAAGCTTCCAAAGAAGCTTCTAAACTTTTATCATTAATTTTAGTGATGTTAATTTCCGCATCACTGAAAACAGCACAGAATTTCTTCATTTTCTCATTGAATATATGTCTTGCTAATTGTGATGAATTCCTACTTTGAGTTATCATTTAATGATAGTTGACATGCAACCTTGTTTCAGGTAGTCTTGAGAAATTCCCTCTTTTTTTGGCCAACTTCCTGTCAGATATGATAAACTCATTACTATTTCTTTCTCATAATGTGCTGAAGGAAGATTTTTCTACCTAAGAGTAGGAAAAGTGAGAGCTCTGGTTCTTTCTTTTTGCTTACCTGTGCTTTCATTATTGTTATCATCAGTCTACAGTTTCTTAGAGGGAATCTTTTTTGCGGTACATGGGCCTCTCACTGTTGTGGCCTCTCCCGCCTCGGAGCACAGGCTCCGGATGCGCAGGCTTAGGAGCCATGGCTCACGGGCCCAGCCGCTCTGCAGCATGTGGGATCTTCCCGGACCAGGGCATGAACCCGTGTCCCCTGCATCGGCCGGTGGACTCTCAACCACTGCGCCACCAGGGAAGCCCGAGGGAATCTTTTTAAGCTGTTTGTGTATTACACATTAAAATTGGGTAATACATGGGAAGAAATGAACCATGACCCTGCCCTACACCACATACAAAAGTTAATTGCAGATAAGTTATAGTCCTAAATGTGAAAGCTGCAAGAAGAAAATTTCCAAAAGTTAATATATGAAAATATCGTGACCTTAGGCAAAAATTTCTTAAATAGGACACAAAAACACTAATCATTAAAAAAAAATTTTGATAAGTTAGATCCCATTAAAATTAAGAACTTCTTTAATCAAAAAGGAACCAATAGGACTTCCCTGGTGACTCAGTGGTTAAGAATCTGCCTGCTAATGCAGGGGACACAGGTTCGAGCCCTGGTCCTGGAAGATCCTACATGCTGCAGAGCAACTAAGCCCGTGTACCACAACTACTGAGCCTGCTTTCTAGAGCCCGTGAGCCACAGTTGCTGAGCCCTTGTGCCACAGCTACTGAAGCCCATGCGCCTAGAGTCTGTGCTTCGCAACAAGAGAAGCCACTGCACTGAGAAGCCCGTGCACCACAACAAAGAGTAGTCCCCGCTCGCTGCATCTAGAGAAAGCCCGCGCTCAGCAACAAAGACCCAATGCAGCCAAAAATAAATAAATAAAATTTTAAGGAAAATGAAAAAAACTTAAAGCGAAACCAATAAAAAAGTAAAAATGGGGCTTCCCTGGTGGCGCAGTGGTTTGGAGTCCGCCTGCCGATGCAGGGGATACAGGTTCGTGCCCCGGTTCGGGAAGATCCCACATGCTGCGGCGTAGCTGGGCCCGTGAGCCATGGCCACTGAACCTGTGCATCCGGAGCCTGTGCCCCGCAACAGGAGAGGCCACAACAGTGAGAGGCCCGCGTACCGCAAGGAAAAAAAAAAAAAAGCAAAAAGGCAAGTACCAGAAAAGGCTTCATTTCTTGAAAATGGAGTATATATAGAAGCTGTTGCCCTAGCTGTGAGTCTTACCAGTGTTCAGGAATAAGTAGGATCACATGTCTTGCCCTAGAGTGTAAATCTGGTGATGCCAATTTATGACAAAACTTAAGACAGGCCAGTTAGGCACTTGCCTGTGGTTAACATGAACTGTAGAGCCACACAGACCTGCATTCTAATACTCACTCACACTTACGACCTTAGTCTTTCTAAACTGCATCTGTCAAATAGGTATAGGAAGAGGAACTAAACAAAGAGTGGTTGTGAGGCCTGAGATATTGCCCAGGTTTTGGCACTATGCCTAGCACATAGTGAGCCCTCAGCACATGGGAGCTGAGGATTGTTACCCAGGATTGTTAATGGCCACGTGATAAGATGTGTGTTTTCATGATTCCAGGACGGGGCCACAAGGTCACTGACCCAACTCTTTGTATCCCTGACTTTTTCTGACCCTAGGAGAAGGAAGCATTGACCTTTCCTTCATCAGGCCAAAGATGCCTCTCTTTGGGAGGACATTCAGTCCGAAGAAGACACCCCCTCGGAAGTCTGCGTCTCTCTCCAACCTGCATAATGTGAGTGTCAGCACGGGGCTCGACCTGGTGTGCAGCATGACTGGAGCATCGAGCCTGATTTCTTATGGAAAGTGTGGTCCTCCAGAGGTATCCTCGTGGGAGGGCATCCTTTTAATTCATATTATTGCTGAAAACATTTTTAAACTCCTTTTTGGGAATTATTGTCAGAGCTTGTTGAAGAACCTTAAAAGATAGTCATCCTCATTATGATTTTGGGGACCAAATGATGTTATCCAGTTTGACTTCACTTGACTCCCAAGACTTGTCCAGGAATCAGTTTTAGTCATGTCTAAGTATCAAATTTATTCTCAAAGGATGATGTTTTGCTATCATTAAGAGCGTTCAGAAGGATATATCACAGCTCCAAAAACAGTTTCTGAGCTCCTTGAGGGCAGAGGGGTTGCATTCATTTCTGTATATCCAGTACCAGTCCTGGTGCAGGGTGGGCGCTCAGTGAGCTGTAGAAACACTGAAAAACACATTAAAGAACAGCTACTACTACTCATTGGGCCTTAGCATTTTATGCCTTTTCCAGGACATACGTAGCTCCATAAGAGACAAATGATAGCTTGGGCTTATTACATTTAAAAAGAATTTTTCACTTTATTCAAAATTTACAGTAGGATTTCTTTCTTTCTTTTTTTTTTTTTTTATGCGGTACGTGGGCCTCTCACCGCTGTGGCCTCTCCCGTTGCGGAGCACAGGCTCCGGCCGCACAGGCCCAGCAGCCATGGCTCACGGGCCCAGCCGCTCCGTGGCACGTGGGATCCTCCTGGACCGGGGCACGAACCCGCGTCCCCTGCATCAGCCACCAGGGAAGCCCGTACAGTAGGATTTCTTAAACTGCTAAGTGCCTGTACATATGAAATAATTCAGTTTGCAAATTTCAGCATATATAGCTTTTCCAGAAAATATCTATGGTATAAAGGTGTACATTTCTTCTCTCTTACAGTTTAAAGTTTGGGGGGTACCTTATTTAATTTTCTGACTTAAAAACAATTACTAAATGTGCTGGGTAATGATTATAAAGAGGAAATGAGTTGTTGGGATCATACCGTTGGCAGAAGAGGTGCTGGGCCTAGAGCCCCTGTGCTCCGGCCTCCCAAAGCCAGCATGCGCGTCTCCCCCACAGTTGGATCGGTCGACCCGGGAGGTGGAGCTGGGCCTTGACTATGGAACGCCCACCATGAACCTGGCCGGGCAGAGCCTGAAGTTTGAAAACGGCCAGTGGATAGCAGGTGGGCTGCATTTCCTACCATTTTGCCCAGCAGGATGGTGGAAGGAACCTCCCCTTGTGACTGCTGCTTGTGTCCTTCCACCAGAGACAGGGGTTAGTGGAGGTGTGGACCGGAGGGAGGCCCAGCGCCTCCGGAGGCGGAACCAGCAGCTGGAGGAAGAGAACAATCTCTTGCGGCTGAAGGTGGACATCCTGCTGGACATGGTGAGGAGGGTGGTGGGGAGGGAAGCCTTGGCTTTCCTTGGGCAGGTCCACTGCAAGTCCTTTCAGCCAGCCCACACCTCTCGAGTGGCAGTTTGCTCAGGTACATTGCTGTGAATCCAAAGATATAAAACCAAATCAGACACAGTCCCCACCCCCCAGTCTAGTGGGGAGATAGACAGTAAACATAGTGACAGTGCTTCATGGTAAGGGCAGTGATTAAAGTCTGTCCACGGCCTGGCATCCACACATGGGAGAGAGATTCATTCTGTCCAGTCGGGAGGATGTTGCAGGGGAAGGGATATTTGAGCTGAATGTGGAAAGATAAAGGTGGGAATGGAGGCTGGGCTGAAGGGAAGAAGGACAGCCTGCTCCTGGCTGGGCGAGGCCCTGTCCCACGCAGCCATTAGTCAGTGCCCTGCGCAGACCTGCCGAGGGGCACTCCCTGCGTTGGCATCTGTTTCCTGTGGCTTTTAAAAACCCAACAACCTGTTGAGCCTAGGGCTGTGTGTGACGGTTGGTTGAGAGGCAGCAGAGCACACACTGCAGTGGTTAAGAGCAGGTGTCTAGAGCTAAACTGCCCAGGTCCCTGGCCCAGCTCCACCACTGGCTGTGTGACTTCAGGCAAGTTACTTAACTGCTCTGTATCTGTAAGAAACATGGTATCTTCAGCAATAAAATGGGCACCATAGTAGGATCTACCTCATTAGTGAGTTAATAATATAAGCAAAGCTCTTGGAATAGTGTCTTGCTCAGGAACTGCAGCTCTTCTGTTTCACAGTAAGCTGACCTCTGGAGTTTGTATCTCTCTATCCCTGCCTGGAGTGTCTTCCACCCTCTCCTCTAAAGACCACTGAAGGATTCTGATGCTGGAAGTGGCATGCTTTTTTAAACATTTTTATGTGAGCCACGACTCAGAAGCACCTTAGACCTTAGTCCTTTAACCTTAAAATCACCAATATTTGCCTTTTTCATCCCCTGGAACCCGGTGTCCTTCGCGCAGTGAGTGCCATGCGATCCTAGGTGATCAAAAATGTTGATAGAATGGATGGTGAATGTTCTTCAAGTGCTTGAGGCCCTGGGTCATCAGGAGGTTACTTTCCGCCCAGTTACCAAGGGGTTCCCGTCGTGGAGGCTGCCGGCAGCGTTAAGGGAAATGCCGTGGGGCTTCTCCCAGCGCGCAGCGCTGGCCTTGCCAACCTGAAACGTAGCCCAGAAACGTCCTTCTTTATAACGGTTTGCTGCTCTACTTCCAGCTCTCTGAGACCACTGCCGAATCCCACTTAATGGAGAAGGAGCTGGATGAACTGAAGAGTGTCAGCCGGCGGAGAAAATGAAGACCCCAAAGCCACCCGTTAGGCGCACAGGGGGAAACCCATTCGTCAGAAGAGGAGGATGTGGCTGAGGGAATTTTTAACCAAACTAGTGGATTAGGTCCTGGGAGAGAGTATCATATAATGGAGCCAAAAGGCACTGGCCCCCTTAGGTTGGCAGTAGGAAGGTGACAATGTGGTGGATTCCAGGCCAGTCCTGTGCTTCACAGCACAGGGAGACCTCCTCAGGGAGGTCTGGGGTGACGGAGGCCTTTGGGTGTTCTCCAGTTACTTAACACACAAACGCCCATGGCCCAGGCTCAAGCCTGTTGGACGGAGTTCATCGTATCATCCCCTCACACTGTTGTGTGTGGTGTGGCATCAGGTGTACAGAGCCTTGTTGTTAGAGGTCTCAGATAAGAAGGTCTCCTGGTTCTCTGCCCTTCAGGCCACTCCATCCTTTAAAGAACACTCGTTCCCCAAATCCACAGCCTCCTCTGGCTCCAGCTTCTCAGCGGCAAGCACCGACCTCCCATGGCAACACTATATTTTTGTGCTACTTTCCTGTTTACCCTACTTTTTTAAATTAAATGATGTTCTATAATCTCTCTCTGGCCAAAGTGACTGAAAAAAGAAACATCAGTTCTTGAAGAAGTAAGTAATGGAGGCTGGGTTCTAAGCTTCCGATGCTCCATCCAAAGACAGAACTTTTAGGTTGTGGGGGAAGGTCACCGTTGCAGAAGAAGCGTTCCAGCTTCCTGGGCGTCGGCAGAGGCTGATCTGGAACAGAGCAGTCTCTCTGCTCAAATTCCCCTGCCTTCCTCTTTCGGGGTGCTGGAACTAGCCTGGGCCGGGCAGGGACCGAGTGGTTGGGAAGGGGGCCTGGTTTCCTGGAGTGGGAATCTGTGTCTTCGAGTGGGCTGGACTTCTCTGGCTGGGGGAGGGAGCCAGCCAAATGCAGTAAGAGGGAGTCGAGCTTCCAAAGTCAAGGGGGAAGGCACTGAGGCTGGGGACACAGAGCCCCAGGCTTTAGACCAGGGATGGCTACTAAGGTCAGAACACCTGTTTCCCACCTGGACGGGGCTCAGGATGTTGTTCACACTCTCATTTCCTCCTCAGCTCGGCCCTGTGGAGCAGGGCCTCTCAGTCAGCACGCCTATTGGCAGATAAGGAAGCAAACCCCAGGAGGTTCAGAAACTGGTCTAGGATCAGACAGCAGAAGTGTGGGAGCCTGCTGATTCCCAGCCCACATTGAAAGAGGGGAGCTGGGTGGGGGGCTGCCTCAAATGGAGGCTGCTGTGCGTAGGCCACCCTCAGGGCCAGCTCCATGGGGGATGGATAGAGAAGCATGATCTGTAGCCCCAGCCCATAACCTTCCTTCCTGATAATAGGAGAGACTAAGTCAGAAGACATTGGAAAAGGATGTTACATGTGGGTGTAAATCTTCAGGTGCAGATAATAGGCGCAATTGAGAGTTTGCTTATTCCTAGACCAGTATCATTAGCAACCATTTACCCTGCACCCTGGATACCAGACATCTATAGACAGTCCCCCTGACTTATGATGGTTCAACTTAAAATTTTTCGACTTCATGGTGGTACAAAAGTGATACACATTTAGTATAAACTGTACTTTGAATTTTGAATTTTGATAGTTTTCCGGGCCAGCAAAATGCAATACGATGCTCGTGATGCGAGGCAGTTGCAGTGAGCTGCAGCTCCCCATCAGCACGCAGTCACGAGGATAAACAATCAACACACTTAAAACCAGTCTGGACCCAGACAACCACTCTGTTTTTCATTTTCATTTCAGTACAGAATCCGAAAAATTACATGAGATATTCAACACTTTTTGTAAAATAGGCTTTGTGTTAGATGATTTTGCCCACCTGTAGGCTAATGTAAGTGTTCTGAGCACATGTAAGTTGGCTAAGCTACGATGTCTGGTAGGTTAGGGGTATTACATGCATTTTCGACTTATATTTTCAACTTATGATGGGTTTATTGGGACATAAACCAAAGAAGGGCTATATTTCTAATTCTCATGAGAATTTTTCAAGTTTGTTATCTTCATCCCCTGCTTTTAGATGAAGAAACAAGCCCAGCAAGGTGATACAGCTGGGAGGGAAGGAGCTAGGACTGAAACCTTTGGAGTCAGGAGGGGCACGTTTGGTTGTCATAGTGACGTGGTTCCTGGTCCCCTCTGTACCACCACTGGCACCTGAGGGGGCTGCAGCCATGTGGGACAGCTCTGCAGTGAAGGAGGACTTGTATTTGGGGTGATGAAGGAAGCAAACCATTGGTGAGTTTCAGCACAGGAATGCTATGATTGACTTAAAGAAAAAGATCCCTCTGGCTTCTGTGTGGTCAGAACAGACTGAAGAGCTCAAGGCTGGGACCAGGGAAGCGGCAGCAGAGAGGTGAAGTGGTCAAATTCTAGGCAGGAATTGAAGGTGGAGCCCACCGTCAAATTGTAAGTTTGCTGATGGATGTGGTGTGTGAGCTGAGTCAAGGATAATCCTATTAATGAAAATTTGTAAGAAACAGGAAAAAGAATCAGCTATATGTCACCACCCTAACCTTTGTTGGTTTATTCCGCCGCCCCCCCCCCC
>NW_006780611.1:9971150-10000824 GCF_000442215.2 Lipotes vexillifer | reverse complement strand
CCCCCCCCCCGCCACTGAAATGCTACGTACTTTCAGGAATTCCCTGGCGGTCCAGTGGTTAGGACTCTGCGCTTTCACTGCTGAGGACCCATGTTCAATCCCTGGTCAGGGAGCTAAGATCCTGAAAGCTGGGCGGTGTGGCCAAAAAAAAAGAAAAAAAAATGCTACCTACTTTAAAGATTTACCTTTTTGTCTGATACATCTATTAGGTTCTGCCTAAAATACTTCCTCCTCAAAGCCTTTATTGACCAAATCTACTACTTGTGGGGGCACCCAAGTAAATAGTGCTGTCTACTTGACGTTAGCATTTGTAACCACTACAACGGTTTTGTAAATTTCTGAGCTGAGTGTCAGATAAGGGAAGAAATGTTACTGAAGAGCTGAGATTGAAAGTTCTGCGGGTGTGAGGGAGGGAGTGCAAAAAAATCAGAGGAAGTCTTAACAGTTTGAGGCTTAGCACAATTGTACAGATATGGGCTAATTGTACAGATATGCACAATTGTACAGATATGGGCTAATGTGTATGTTTTATTGGGGGGGAGTACTTACAGCTTTTGTAAAATTCTCGAAGGGATCTATGCCCCACACCGAACCGAACTGAATTAGGAACTACTATATTACCAGTTTCACATTCTGACAAGACAGGAACAGGAAAGGTGGAAACCATGGACTTGAGGGATAGAGAATGAGAGGAGCTGGGGGGTGGGTTTCTAGAACACCTCATCATCATCCAGATGGCAGAGTCAGCTTTGTGCCCAGCATGAGACATTATCACTTACTTGATGGCACTCTTACTTGTGCCTCGATTGAGGCCCCTGGGCTGGCGTCAGTCTTACCATATGTCTTCTTTGCTGCCACTGAGCATTTCCCCTTGAAACCATCAGTGAAGGTTTCCCTTCTTCATCTCCAGCAGCTCCTCCTCGAATCTCTTGGATCTGGGGGAAGAAAGTGCCCCTCCCCGCCCCTGACCTTTTTTGGGGGATTTTTGGGGGGATAGTTCTGTTTTTCTTGTTGTTGTTATTACTCTTATTTTTTTTTTTTTGCTTTTAATTAAATTGTTTTATGTGGCAAAACGCATAACAAAATTTACCATCTTAACTATTTTAAAGCATACAGTTAAGTAATATTAGTACATTCATTCTGTTGTACAGCCATCACCACCACCCATCTCCATAACGGTTCATCTTGTAAAACTGAAGCTGTTGTATACCCATCAAAAACTAACTCCCCATCTCCTCCTCCCTGCCAGCCCCTGGCAACCACCATTCTACTTTCTGTCTATGATTTTGACTAAGTACCCCCTGACCTGTCTGATGCCACAGGGCTCTGTCTTTCTCACTTTGCCTTTTCTAGATCATCACATCTATTCCTAAGGTTTGAATAGTCTGCATGGCATTATTCCCAATATTTTTTCTTATCCTTGGACAATTTTATAAATATTGAGCTCTTTCAGCCTTAAACGTGGATTTTTTTAAAAATCATGTACTGTTTGTGAATATAAACAAAATTAATTGGTCAGAGTTTTCCAAAACTCCTTCATATTAGCATATTGTGACTTTCCACCTGGAGTTGTTCATGGAAAAAAAAAAGATTAATCAGTCAATCTAAGAAAGAAATGGAGGCTTTTATTTGAGCCAAATTGAGGATTATAACCTGGAGAAAGCCTCTCAGAAAGCTCTGAGAATTTTTCCATCTGTTAGAGGTCAAAGCACAGTTATATAAGTTTTTGAGACAGAGTGCTATATGTTAAATGACGTATTATTGACAGTTTACACAATCCAGGTCTATGTGTACACAGGGAGTAGTGGGTCATGGGTCATCATGGCCTTTTACAAGAAGGAAGATTATCTCCTAAGGATGTCTGGTTAATGCAGGTGCACAATACACACTAAAGGGGAGGGAGGAGGCCCAAACAGGCAAAGAAAGATTTTATGTTTAAATTTTTCTTGTCTTGCCATAAAATATGAATTTTATTTCATCGGAGTCAATGATGTCTGTAGTTTCCACATAAGACTGCCTTCTCTACCCTTCAAGAGTGTTGGTCTAGGGGCTTCCCTGGTGGCGCAGTGGTTGAGAATCTGCACGTCTGGAGCGTGTGCTCCGCTATAGGAGAGGCCGCGATAGTGAGAGGCCCGTGCACCGCGATGAAGAGTGGCCCCAGCTTGACAAAACTAGAGAAATCCCTCACACAGAAACGAAGACCCAACCAACACAGCTAAAACAAATAAGTTTTTTTAAAAAAAGAGTGTTGGTCTTCCAGCATTTCTTAAAAGAGCCCATAAGAGAATCAAAAGCCATTGGCATTTGATTGCCCTTGCATTTATGTAGAGCTAGCCTGTTACTAACTCTGGTTCAGCTGCTCACTGCTCAAAAGCCAATACTCAGACAACTGTTGGTTGGAAAAGAAAGCTTGCTTTATTCAGGAGGTCAGCAACCTGGGGAGAAGGCGAACTCCAAAGATTCCGGGAGGATCATTTGGGGAGAGGGTCAGAGTCTTCCTTATCTTCCACTGTGTGCAGACTTACTTCTGATTGGTTGGTGGTGGGGTAACAGGGCAGTGCTGCAGGAATCTTGCTCTCAGCCTGAGTTTACCATCCTCCACCTGCGTGGGGACCTTAGTTCCTGCAGAAGAACCCAAAGGTTACGTATATCTCTTGAGGAGGAACTAGGATCGCTGCACTGTTTCTTTCTTTTTTTTTTTTTTAACATCTTTATTGGGGTATAATTGCTTTACAATGGTGTGTTAGTTTCTGCTTTATAACAGAGTGAATCAGTTATACATATACATATGTTCCCATATCTCTTCCCTCTCTGTCTCCCTCCCTCTATTCATTAAATATGTGTGTTTTATAATTTTGAATTTACACATATGACATCATACTGTCCATATTTGTACAATTTGTTTTTACTCTCAAAAATTATGTCCTAGAAATCTGTTTTTATACATGCAGTTATAGTTCAATTTTAATTGTTGTAGAGAATTTCATTTTATTGAATATATTAGTTTAGCTTTTGTTTTGTTTTTAAGTTACCCATATTCCTACTGCTTTATGTGTTTGAGGAGATAAGGTTTTGGTTAAAAACCAATCTGTGATTTGTTTTTTCATGCCCAAGTATAGGCTATTGCAAAGGCTTTACTTGGCAAGCTTCAAGGGGGAAATCTGCCCTCCTCACACCAGACTTGAGGCCCAGCCAGTTCATCGCAGTCTCCAAGGGGAGTTACAGTCTAGGACTCAGGCTCTTCTGGCTGGTCATGCTCTTCACGTGTTTGCACTACTAGCCTCATGCCTTCATTCCTAGGTCTCTTTACCTGAAGCATTCAGGTGCCTCTGCCAAGGACTCCTTATTGGGAAGGAGGGGAGAAAGTGGAAGATACTTTTTTCCCACTCTGACTCACTGCCTAGTACTTTTCCATCCCTAACCCTTTTTCTCCCTTCTGGCCCTGGGCTTATGAAACTGGGTTTATGGAGCCTTTTGTTCAGGGCTCTCTCAACAATGAGATTGCCTGACCCCACTGATCTACCTAATCCTGGGTGAGCATGTGTTCCTTGGGAGAAAATGGAACAAGATAGTCAGCACTTTTTCTGGTTTATATACCATCACAGTAAGTGATTAAAGGCTAAACTCTTTTATTTTGGCTTGTTTCTTTAATTGGCTACTCCTGACTTCTCACAACCAGGCTCTCTTTCCTGGTTCAACTGAGTTTCTAGCAGTTTGTATGTTTTTTCATTCTTTGAAAAAAGAGTAAAATCGCTATCTTTATATATGTCTCCTTTTATGGATGTATGAGATTCTCTACTATATATGACCAGAAATGAAAACACTCAGATGTTAATTATATGCAATTTTAATTTCACTAGATATTTCCCAATTGCATATCAAAAGGATTGTGTGTTAGTTTCTGCTTTATAACAGAGTGAGTCAGTTATACATATATATATGTTCCCATATCTCTTCCCTCTTTGTCTCCCTCCCTCCCACCCTCCCTATCCCACCCCTCCAGACAGCCACAAAGAACCGAGCCGGTTTCCCTGTGCCATGCGGCTGCTTCCCACTGGCTATCTACCTTACGTTTGTTAGTATATATATGTCCATGTCTCTCTCTCGCCCTAACACACCTCACCCTTCCCCCTCCCCATATCCTCAAGTCTGTTCTCCAGTAGGTCTCTGTCTTTATTCCTGTTTTACCCCTAGGTTCTTCATAACATTTTTTTTTTCTTAAATTCCATATATATGTGTTAGCATACGGTATTTGTCCTTCTCTTTCTGACTTACTTCACTCTGTATGACAGACTCTAGATCTATCCACCTCATTACAAATAGCTCAATTTCGTTTCTTTTTATGGCTGAGTAATATTCCATTGTATATATGTGCCACATCTTCTTTATCCATTCATCCGACGACGGGCACTTAGGTTGTTTCCATCTCCGGGCTATTGTAAATAGAGCTGCAATGAACATTTTGGTACATGACTCTTTCTGAATTCTGGTTTCCTCAGGGTATATGCCTAGTAGTGGGATTGCTGGGTCATATGGTAGTTCTATTTGTAGTTTTTTAAGGAACCTCCATACTGTTCTCCATAGTGGCTGAACCAATTCACATTCCCACCAGCAGTGCAAGAGTGTTCCCTTTTCTCCACACCCTCTCCAGCATTTATTGTTTCTAGATTTTTTGATGATGGCCATTCTGACTGGTGTGAGATGATATCTCATTGTAGTTTTGATTTGCATTTCTCTAATGATTAATGATGTTGAGCATTCTTTCATGTGTTTGTTGGCAGTCTGTATATCTTCTTTGGAGAAATGTCTATTTAGATCTTCTGCCCATTTTTGGATTGGGGCTGCACTGTTTCTTGACTGCTCCTCCTTTGTTTCTGCTTTCCCTCCCTTCCCTGATTAGCAACTGTTTGAACCTGCCCTTTGGAACTCAGGGAAGGTCAGGGAAGCTGAAAGAAGCCTATTTCCTACAAACAAGAAACAGGGACAGGGAAAGGATTTGTACCCGGGAGGGACCCACAGGGTCCTGCTTGGTTTCAAGCCTACTTTAAAAAGAAATTTAAATACATGCAAAAAGTATAATTCATAAATGTACAGCCTGATGAATTATCCAAAATGGGCATACCCATGTAAACACCACACACGTCAAGAAATAGAACTTTACCGCCACCCCAGAAACTCTCCTGCCTTCCCAAATATTACCTCCTCTTCCTCCTCAGAGGGAATCACTGCCTTTCTCACCATAGATTGGTTTTCCCTGTCTTTTAACTTTACCTGATGGAATCAGACAGTAGGCACCCTTTGTGACAAGAAGACTTTTTGTAGTTAGAGCTGCCCTGTCCAAAGATAAAGAGGACTGAGGACTCTATCTGGAGAAAGTGCAAACCCCGCCCCCCCTCCCCGGAATATGTAAGCACAGGACAAGTCTCTCAAGTATCAGATAAGGATCGGGACTGTCCAATCCTGAGATTCTTCGGTTCCATGGTCAGTTGTCTAAAGAGGTATATCAAATTACCCTTGTATTAATAACTTGTGGGACACATTATAAAAAGGAGCATTTTCATCCATCATATGAAAATATGGATAATACCTAATGCTGGGGAGGGTGTGGAGAAAAGGACACTTCCATTTACTATTGTGAAAGTATATGATATAATAATTCCGAGGGCTAATTGCTAATACCTACCAAAATTTTAAATGTTCATACGTTTTGGCCAGCAAACCCACATCTTGAAATCCACCCTCCAGAAATACTTGTAGCAAGCCTGTACTGTGCCTCAATCTCCTCATTTCTAAAATGGGGACAATAGGGACTTCCCTCGTAGTCCAGTGGTTAAGACTCGCGGCTCCCAATGCAGGGGGCACTGGTTCCATCCCTGGTTGGGGAACTAAGTTCCTGCATGCGGCATGGCCCGGCCAAAAAAAAAAAAAATGGGGATAGTAGCACCTCAGTGGGTTGATGCAAAGATTAAATGAGAGCCCCTCCCACCCCCGCCCTTCGCACGCACAAACAGTGCCTGGTACACTCTCGCCTTTGTTTTAGTACATTGGGACTGTTTACTTGACGTTTTCCCAGAAGACCAATAAATCTCCAAATCTCTAATTTACTCCTACCAAACACAGCCCTCAGGGAAATGAAACTGGATTCGTGTTTGTCTACGTGCGATCTCTGGGAGGCTTGTTAAAATGCAGATTTTCGGGCTCACCCTAAGCCCACAGAACAGAATTAACCGCTGACGCACCCCGATTCAGGGCTTTAATAAGTTTCCCACGTGTCTCACGTTCTCCGACCTCCCGGCCGCCCTTTGCTGAAGGCCGGTGAAGCCCGCCTACCAGAAGGCGGCGCTCTTCCCCAGCCCTCCAGCCTCCGGCTCCCGGAAGGGCGGCTCTGTCCGCCGTCGGCGCCGCACTCGCCTCTTCTCTTCCGCTTCCGGTGTTCCCCACAGCCATGGCTGCCGCCGCCGTCGCTGCGGGCTCTGGGGCCCCGTTGTCCCCGGACGAATTGCTTCCGAAAGGCGATGCCGAGAAGCCTGAGGAGGAGCTGGAGGAGGAAGACGATGAGGAGGTACTGGGCACCGCGGGACGGAGCGGGGCTGGGAAGGTGCAGGCGTGGAGCGGGGGTGAGGGCTCCGCGTGCTGCAGGAGCGGGACGAAGGCGCGTAGCGGAGCTTGGAGAGGTCCGAGCAGAGGCGTCTCCGGGAGGCGAGGTGAGGCCCCGCTGGGGCCGGGGTGCCCTAGCTCCAGGGGACCGGCGTCGGGGGGTGGTTACCGCTGCTTCGGCCCATATCCGCGCTTCCTCCACCACAGTTAGATGAGACTCTGTCGGAGAGACTGTGGGGTCTGACGGAGATGTTCCCCGAGAGAGTCCGGTCCGCGGCTGGAGCCACTTTTGATCTCTCCCTCTTCGTGGCTCAAAAAATGTACAGGTAAGGGACGAGGGCAAAGACATTGGGGTGTGCCTGGGGTGACTGAGATGCCCTGAATGAACACGGGCTTTGGGAGCCGCAGACCTGGGTTAGAGGCCAGCCCGCCAGCTAGATCACTGAGTGACCTTGGACTGGTGCTGCTTTAACCTTTCTTGGTCTTTATTTCCTCGTCTGTAAAGTGAGGATTCTTATTGGGCAGGGTCGTTGTGAGGATCATCTCAGATTATGTGATATAATTAATGTATAAGTAGCACTGTGAGAACTCAGGAGAATGTTCAGACTACTCTCACTAGATGTACAGGTTCTAGAACTGCTCCTCTTGTTTCCGGTAGGAGTACAGTGCAAGAGTTGGGTAGAACATGCCAACCAAGAACATTGGAATGTGCAGGGTGAGAGATTTGGTTACTAGTGAGTTCTTGGTGAAGCTGTGTATTTTTGTCTTGCCGTGGTGCTCATGCTCCCTCCACAGGTTTTCCAGGGCAGCCTTGTGGATTGGAACCACTTCCTTCATGATCCTGGTTCTTCCGGTCGTCTTTGAGACTGAGAAGTTGCAGATGGAGCAACAGCAGCAGCTGCAGCAGCGGCAGGTGAGCCCAGACCCTGGGCTTGTTGCCAGTAGTGGAGACATAAGTTGTTTCTTCCTCCAGCACCTAGGTAGGGCGGTTAGTGTGCCGGAAGGGATTGGGATCCGGCCCACCCTCCTTTAGGTGCCTGACTGTGCCCTCAGCATTGTGTTCATAGACCTTGTCTGCCTGGACAGGCATGATGAAAATGAGAGCCCTAGGTCTGTACAATGCCTTACACCCCTCCTTTTCTTTTCCAGATACTTCTAGGGCCTAATACAGGGCTGTCAGGAGGAATGCCCGGGGCTCTACCTTCACTTCCTGGAAAGATCTAGATTGTTACTGCTATGTTTGGCCTGTCTTGGTGGGAGAAGTTTGAAAATTCAATAGTGTTTGAACTGCTGATTATTGGATTTTTTTTAATTTTTTTTTTTTTTTAACTTTGGCACATTGATCTATCTAAACCTGGTGGGGAGAATTCTCCCCACATTGTCTCATGGAGAGACTCCTCACTTGCAACTGTGCCCTCCATGCTCTCCTGACTTATTTCTTCTGTCCTCACCCTGATACCAGAGTGCAGCAATGCAGACGGTTACTCCAGCCCCGGCCATCCCACCCCTTTCACTAAATTACTTCTGACGGAAGATCTCCTCACTATCCCATTGTGGGGTAGGAACTGATGCCATCGGGAAAGATGTGCCCCTGACCATTAACGACTGTTCGGTTTTTAAGAATGGGGATGTTGGGGAGGGACGTGCACAAGAGATAAAATGCATTACAGCTGTGCTGTGAATTTCTGTGTATGTTGGAAAGGATGGAGAGAGGGCTGGCAACAGCTTCAACCACAAGATGGGGACTGTGGAGGACAGAGCAGGAGCTCATTTCCTCTGCATATTGTGGCTGTTAGACATGTGTGTGTCTAAAAAAGTCAGTGCTCACTTTTTCTATTTAAATATTAAAAAATGATTCCAACCAAAAATGTATTCCAAGTGCTCGTCATACATACCTTAAAATTATTTAGACCATTTTAGAAGGGCAAAGAAAACTGCCCCTCACATTTTCTCTCACCTGAGCCAGCACCACCGTTTAATACTGACTGATCCCTTAAGCCCAAGTTAGTTAAATTCCCAGAGGTAAAAAAAAATTCATCTTTGACCAGGAACCTCTCTGAGTTCAAGCAATCAGTTTCAGATCCACCAGCAAAGGATTGGGTCCATGTACTTGCACAGTCTACAGTGACATTACACAGTTATAAAGGGGGAATCCTCTGGTGATCCAGCAGTTAGGACTCTGCTTCCACTGCAGGCAACACGGGTTCGATCCCTGTTTGGGGAACTAAGATCCCACATGCTGTGAAGCTCGGCCAAAGGAAAAAAAAGAAAAAACAGTAATTATAAAGAACTTGGAAGGAATGACATAGTATTGCTGTCTAGTCTGGGGATAGGAAGGTTGCAAACAGAACATCTTGGGTTTGTTCTTTTTGAAAATACAGTTGACCCTTGAACAACACGGGGTTAGGGGAACTGACCCTCCTTGCAAAAGCCTGTGCATTTCTTTTAAAAATCATTGGCCCTCTATGTGTCTGCTGTCCAACCAATCACAGTTCACGTGGCACTGTAGTATTTGAAAAAAGTTCACGTGTAAGTGGACCCACAGAGTTCAAACCTGTGCTGTTTGAGGAACAACTGTAATTGCTGATGAGCTATTGACAGTGAATCCAACTGTAGCCCTATCTTTGAACTTTGTAATTTTTCCGTTTCACACACATTTTTATTGGCATTGTGCTAGTAACAATACTAAGTCCTTCATGTGGGTTGCTGGAACTATACTATACAATTTAGGAGGTGGTAGTATTCTCATTTTACAGAAGAGGAAAACAGTCCCAGAAAGGTTAAGTGATCTGTTCCAGGCTGAATAGAAAATGCCTGATCTGAATTCAAATCTAGGCAGTCTGGCTCGGAATCCTGCTATGTACGTGGTGCCGGGGCCTCCCAGGTCCTCTGTGTAAATACATAATCTTCCACCTGTTAACCAGGGAAGAATAGTCACTTGTCAGTAAAGAAAATTTGTACTTTAGAGTTAGGGTTCTTCATATTGTGGAGCCTAGTTTTTACAATTAAGTCGAAAAGTGTCTCGGGCTTTTTCTGAATTAAGTTCTACTTGGTGAGTATTTTGTCTGGATTTTTGAAGTGAGAGGTCTGGCCAAAGCACAATATGTCTCTAAAAGATGACTTATGCTGGTAGTGAATTCCTTCCAAAGCAGCATCATACTAAACTTCACTTTTTTTAATGTACATAATTATAGAATTCAGACAGATGAAATTTATGTATGGAGTTTTCCATTTTTAATATTTGGTTAAACAAAATACATCTTTTGTAAACAAACCCAGCACAAGGCCAACAAAAAGGAATAAAAGCAAGAAAAACAAAAAGCCTAGGGTTGCCCCTTACTGGGCATCAGGGTCAGGCCTGCCCCCTTTCTTAAAGGAAGTGGGGCGTTTTGCCCTTGGGCATCAGCATAGGTCCCTGTTCCTAAGCACCAGAATTGGATATGAACAGAGAAACCAGCCCTGAAATGTTTAAGCGTCTTTGCATATATCCCACTGGCTCATGGACTCCAAGTGCATGGGGACTCCTTTGAAGTGCCATTTGCACAGGCCCAAGCAGACTGGTGGCGAGGAGTTTCCTCCTCCTCCCAGGAAATGGCTTACATCACTGACAGTGCCGATGGACCCAAGGTCCTGCTTGTGACAATGAGCAAGGTTGGCTGTAACTTCTGGCTGGTGGTGGTTGGAATGTCACTGCAGGGGCGAAGAGCTCCCTGTGGTGCCAAGCAGGCCTGGTGTAGAAAATGGTGCAGAAGAGAATGCGGCCACTTGCTGAGGGTGTAATGCAGTTGCCGCTTGGTGGCCTCTGTTACTCAGCATAAAAAATGGCCTTGTTAGATTGAAGATACATGTGCAGAAAAAGTGCTGGTGTAAACATGCACTCCAGTCACAGTGGGGAGAGAGCCTCAGCTTCATCCCGATAAGCTTGCCCAGGCTGGACATGCAAAAGCCCCAGGCTGGCTCTGCTATTGGAGAGGTCTGGCCAGTGGGGCAGCTCTCAGACCTGCTGAAACCACTGACCTGTGAGGGCTGGACAGGCCACCCTTGCCTGCCCGCCTGCCCTGAGACAACCACAGCCACTGTGGTGACAGGCGGTGTAGTATGACTCTTACTTCTTTTGTTTTCCCAAGTTACGGGGAGAAAAGTGGCCTACAACTATTTAAAGAGGTAGGGGGCGGGTCCATTCTCAGTTGATCTGTAAAGGAAGCTACAGAGAGATGACAAAGCGTAACGCACACATCCACCCAATGTGAGGGCTCTGCTTCTTGTCACTATAGTAACTCCAAGCCTAGGACTTCTACCCATTCTAGCTGATCCAAGTCTCTGAAGGCTTATCTTCCCAATACTTTCCTTGCCCAACTATGTCTCAAACTAGTAGAATTTGATGTCAAAGGCAGTCTTATTTTTTTCCTGATTTTTGCCAGAGTGGGTCAGCTGGGAAAACTGCCCTTTTGCCTATCTTGTGCCTCAAAGCCTCCTAAACCAATGCAATGCAGTGAAGTGGGAGGGATGCTGCTGGAGTGAGGCAGACAGGCTGCCCATGCCTGCCCCAGCCTGGTTCTGGCCACATCCTCTTAGGTAAGTATCTAGCTCACCCTGTCACACTAGAATATCGCAGGATTCAACCACCCAGCATGGAATATTAGAGAACTTTTCATTATAAAACTCCAAGGATAGCCATAAACCACTCTTAAAAACGGGGTAAGGGCGGCATTAAGGGTTGGAGACAGCATGCTGTACTGCTGCTGCAGTTTTGGAGATGGTTTCCTGAGAGGCCTTTTTGCTCTAAGTCCTTCAAACCTGTCACATGGGCTTTGCCTGTACTGTGTCTTCAGACCCACTGGTTGCCAGGAAAGGGGAAGTGAAGGCAGCATCTCCAGGTGAGTCAGAGCAGCAGTGAACTCCAGCAAGTCCTCAGAGAAACGGGGAAATAAGCTAAGACCCACCTTTCTTTCTCTTTCAAATAAAACAAAAGTCTTCCATAGCTTGCCCTAAGCACACAGAGCTCCTACTTTCCTTTCCCAGAACAAGTAACGCTGGTTGGTTCTGTAACAGTCTACACGTCTGTCCTATTGCACTGTCAAATCTGAGGGGAAAAACCCGATGAGATGTTTGGGGACGTGGCAAGGGCAGACCCACTGTAGAGGCCACAGCACATCACAGAGGATTTCGGGGGTTGAGGTGAGGGAAGGCTGGGTAGAACTGTGTTACACATCAGCCCTCCAACTCTGATGGGCCTCCACCTCTTCTGGTACCACCAGCAGGAGTTCACAGTTCTTTCCTCGCAAATGATGTTTTAAAAATTTCCTATAGGAAAAAAGGGTAGATGAAAGAGAAAATGAAAATACTAGTAAAATTGCAAACTCCAGTCTTGGGGCGACATGTTCGCCAGACAGGACCCTTGTTATTTATGCCCTTGGCTGCCCTAAACACACACTAGTAGTGATCTGTTCTTGGAGGAGTCCACATCTGGTTACCCCTCAATCTGTCCAGTTAAATTTCCGATCTGAATTTTTGCTCATCCTCATATGTTACTGCCAACAGTAGCCAGTTCTGTGAGGAACAGAGCCCAAAGTACTCTAAAGGACTTACAATTGTGAAAAAAGAAGAAGCAGCAGGAGTTTCTTCTTTGGTTCCAGGGAAATGTAGCCGCCTCGGGCCCAAACGTTTGCCTTCCTTTCACTGAACTGGCAGCTATACTGTCAAGTTGGAGAATGTTACAATGCCAGTCCCGCCAGACTAGAAAGCCAGCATCCCAGGTAATGGGACTTCTCTACCAACGGGATTTAATGTCTTCATGGGCCATCAAAGATTCAGGTCTTTTTCAAGTCTGAAACCCTATGATTCTAAGTGACAATAAGGAGAGGACCCAAGGAACTAGGAATTTCATTTCCTTTGTCCAAAGATAAGCTCAACTTGCCACTACATCAGCCACACAGGTACCTGAGCTCGCCCTCGCCTCCAATCCATTCAGGCATCTTCAGTTTGGAGTCGAGGTTGTAGTAGGCACCTCCCACCTCTCGAACACAGATCCAGTGCTGCCTTTTGAGTGGCAACTTCAGTGGACCCCAACACAGGCTGGAGGGCAGATTCATGATGAAGCCCATAACGTTAGTGAGAGCAATGGCGCCGACATCCCTGCAGAACAGAAACGGTGTCGGGCTCTGCAGCAGCCAACTCCCCCGGATTCCCTGGCTGTAACACCACCACTGGCCACCTCCCCGGCTGAGTGCCAGTTCTCATCAAGTCAAGCCTGGTTCAATTACCTGCGCTTGTCCCACCAAACAGCTTCATAGCCTTTGGTTTGAAGTGCTGCCATAATGACGTTCACATCGTAGTTCCCATTTCCCAGCATGCTCTTCTTGTGGGGGGTCACCATGGTGTTTGGAGACAACCTGCAAATGTGAAAGGAGGAAAGCTGAGACTTGCTGGTCAACCTAACCCCTCCTGGCCCCGCACTGGCAGGGACAAAAGAGCACTTTACACCACTGCCCCTGGAAGCTTGTTTCCTCCCATTCAAGTAAATGTAATGAGTTTTTACCAAAGTATTTTGAAGTCTGGGCTCCTGCTTCCCTAGGGATTACCTTTCCTTTTATGAAAAACAATAATTCAGTAGCAGTGGGGCCTATCTGCCTACCATTTAGAAAGTGCGTCTCCAGTGAATTCACTGGATACAGAGAATGTTCCACGAAGGAGTCTCATCTATGAAACCCCCAGTCTTCTCATGTCTGCAGTCTTCTTCCTTGCTGATCTTCCTGCCTTGATACAGCCTTTTTTTTAACATTAAAAATAGTATTTGATAGTTTGATTGCATGGGTAGTATTTCTTACTCTTATTTCTTACACTTTAAATGCTTTCTGTTTAAGGCCTGCATACTTGGTGATCATCAATCATTAAATACTCAAAGGCCTACAGGGGCTCAGACAGGTAACACAAATGTATGAACTGGGACCACATAAGGCAATATAAAGTAGTAAGGCCCATATTAAGCTGAAATTCACGAACCACCTAAAGGTATTCTGAATATACACGTGTGTAAAATACCTGAATTAAAAAAAAGAAAAAAAACACAAATTGGGAAAAAATTTTGTACCAGATAAACAAAACTCAACTGCAGTCTGGTTTGCTCACTGGCTTTAAGCCATCTTTGCCCAGGCCTCTTTAGCCACTCCTCCATCTCATGACAAGGTCAGTTCTGAAGGCATTCCCAGTCCTATTAATTTGCTTTCATAGGCTGCGCAGGCCAGGACCTGAGGAAAGGCCATCTTGAAGGAAGGGGCAGCATGCCTTTCACCTCTGTGTGAAGGGGAGGAAGGGAAATGACGTGAGTTCCTCAAGAATACAAGTGGAGAGCGGGTGTCTAGGAGGTTGCTAAATGCCATCTCCAGGAGAGAATCAGATCTTTAGGTCAACTCTAAAAACTTAAGAAATCTTATACTCTATATACAGCAACCATACTGATATTTTTCCAACATAAAACATACTCCTGCCACTACTTAAACCCTCCAAGGCTCCCAAAGCACTTAAATACGATCTAAACTTCCTCTGGCCTGCAAGGCCCTTAGGATTCTGCTGACCTCATCCCTACCTCTTAGCACAAACACCTTCTCTCTGCAATCTGAACACACAAAGCTCTTTCTCACTGGAGGGGCTTTGCACTCACTGTTCCCGCTGTCTGTAATCCTCTTCCCCTAGATCTTCACTTGCTCTGCTCCTCATTTTTTGGGTCTCAAGTGTTATTGCCCTAGAGGCCTTTTCTGACCACCCAACCTTACGGTTCTCCCAGTCATTTCCTCTTACACCCACCTGCTTTAATTTAATTATAGCTCGTGTTACTACTGGACATGTTTTCTGACTTGCGTGTTTTTCCACACTAGAAGGACAGCAGGGGCCTCCTCTACCCATCACCAGACCTCAAAGAACACCTGGCACGTGACAGGTGCCCGAGGGACGTTTGTTGAAACGTTTTCCATGTTTATTTTGTTTTCCCTCTCTCTTGCCCTGTAAATATTAGCGGACCCTTAAAATAATAAGGGCTTATATGCTAGCCTCCAGAGTTAGCAAAGAAGGGGATCTGAGGACACTAAACTCCACTCTGCAACCAAACTTTGTTTTACCTGTGACAGTAAGTACCGTTTAGTGAAAACTTCTCTGCCATGCCTGATGATAGATGCTTTCATATATGTATCTCATTTAATCCTCACAATAAACCCATAAGAAGCTATGAATTATTACCATTTTATGGGTTTAGAAACTGAAGTTTGGTGATTTAAAGTGACTAGCCCGTGACCACTTCCCTTATAAATGACAGAACTAGGATTCAAACTCGGGTTTGTTTGAATCCAAAGTTCTGCTTGCTGTCTTACGGCAAGGACTCATGAATCAGAGTGGCTGGTGGCGGTGGGCTGATAAGAGGAAAGGCCAGCTGAGTCCCTTGGCCTGGGCCTAAAATGTAGCTTAACTGGACAAAGGCTCTCAGTGGGTTCTTGGGCACTTGGATTAAATGAGAAAGCATATGAAAGTCTATCTCAAGATATATCAAGTTCCTCTCCCTTCACCAACTTTTCAGTAGCTTCTCAATACCTTCAGAGAAGTCTCCAGCCAGTAGACGCATGAAGGTTCCAGCAAAGAAACTGCTGAGTCTTCCACCTCTTTCACCATCTAACTCCCTACCAAGCTCAAACCTTAGTGCTGCGTTTCCCCCCAGTGCGCTCCTCAGAGGATCACAGAGGCATTTAATACAATAGCTGAATGAATCAAGTAAACAGGTTTCCTACAGGTTTTCTTGAAGCCCCTAATATGCTAATATTTACCTTGAGTCTCGAGGAGAGGGTGTACAAAAGGTTTCAGCTCCCAAACAGGTTTGACCACTCATTTTTTTTGAGGTGCACCTTCTAGGACTAGTGTTCCAAGTGTCTCTTCTCCTTGTCCTACATATTCAATCTCAGATTCAAATCCTTGCCTGTCTATTCCTACTATCTCTCTGGAGGCCCCTCACCTCACACCTGGATTTAAAAAATTTTTTTAATCTTTTGGCTGCACCATGCAACATGTGGGATCTTAGTTCCCCGACCAGGCATCGAGCCCTCGTCCCCTGTATTGGAAGCGTCTTAACCACTGGACCACCAGAGAAGTCCCACACCTGGAATTTTTGAAACAGGTTCCTAAATTGACCTCCTTGCTTCCAAATGCTCCTTCCACCTATTCAGCCTTTATGTTCCTGCCACCTTCACCAAGGTATCATTTCACTCACTTACATAAGAACTGTCAGTGGAGCCAGTTGCCTGGTTGGCCAACTCCAACCCTCCCAGCCCCACTTGACCTGCTGTTTCCCTTTCATTGGGCTTAGTGTACTTCAGGCACCATGACCATCTGGCCTCTCTTCTTTTATCCTAGTTCCTGTTTCAAGCTAAATCCTAAAGCTTCTTCAAGCTCAACCTAACATCCTACCTCTTCCATGGAATTCTTCCTGGCTCCAGGGCAGTAGAAAAAGGAGGGAGATCAGGAGGACCACACACATCTGAGTTCACATCCAAGCAGAATCAATATCAATTCTGAGATTTAGTCTCCATGCCTGTTAGCTTCTCTGTAAAAATGGGAATGATTCCTATCTTATAGGTCCATTGAAGAATTCATTTATTTTATACATTTCCAACAAAATAGTAAATTCCCGAAGCAAAGGGCATGACTCATCTCCTCTGTATCTCTCACAGCTGGGCACTGGCAACTGCATAACCATGTGTCTGTCACACCAATCAATATAGGAAATGCTAAGAATGGTTTCCATCTCACTCCTAGAAGAGTGGCCATTTGAATAAGTGGGATCCATCCAGTGCGCCCATTATACCAGTGCTTGTTTTTACTTTGACAATAATCAAGTGCCCACTGTGTTAGCTATTTTTATGAGATTTATCACTTAATCCTTCCAACAATCTTGAGATAGAAATTAACCCCATAGTGTAAGTAAGGAAGCTGAGGTACAAAGAGGTTATGGTGACTTGTACAGTCATATACAGCTAGGGAGTGGCAGAGCTAGGATTCCACCTCTAAACCTAAAGCTACAATGAACAGTCTCCTGGATATTTCAACACACTGATCCCACTGAATTCCATGGGAATTCTACTCTGTCCCAATGGAATGTTTTCTTGAGACTCCTCAGCAAACTCCTATTCAGGACTGTCTTAATTATTTCCACAGAAATTCTGGACTGTACGCTAGCCTCTCATTTTTGTCACCATAGGCAGAGGTTAGAGCCATAAGATTTGAAGTGATCTACAACTGAGAAGATGGGTTCTAGTCCAGGTCTCTCCACTGATGTCTGTGCCCTCAGTTAAGTCTCTGGTCCTCTCTTATAGTTACCACTGTGTCTGGCTAAGGTGATGTTTCAGGTTTGAATGAAAAGGAGATGTAGAAACATGTCATCAAGATTCCCTTTTTCCCTTAATTTTTTCCTTTTTATAAGTTCTGAGGTGTGACCTTAGAAAATATGGCTCAGAACTTCCTAATGTGTTTTTAAATTATTAAATACATAAAGCACAGCTTAAATACATAAAGCACAGATCACAGCGCCAGGCACACAAAAGTACTCTGTAGGTGCTGGCGATGATGATGATGATGACGAGGAGGAGTCTGCCCGGCCCTTGGAAGAGAAAATGTAAATCTCTAGAGGTTAACACTCAACAACACCTTTTCTCAATTTACAACCACCATACTTTTAAATGTGGCTCCTTCCTTTAAATGTGTGCTCAGGGACTTTTTAATGGGGAGGCAGGAGGGCTTCTCTGTGGTAGAGGATGTTCACCAGTATCTATAATCTCTTTATATAGTCCGACCTTTTCTCCAATTGCAGCTGTTCATCCTTTTCAAACCAATGATCTCTTTGCTATCACTGCAATCGTGACCACTATCTTCAAATCCTGGATTGAGCCTGTCACACCTGACTCCTCTCTTCCCTGTTCCTGTGTTGCTGCCGAGTCATTAGCTTAGTCCTGTCTAAATTCCTATTCATTTCTATTCCAACCATGAGTCATCTCATACCCACAACTGCATTGAAACTCCACCCTGCTTTTGTATTCTGTCTGGCTAAAATTCAGCTGCTAGAATGAACTTCCTCTCAACAAATGGCATTCATCAAAAATTTTGTCCCATTTCTACCATTCATCAGCCACATCTTCAAAAAAGCATAGAACTTAAGATCTGGGAATGAAAAATTATCTAGTTAACATTACTGCCAACATTACTCTCCTTTTCTGTTAAAATCCAAATAGATTATCTTTTCGCGTTTAGATTGCTCTGAATTCCATGGTTCTAAATTCACTTAAGTCTTTTCTCAAGGCCGGGTCAATGGGTAGTTCTAAGATGTACTTCTCAGCAGCTGAGTCTTGTTCGGCTTGTTTTCTCTACAGTGTGTAGTGCTGCCTGGCAGACTGAAGGCAGCTAGTAAATGTTTGTTTAAAAAATTCTATCTCCTCTCCCTCACCTCTCCTCCCTTTGTTTTTTCCTCTCATCCCTTTCACACTTCTTTGTTTCTATTTATCCACACCGAATCTTCCCATATTAAATACTCCATACAGAATTCCACCTCTGGAGTGGTAGGGTACATATATTCTCATATGTACTGGTCTGCTGTTACTCTGAGGTGGATCTTATGCTGATAGGTACCTGGGGGAATGTAGTACAACTTGCTAAAGCTTCAAAAGCCAGGAATAGAACTTCGGTTCCATGTGAGTGTTTAGCAAATATTTAGCATTCTTTCATTCAGGGAAAACATAGCTGAAAAAGTCCTGCTATTATCCACAAACAGCTTATAGTCCAACATCTTCAAACCCAGGCCCAACTTCCTAGCAGGGTGAACAGCTACTGATGATGTAATTGCTGAGACGCCTTCCCAATACTCAGAAGTAGCAGAGCGGATAGGAAAGCAGGCCCTCCATTCACAAAGCTTGGGACCAAATCCTACAACTAATAGCTCTGTGAACTCTGTTCCCTCATCTGGAAAGGTGAAAAATAACAGGATCTACCTTTTTGTTTTGGCCGCACAGCATGTGGGATGTTATCTCCCTGACCAGGGATCCAACCGGTGCCCCCTGCAGTGGAAGTGCGGAGTCTTAACCACTGGACCGCCAAGGAAGTCCCAGGATCTACCCTTAAGATTGGTGTCAGGAGTGAGTTAACACAAGGAAAGCACTCAGAACAGTGCTTTGCACAGAGTGAGTGTTCATCTGTGTTAGTGATGATCATCATGTCAGATCCAGGCCAAATTTAGAGAAGTGGAAAACTTCTGAATGGACACACCGAATGTTGAAATTGACATTGACTAGTGAGTGAAACTGGGCAAACTGCTTAAATGGAAACCTAGTTTCCTAGGATCACTACTGATAAGGTTGTTGCAGGGCTGTTACAGAGTACCAAGTACCAAGCACATTCAAGGACTCACTGTCAGTCTTTTTCTTCTCCCTAGACTTCGATTAGGAAATAATCTGCAAATATCCAATTAGGAGTAGAAGATATATTAATGGCTGGCCAAAAGGAAGCAGTCTAATGGACTGGCCTCCTTTCTGCTTTCAGTTACACGACCTAGCAATCTGAGACAAATTATCTCACCTCCCAGGGCCCTATTTCCTGAGAAGAGTTAATTCTACTTGCCAGATGATGGCCATGATGCAAAGGACACATCTGCCCTGCTAAGGTATTACTATGGTTATTACTGGCACTGGAAAATAATTACTCTCATTACAATTTTGTCAGCACACTGGGATTAACATTCTTTTAAGAGAGGGCCTACGGTTCTTTCAGGGTAAGTGGTCCATACCTACGCTTCATAAATCACCCCAAATAGATCGTTCCCAGCTGTAATTCAGGCCCTCTGGGGCAATCATTGCATTCCTGAATGGAGTCAGAGAAGGGTCTTCTGGAACTGCCAATATACATTGCTTGAAGAATTCTTGGGCTTTCTCTGCACTGAGAATTGAGCGGGATAACTCTTTATAAGCTGGCGTAGTGAGACAGGTGCACTGTCAGAGTTGCTATGGACAGCACACGTGCTGAACCAGCCACTGCAGAACCATTTCTCATACGCTTTGAGAGAAGAATTTTAGAACATCAAAGCTGACAGAAGAAAGCTGAACTTCTATCAACCTGTCCGGTAGCGTTTGGAAAGTGGATAAGAAAGGCCCTCTAGAATGAAATAGAAAGGGGAGGGGACCTAGAGTCAGCTTCAAATCACAGCTTTGCTACTTAGAAGCTATTTGGACAAATTACCTGACCTTTCTTTCTGTTTCTTTATCAGTAAAATAGAGACAGTAAATCTACTGTTAGGAGAGCTACACAAAACACCATATGAAAAGCACCAACGCCAGCACATGGCCTCGTAGAAAAGCTGAGCACTGTGTATATACCCTTCTTACGGAACCCACTACATTCCAACTCTGATGACAGGTGACTGAGTGTGTACGTATCTTGTCCCCCTTCTAGACTCTAAACTCCTTGGGGGCAGGACTTGAGAAGCATTAACAGCATAGGGGTCAACAGCACAGCAACAACAAACCTGGATTCAAGCCTGGCTTCATCTCTTGTTATGTTACCTTGGGCAAATTACTGAACTTCTCTGAGCCCTGTCTTTATCCAAAATATGGAAATGACAACACAGATTCCAATGGACTGTAGAAGGGATCACTTGAGATAACACCACTGAGGCTCTTAGCACAGTGCCCAGCCCACTGTTAAGTGCTCAGTAAATGGTCCTGATTATTCACTTTCCCATTCCTGTGTCCCTTATACCTGCTAACAGCATTTAGCTAACAATCCCTGTTGGTTTGAAGGTTTATGCAGCAGAGACGCTGCCCCACGCGCAGAAATTCAAAAAGAGCACAAAAGTACAGAGACACCAAGAAGGAGTCCCCTACCTCTGGAAAATCTCTTGCAGCGTGTCCCGGGTGAAGGCATTGCTGTCCTGGAAGACGTTATTGAGGGCGTGCAGAGCACAAAGCTCCCTGCGCTGTTTCTCATGGTAGATTTGTAGGGGTGCAGCCTGGGGCAGCTCCAATGATTCGGATTTGGCCTTGTCTCCTTTCCATGGCACGCAACTCATGTTTTTCGTTTTAGGTTCCAGAGAGGGCTAAAAACACCCCACTCTTTCCTCCTGAGGAGGAATGTAAGCTTCTCAGTCTTTGCAGGATTCCTGAGGTCTACCTTATTTTCTGATGTCCATGATTTATGCTTTGTCACGGGGAGAAAAGGTTGTAATCAAAAGGAAAAATAATCCCCCTCTTCTCAAAACAAAGATAACTTTTGGACTTAGTGTATTTTGCCACCACTGTCGAAGTGCAGAAGTTTTAAAAAATCATATAAAATCTAAGACCTTGTTTTCCTTCTTCCACCCTCCTCTTCTACCCCTTCCAAAAACACACGATTTTCTTGCTGTATTTTCCTTTCTGCAAATGCCAACCAGGCCTCAAGGCAGGAGGACCGAACGGAGTCGGTCACATCGCTCCTTTTCTTCCATTTCTTTGGAACCACAACGCCACTGACTCAGAAGGCAAGGCCTAGGTTGGTGGATAAAACGCAAATTTCGAGCAGCTAGCGAGGGCCGGCCAGCGTGGGATCGCGGGCCCTGCTGGGGCGTCGGGGGAGGCTCTCCATCCTCTCGGGTGCGGTGAGACCCCGCGGGGCCGAGGCCGGCGCAGCTCCCTCGGAAAGCGCGGACTCTCACCCTCTCGCCGCGGCCCTACGGGGAAGACAACTCCTGTCAGCTCCGGCGGTCGGGCGGGCCGCCGCAGAGGACCAGGCTGCCCAGGGAAGCTGCGCGGCGGGTCCGGCCCCAGCCCCAAGGAAGGTCCTGCACTGCGACGGGCAGGCCCGCGAGGGGTGGGGCCGGACAATTCGTCTCGCCCTCTGGGGCCCAGGCCCACCCAGCTCGCCGCCCCCACCCCAGCCTCCCCGCCCGTCACGTGAGTGCAAGCCGAGGAGCCCTCCCGCCGCTCCCCTAACCCCGACCCCGCCCGGTCCCCCACGCCGCCGGGACAGCTTGCGGACGCGCCACCGGTCGCCCCCTCACCGCTGTAGGCCGCCACCTGGAGCTGCGAGCCGCCACCTGGGCCGCGCTCGGGCGGGCGAGCGAGCGCGCGCACCTGAGCCCGACGTCAGCGGCCCCAGCCCGGCGCTTGCTCCGAAAACCCCCTCCTTCGCCGTCCCAGCTCCCGCCCCGCCGCGGCGTCCGCTCTGACGTCGGCCTGACGTCAGCGGCGCCGGCTGTGGGGTCGCGGCCGCCGTGCGTCTGTTGCGCGGGTGCAGGCTGCGTTGGGGCCCCTGGCGGTGTGGGGTAGGTAGCCCGGCGGCGGCGGCTGTAGCGGCGACTCGCCGCAGGTAGAGATAGTGCCCGGCTCCTCGACTGGTGCCCGGATCCTCTGTTCTCTCCCTCCGGGGCTGGGCAGGCCGGGCGGCCGCCGGGAGTCCCGCCCCGATGCCTGTCCCGCCCCTCTCATCCCACGGGCATCGGCTCAGTTCCGGGGCGGCAACCCAGCCTGGGGCTACACTTCGCGAGTCTCCCCAGCCCTCCCGTCTTTCTGATCAGGCTTTTGGGGCAGAGTGCTTTCGCGAACCCGGACTAGTTTCACTTGCGCTGGCCGTTTTATGTTTGTCTAGCATGCAGTTCGCTAGGTGATTTCAAAGCACCTTACCGACGCGGTCGGGCGCAAATTCTCTTGTTTAGTGGGCCCGACCGCCCTCACTTTCCGGGAGCTCTGCGGGTAAGTGCCTCGCCGGGAGTTAACGTTTCAAGTGGAATAATCCTATTTCAGTTCCTTGGTGTCGTATTTCGGCTTGCTACTCACAGACCGCTGCCCTTTTGCCTTGGGGTTCCCCTCTGGTCTCATAGTGGCGGCCGTAGAGCTTTCCTCTGAGTTTTCTCAAGGCGTAAGTGCATTGTGGCATTGTGTGTGTCAGGAAGATGAACTCAGTCCCACATGGATTGTTTTCCCTTTATTTTTACCCAAAGACATGTGGAAGTCTTCAGCAAATATTCATCATCCACTTTAGTGTTGCTATCCTTTTGGATTTTTGTTCAGAAAGTTGGAAAAACAATAAAAGAAAAGATCACACTTAATTCAGTCATTTCTTTAATCCTGCTTCAACACAGCTCAACACTTAAAACACAAACATCAACCGAGTAAATCTGAAAATCTACTTGGCCTACTAAACAACTCATGAATCGGGCAGCATCCCGCCTAGTAAATAGGCGCTCCTAGGAGTTGTGCAAAATGGAAAGTTTTCAATAGGCAGAAGAAAGAGTGGATTGTATTAGGGAAGGTCACATTCCCTTATAGGAAGCAAGGGGTCTTATCAGGCAGATTACTAGTGTTGTTCAGGAAATTTCAGAGTGATTGGTTTAAGATTCTACTCCTCATAGAGGTTGAAACTGCAGTTAGGTTAGGTATTAAATCTTGGTGGGGCTCAACACAAGTGACTCCATTTGGGGCTTGTTTCTTTTTAACAACACCATTACACTAAACACAGAATTATCACTTAACATACTTGCTTGTGTGCCTACCATGTGGTTGGGAGTCCTCTGCCCTCGTCCAGACAACTTTTGAATCATCTTAAATTTTTATTATCTGTAAGCCATCTGAGGATTACAGTTATATTTGTGTATGATTCGTAATTGAGGCTTGCAAACATTGTTCTTCTAAGTGCTTTACTTATATTAACTCATTTACTGCTGACCTGTTAGGTAGGTACTTTTTTTTTTTTGAGATGACAGCTGAAGCACAGAGAGGTTAATTAACTTGCTTGAGGTCACATAGCTAGTAAATAGTGGACCTAGGATTTGAACCTAGGTTCTAACCTGTCTTCCGAAAGAGGATGTAAAGAGGGTAAGGAATTCCCTCTCTAAAATGTGATTTCAGATTTCTCTATTCAATTCAAGAAGCACCTTCTCTGAGAATATTTTTTTTCTGGGTAAAGCCCTGTAATGAGAAGGGCATGTTTTTTAGCTTCCCATCAGGTGTCAGCACATTCTGAACTTGAACTTTTTCTGGAAGAGCCAGTTGGTAAGATTCTAAATATCAATATTATTCTGGAGTATAATGCCCAATATTTGGTTCTCCTGCCAAATTGAGATTTTAATATTTTTATCTACCTCATAGAGGCATATGTAGGATAGTGGTGAGCAATTTCACCAGAAAAAAAAAAAAAAAGAACTATTATCAAGACCTTTGGAGTTGGATGGCTTCTCATCCCAGATTCTCACCTGTGTTTGTACAGATAAAATTTGATTGGGGACTTCCCTGGTGGCCCAGTGGTTAAGACTCCAGGCTCCCAAAGCAGGGGGCCTGGGTTCAATCCCTGGTCGGGGAACTAGATCCCGCATGCGGCAACTAAGATCCCGCGTGCCATGCAACTAAGACCCCCGGTGCAGCCAAATATTAAAAAAAAAAAAAATTTGATCGTAGTTGCAAACAGGAACAAGAAGTTGCCTCTTAACTCTCAAGTAGATCCCTGAAACTGAAGGCTCTTTGGAACCCAGCCTCTTGCTCACAAAATCTTGTGTTCCAAACCCCTAAATCTGGGTATGTTATCTTCTGAAATGGCTGCTCTTTCTTGCTTGCTGCCTGGGACGAGTGGCCATGGCCAGCATTATTAGAGTTTGACTAATCCCTAATTTCATCAAGCTCTTCAGTCTTTTGGAAGAGGAATTCAAGACAGTAAAACTTCTGTTGATAGTGTTTTGGGTTGGGTTTTACACAGCTGATGACACAGGAAGAATCATCCATAGGAAACTACCTTAACAGACTCTAGATCTCGGCCTTACAGTTCACAAATGTATTGAGGTACTTTTGGCTTCTGTTGAGCTAGTTGCCTCATTTTGGTCGTGTAACTGCTCTCTCCGCAGAGGCCATGAATGGAGAATTCTCCCTAAGGTCAGCGTTCAGTTAATTGCCGCGCTCTGGCTGCCGTAGTATTCCAGACATCGATCCTAGTGTTAAAATTGCCTGGAGACTGCCAGCAGGTCGAAAATCAGTCTTCAGTGACTGCCAGGAGTCAGAGTTGAGTGGGAGGCGCCTTGCGCAGTTTACTATCTCCGTGGGCAGTGGCCCGAGGCGCGGGACTTGTCCGAAGACTGGATTGGGCCTTTCACCTGTCTATCATCGGAAGGCTCTCCGCCCCGACTGCCTAGCAGCAGGATTTGGAAGCTGTGCACTGCCTCTGAAAACAAGGAGAGTGATGGGCGGTGAAGGTAAGCGTTGTGTGTATTTCTCTCATTGTATGGCTGCTGTGTCAGTCGTGCTCTGCTCTGCTCCCATTGGCGGGAAGGCTCCTGGCAGGTAGCGTGGACATGGTGCTGTCCCTCCCAAGTTACGATCAAGGCGCGTGACGTCTCAGACGTTTGTTGTTGGGCTTTGGGTCTCATTAATTATTCATTAGGTACTTGAAAGAGCTGCAGCGATTGGTGGCTGAGAGGCCTGGTCGTTTGTTTCTTAGCTAGAGATACGTATCATCCTCTACGCGGCTGGAGAAATTTCGCATAAATTATTCTGATAAGGTTAGGGGCGGGGCTGCGCATAGATTAGGCAAATGAGCTGGGGAGGGAGGGGAGGCCGGCTACGAATTAGCCTAAGTTATTAAAGATGGCGGCGGAGCGGAGTCGCTTCCCGATGGACTCGCCGGTCCCTGCCTCTATGTTCGCCCCCGAGCCCAGCTCTCCGGGGGCGGCCAGGGCCGCGGCGGCTGCCGCCCGGCTCCACGGCGGCTTCGACTCGGACTGCAGCGAGGACGGCGAGGCGCTCAACGGCGAACCGGAGCTGGACCTCACCAGCAAGGTAGGCCCGGGCGCCGGCGCCGGCGCTGAGGGGACCGTCCGGGCGCCGAGGGGTACCGGGCGGTGGGGCCGCGCAGTCTCCGGGGCGACGGCGGGGGCAGGAGGGGCCGAGCCCATCCACCTGTAAGTGCGGGACGCGCGGCGGGCTCCCCGATGAGGGGCGGCTCCGGCGGCCCGCCGCACCGCTGTCCTTCCCCGGCGGCGCCCACCCGGCCTCCCGCCGTCCGGCTCCCGCTGAGATCACAACCCCTCGCCTCCGCCACGTGGAACGCGGGCGCCGGACGCCGGCAGCTACTCGCGCAGTGGTCGTCCCCACGCGGTGCCGCCTCCCCTGAGATCGAGAGTGGCTCTCCCCGTGGACTGTCCACGGCAGCCTAGGGTCGGAGGTGGCTTGGGCAGGGCGCGCGGAAGGATCATGTAGTCCGAGGGGGAAGCAGGGAATCAGCTGCAGCTCTTCCTGGTGTTGGGAGAGGAAACATTAAGTAGTCGCTCAGTCCGGGAGAAGGACGTCTGAAGCATGTCTACCTTACAAACCCACCCAAAACAGAAGTGAAAGATGGGCAGTGACCCATCATTTCGCCATTCTGGGAGTGGGACCTTATGTTGTTTGACTGGAATAATGAAGGACGATTTAAATCGTGTCTTCTGAGCTCTTGAGAAGGTGGGCAGGATTTAAGGGCTCATCTTCTGCTTGGCGTTGGGGGTGGGAGGAATAAAAAATTAAGTATAATTTGGGACTGGTGTTTCGAAGGTGCCTAACATTGCTAAAGGAAAGAATGACAACTTGGGAGTCAGACAGGGCTGGGTTCCCTTTCCTGCCCTGCCAGTTAAAAAGGCTCTGTGACCTTGGGAAAGTTTCTTAACCTCTCAGTTCTCCAGCTCCATCATCTTTTTAGTACAGATGCATTGTAAAAACGAGAACTGTGTGTAAGAAACCTGCTATACTGCCGGTTACATACTACTCAGTAAATGTTTGAAGTGAACTGAATAAACTGATAATTCCCTGTGCAGATTAAATAGCAGCTGATGCAAGATAGAACACCGATACCACCTCCTACCTGTTGTTGAATACTTACGGTAGAGAAGTTTAACGACTTTTGAAAACATTTGTGACTTTCTAGTCTGTGGTGGCAAAATTGCATGAAACTTGGTCCAAACAGGAGAGAACTTTACCTTGCAGCTAATTGATCTCTCCCTCTAGTCTCTGCTGAGCACTTAGAAGCCGGTACTGCACCTTGTCACAGTGGTCCTGTCTGGTGCCTCTAATGCCATAATGAGGCTGGCCAAGTTCAGAGAGGATGGTCAGGGGAAATGTGTCAGGTAATGGGACACGATGCACAAGACCCAGCACCCAGGTTCAAAGCATAAGCTCTGATGAGTCAACTCAGGAAATTGTAAGAGATACACTTGACTCAAGCAGATGAACTAGATGTCAATTCATGGCCAAGGTGCTGAAGAAACCTGAAAACAGTGGGAAATTGCGGGGCAGAGTTGCAGAGAGTAGTACCTCTATTTCCTGACCAACTTATTTAATGTTCCAGGATAGGGAAGTGTTGCTTCATCACATAGCTGGGGAAGTCCTTCTCAGTATTTTAAAGTTGAGAAGCTATATGTAGATTAATACTGATGATATTGAAAAGAAAAACTGATGTGAAGGGAGAGAATAGAGGGGTTGAACAGATTGATTCCTGAGGAAAAGATTAGAAGCTATAAGTTTATATACTTGCTACAATTAAATGTGGGGATGGACATAAGGCTCTGAGAGCTTCCAAAAGGAGAAGCAGTTAGTGAACTGTGGTGGCTAGTTTCATCCAGGAAGATTTTTCTAGGATGATTGGGTGAAGAAAATTGTAATTACCACTTATTGAGCTGTGGACTGGATGCTTTACATGTTATCTTATTTGGTCTTTACAGTGGCCTTAGGATGTAGGTAGTAGTATCTCCATTTTGTAGGTTAAAAAACTGAGACTCAGAGGTTAAGTTCTTTGTCCAAGGTCACACATGAGTGGTTAGAGAATGGGATCTGACATGCCTGTTGGTAACTGGCCTCCCCAGATAAGTGGTTGATATTTTAGTGTTATTGGCAGAAATTCGCAAAGTGACGGTGCTAATACCCATCTTAGGGGTAATGTGTTTTGTTGATAAAGATGAGTCTTGCAGCAGTTTTTACTGCCGATTCCTAAATAATCGAGATAGCCAAGGCAAGTTGGAACAGACTCTTATGTTATTATGGGAACCACTGGCCTTGGATGGAGATCTCTGTGAGTTGCAAGCTGCAGGTAGAAGACTTTGGCATGTAGCTATAAAGCACTACTCTTTTAATTTCTACCTACAATGCCAGATTCTCAGTCATTGTGGATCCTGCCCCTCCCGTTAAGCAGCAGGAGGCAGGCTGCTCACACCCTCTTTTCTGTGGGTTGTGGTTCAGACATACTCATTTCAGTACCTTCATATAACTCAACTCTCATAAGGCCTTGGGCTCAAAGGCTATTTAAGGAGAGGCAGAGAGGGCATGAGAGGGCTGCCCAGCTCTTTTAGGTCAGGGTGCTGTGGGGTTCAGTCAGGGTCTTTGGTCAGGCTCTTGATCTGCTTTGGCTGTGGTGTTCTTCTAGTGAGTGTGGTCCTAAGGCTGTTGGTTTCTCTTCTAGCTGGTTCTAGTGAGCCCTACATCAGAGCAGTATGACAGCCTACTTCGGCAAATGTGGGAGAGGATGGACGAGGGATGCGGAGAGACCATATATGTCATTGGGCAGGGATCAGGTGAGCATAGTTTTCCTTTCACTTTACTTTTTTAAAAATTCACTTTCCAAGCGGTTTTACAGATGCTGCTTTTCTACCGCCAGTACTCTACATTTGCATAAGAGGAGATGAAGCACAAAGCAAGGAGACTTCTTGTCCGAGGTAATAGAGGAAGTCACAGATAGGTCTAGAATTAAGCCTTCCCTAGGCAGCTCTACGTCTTCCCCTCCAAGCCCGATTTGCAGATCCCATTGCTGCTTATTGCCTGCTTAGCAGAGAACCCGTGAGATACTTCTTGATGTCAGCAAGGAAAGGACATCCAGAATTCCTCTCTTCAGCAAGGCTGCCTTGCCCTGGACCATGCTGACCATTCGGTGCGGATAGCTGTGATAACAGAGGTCCTCTTTTCTCCCTGTGAGATCCCATCAGACATGTAGGCTTGTTGCTATTCTGGAAGGGACTTGTTATTGTCCTCCCAGCCCCTTATTCCATTGTAATGGGGCCCATTGTTTTAGAGGAAGGCAGCCCCCATGACAGAATCCCAGATTATATCCTGGGCTTTTTTCCCCCTGGTCATTCCTAGTTTATATCCTCAATACAAAGCCTGCTTACTCTCATCTTCATTAAGACATTATCTTTGCTGAAATGGCAGCTGGACTTGTTTAATAATTATGAATTTAGCCTGTACCAGATCTTATCTCTGTCATCTTTACAAGAAGCCTAAGTAGGCCTCGATGCATCATTAAGGGACTAGTTCTCTTTGCTGAATGTAGGTTTTGTAAAGGCAGGTAATAATTCTTTTGTAGTTTGAGTCTAAGATGGAGGAAATCTCAAAATCAGTCTTGAACTATTTGACAAATATCTATTAAGTATCTTAGAAGGTCTCGGTACTGTTGCAAAGCACTTTTAGATACTTAAAATCTGGTCTCTGTCCCAAGAAGGAGAGATGGCGTATACATAGTTAACCTCAGTAGAAAACAATATTTGGAAATGCTGCAAGAATGACACAAGGAAGAAGGGTTTGATCTCCAAATATTGCTCTGCCTTCCTTTGAAATGTTTCTTATATCTATCCTTTCCTTTCTGTATTTACTGCCACCTCCCCAGTTTTAGGTGTTACCACCTTAAGGAAGGCATGGTCAGAGAGATAGGCAAACCAAGAGGTTCTGTCAAGAAAGAGAGGGAGGGGCTTCCCTGGTGACGCAGTAGTTGAGAGTCTGCCTGCCGATGCAGGGGACACGGGTTCGTGCCCTGGTCCGGGAAGATCCCACATGGCCCGTGAGCCATGGCTGCTGAGCCTGCGCATCTGGAGCCTGTGCTCCGCAACAGGAGAGGCCACAACAGTGAGAGGCCCGCTTACCGCAAAAAAATAAAGAAAGAAAGAAAGAGAGGGAGTTGGCCAGCATTGTCAAGTGTTACAGAGACAGCAGGGAGAGTCAGGTTCAGAAAAAGCCATTCCATTTGGTGACTAGGGGGATCATTGGTAGGCTTTTGAAAGCTTTTGTGTCAGGTGCACACCTGGCCTTCT
>NW_006780611.1:9966291-9971140 GCF_000442215.2 Lipotes vexillifer | reverse complement strand
CCGCTCAAAGGTCACTTCCAGCTTATAGAATTGAAGAAACCACATCTAGATCAGTTCTGACAAGTGTTGGGACTGTTCTTTGAAGACCCAGATTCTTAAAGCCCCCACTCTTTGCTTATTCTTTAATGTGGACTCTTACTGAACTTCACCATACCTTGGTGGCTCACAGTTAATTAACCCTCCCGTGGCACAGCATAACAATATGGCAAACATTCATTAACACATATTTTAAACACCCAAGCATTATCTTTGCATCTACCAATTGGATGCTATTAGATTCATAGTGACTCCTTCCTGCTGGAATTCTTTAGGGGCAGAAAGAGATTGTAATTAAACAAGTTGAAGATCAAGCAGAAGACTAAAAGAGATGCGAGGCCCCCCGGGTCAGCTTCATCCCTGACTTTCTGTGTGTGCTTGGTGCTTGCCCTCTGTTTGGCGCTTCCTTCATCTATAAAATCGGGCGGATGGTACCACCACTGCCCCCACAACCTGAGGCAAGTTTTGTAGGGATAAATTAAACTTTAAAAATATTCGAAGCAAGGTGGAGGAATGTGCTCTTTAAGTATACATTCTTTTTTTCTCTTATTATTATTATTTTTTTTGGCCACGCCGTGCAGCATGTGGGATCTTAGTTCCCCGACCAGAGATTGAACCCACACCCCTTGCGTTGGAAGCACAGAGTCTTAACCACTGGACCACCAGGGAAGTCCCTAAGTATACATTCTTAAGTTACGGTTGATATTTTAAAAGGAGTCAATGTGACCTAGCAGTTAGTTCAGGGTCAGGAACCTGGTGGGTCTAAGTTTGCCTACTGATTCTTTTCCTTGTCTTAAAATGGGGATAATAATAGAATCTAGTCCATGGTGGCATGGTGAAGATTAACACTTGGCATATAGTAAGCACTATATAAATGTTAGCTAGTATTAATAGTTGCAGTAGTAATTTTTTAAGGGTTCCAGGTTATAGATGATTTACCATGAGATTTCTTTCAAAAAGAGCCTTGTTCATTCTTCAAATATTAAATTGTGACTTTCTAAGACCCAGGTACTGCATTAAAAGTTCAGGGAGCATGGGAGGAGTGTTACATCTTTGTGGGAGGGTCAGAAAAGACTTAAAAGTCTTTCCAAAGGAGGAAGTGCCCCTTCAGTGAATTCTAAAGGATGAGTAGGAGTTTTCTAGGTGAGTGGAGGCAGTAGTGAGTGAGCAGAGAAAGCCACAAGCACAGAGGCATGGAGGCATTGGTGAGTGTGGAGTATTTGGTGGACCAGGAGTGATTCAGTAAAGTAGGAAATGTAGAATGTGAGGTTGGGAGTGTCAGGAGGGGAGACTGGACTGGTAGTCAGGACCCAGATCTGAGGGTCTTTGAATGCCATACCAAAGCGTTTAGACTTTTATCCTCAAAGTTTGGGGAGCCTTTGCATTATGTTGAGCAGGAGAGTACATATAGGAAAGGTAAGTCAGTGGCAGGACTGAGATCTGATTAGGTTCCTGCATGGCTGAATATGTGGCCTTTAGTAATTGGACCTCTGCGGCTTTTCTCCTTGGCCTTTGTTTCCACTCCTACAGAGTGAGGAGTATAGAGCGTGCTGGAGAAGGGTAATGTGACTGGGTGCATTTCTGGGAGCCCTGGATGGATGAGGTGACACTGGTGATTGCCTGCTGGTGTGGGGTAGGATCTGAAAGCTTCTCATTGTACCAGAAACAGGAAAGGTTGGATAGAATTTGGGGGTCTGGCAAGAATGGCAGGGCTAGCTGGCCTTCTCTTAGGGATGCTTCCGAGTCCTTCTCTAACCCAGAATATTTCCAGAGCGCAGTTGGCCATGCATTTAGAAACTCCTTGCAGGACTTCCCTGGCGGTCCAGTGGTTAAGACTTTGTGCTTCCACTGCAGGGGGCATGGGTTCGATCCCTGGTTGGGGAACTAAGATCCTGCGTGCCATGCGGCACAGCCAAAAAAAGAAAAAGAAAAAGAAACTCCTTGGCTCAACTGCATCCTCTTTGTTCATTTGTTTTGCATTTTACAAACGTTTGAGGAGTTGGTATAGGAAAGGCACCCCTCATGGAGCGTCCAGGAATGTTTGAGATATGGCCCTTGTCCTTGAGATGCTTGTGTATAGCAGGGGAAGACACGCATCCAAAACTCTATTCCATATGGTAAACTTCATAAGGGAGCAGAATGGGTAGGATTTTGACAAGTGGAGATATGCTGATTGGCTTTCTAGGGCAGGAAATACATGAGCAAAGGTATAGAGCTAGAAAAGTGCAGAGACATGGAGGGATGGTGACTGGGCCACCTGCACTGGAACAAAGCTTAGAAGGGGATGGCGGGGGAGGGGGATGGAAGCCTCTAAGGAATTGGAACTGAGCGCTGCTGGGCCTGGGGAGCCCTTCCAAGGCTTTGACTCGGTAGTGACAACATCAGAGCTGTGCATTCTTTAGGACCTTGAGCTTGTATGTCTATGCAGGATGGGTTGGTGGAAACAGAGACTGGATTTGCTAAGACCAGTTAAGGATCTCTTGTGGCGATTCAGGTAGGATAATGGTCTAAATCAGGCTGGTGGCATTGGATTGGCAAAAAGAGGAGAGCAGGGACAAGGAAAGGGGCAGGACTGGAGTGATGAGTGTTAAGCTGGGGTGACTGGAAGGATAGTGGTGTCATTAGAGATAGGTAAGGCAAGAGGAGGAACAGGTCTGCACTAAGAGGAGCCCTTGCCAGAGGAAAAGGCTCTAGGTTTGGAATCAGAAGACCCAGGCTCACACGGCCCCTCTGCTCCCTCCCAGCTCAGAGACCTCTAGGTTCTGTTTCCCCACTATTAAATGGGAACAGTAATGCCTAACTGATGGGGTTGCAGGGAGGACTAAAATGCTTTATTAATGGTGTTAGTTTTTGTGCTGTTGTTTAAAAAGGGTGTGGATGGAGCTCTGGGAAGAATGACTAGATATGAATGTTTTCATAGTTTTCAAAATGACAGCTGAACCTATAGAATGAGAAGGGCCAAGGGGAATGTTTCAAGGATAGAGAAGAAGGCCCCTGGCTGACTACTGGAAACGACTGGCATTTGGGGGCAGCAGCAGGAGTAGCCAGCAGAGGAGACGGAAGGAAGACCCAGGGGGCCAGGAGGTGAATCAGGAGAGTTTGGCAAGCAGGGTGGGAATGAAGTGCCTCAGTAAACAAAGGGACAGTTGCCAGCAGTGTTGACTGTGAAGGGGTCAAGGAAAGGGCATTGGATGAGTGGGCAGAACGCCACTGATGTCCTGAAAACCAGTTTTTTCCATAGTCATCAGATCAGTGAGAAGGTGGTGAGGAAATAAAGTCAACAAGTGTCCATTACTCTGGAGATGCTTGGAGGAGATGGTGGCTCAGTAGATAAGCTGGGGCAAGGGAAGAGGGGTTGGGTCTCCTTTAGTTTAGGAAAGCCTTGAGTTTGTTTGTAGGGGGAGAAGTGGAAGGGGGTGAGAGAAGGTGCTGCAAGGTCTTTGGAGGCAGAAAAGAAAAGAGGTTGGGCACATGAGCCCAGGGAAGGAGAGGGGTGCTCCCAGGAGACAGCTGGAGGAGCTGTCATTCTACTGTGGGAATGAAATATGGCACCATGTGGACAGTACCTGACCGGGACTGTCATACAGTAGGTCGATTGGTCCGTCCTTCCTAAGCTCAGACTCATTTTTTCCAGCTACTTGCTGGGCATTTCACCTGAGCCACCTCTGTTAAAAATCTGTCCCTAAACTCATTCTTAAATTCTCTCTCCATTTTCCTTTGTCTCCTGTCATTATCTCTTGCGTGGATTATTAGAATTACTTCCTAACTGGGCTCCCCGTTTCTGGTCTGTCGCTTGCCAGCGCTCACTTTACACTGCTGCTCAAGAGATCTTTCTGTCCCACAGCGATCTGATCTTGTTACTCCCCTGTGTAACCCCAAGGCTTCCCACCCTGGTACATACGTGTTTTGCTGCTGTGTGATGTTCGTCTGCCTAACTGTTTCTGCCTCCCATGTGGTCTCCCGCCACTTGACACCGTGCTCCCCAACGCGCCGACCTGCTTACTGGTCCCTGAACGTGCCATGATGTGCCGTGCTCCATGCTTTGCTCTGCTGCCTAGGATGTCTTTCCTCCATTCTCCGCAGGCCCATTTTTCATGTTTGGAGACGCAGCTTGGAGTCAGCGCCCTGCAAAGCTGTCCTCAGCTTCCCCAGGCAATGCTAGTTGCTCATGCTTTACATTCCCTTTGTACAGTTCTGTAGTAAAGCACTCAAGCTGTATTGCAATTAATTAATTTCCTGTCTCTCCCGCTGGGCTGTGAGCTCGCTAAGGGCACCTGTATTCCCAGTACCCAGCCTGAGACTTGGCATAAAACCTAGGAGAGTCTCAGTGATTACTCTTGAATGAATTAATGAATGCCCTGCTTAATGGGGAAGGCTATTATTTATTAACTTTACTTGTGCCCAGATTTTTGAAGTATCTGGTAGAGAGAGCCATGTTCGTCAGTGCTCAGGGTGGGGACCTTGTGAGGGGTGGCTGACTGGCAGACTTGATGGCAGGCTGATGTCTGGGCTCTTGTCACTAGATGGGACTGAGTACGGGCTGAGTGAAGCTGACATGGAGGCCTCCTATGCCACGGTGAAGAGCATGGCAGAACAAATAGAGGCCGATGTCATCCTCCTCCGGGAACGTCAAGAAGCTGGGGGCCGTGTGCGCGATTACCTGGTCCGGAAGCGAGTAGGAGACAATGACTTCCTGGAAGTCAGGTGAGGAGGCTTCAGAACAGTTCCAGGTCCCCTGAAGCATGACCCTGGGGTCTGGGGCTTCACAGAGAACGGTGATTGAGCCTTTGACACCTGGCGTGTGGGCTACACC
>NW_006780611.1:9961851-9966177 GCF_000442215.2 Lipotes vexillifer | reverse complement strand
CCATTTGGAAAGAGTGGGAGAGAGGCCAACCATATGTTCTGTGGCCATTTTGTGGGCTGCGTGTGCTCTCCCTTCAGGCTGGGAGGCGTGAACCCAGGGTAGCGGAGGAGAGCATTTCGTTCCCCTCTTGGCTTTAGGGCTTCTGTCTGGCAGCCTTGGGAAGGCTCGTGGAAGTTAAGGGAGAACGTCGTTGCGGTGGGAACTCAGCTCCTCCTGAGTGACTTTCTGCTCCCCGGATATAGCCCCAAGAGCATTTCTAATGTGCTCATCCATGAATAGAAGGAGTAGAGAGCTGGAGAGGCTCAGGGCTGAGCCTGTCCTTATGGATCCGGTTGCTGAGGTCCACTTCACTCACTCACCAAGTCTCACACAAATGTATGGGTTTGTGTTCACACAGGGTAGCGGTAGTGGGCAACGTGGATGCCGGCAAAAGCACGCTTCTGGGGGTCCTGACCCACGGGGAGCTGGACAATGGCAGAGGCTTCGCCCGCCAGAAGCTCTTCCGCCACAAACACGAGATTGAATCTGGTCGCACCAGCAGTGTCGGCAACGACATTCTGGGCTTTGACAGTGAAGGCAATGTGGTAAACAAGCCAGACAGCCATGGTGGCAGCCTGGAGTGGACAAGGATCTGTGAGAAATCCACTAAGGTGATCACGTTCATCGACTTGGCCGGCCACGAGAAGTACCTGAAGACCACTGTCTTCGGCATGACCGGCCATCTGCCTGACTTCTGCATGCTTATGGTGAGCGAGGCGCTGCTGAGGGCGCGCTTCAGCCGGGCTCCGGGGCTGCGGGCACATGCAAGCATCTGAAACTCTTCTGAGACAGGGCCTTTTGGTTCAGGGCTTTGAAATTGGACAAGAACGACAAGTTTTGCAGGGGTGCCCAGCCTTCTCAAGGAGCGTACCATGATCTTTCTCCTAGCTTAGGCCAGGAGGAGGTCCTCTAAGCAGAAACCAAGGTGCCATTTGCAGACCTCTCTTAATTTTCGGAGAGGGGTAAGGGAGGGTTTCTCCTGGGGCATTTCTTATTACCTTCAGAAGTGTTTCCTCCTGGAGTTGGGCTACTTTGAGATGACACCAGGCAGCACCCTGAGAGATGGGGCGGCCTGGGGAGGAAATGGAGAGCGCAGATAGCCATTGAGGGGCCTGAGAGGTGGCCTCTTCTGAAGCCTGGAACCGGTGTCAAGCAGTCCCACAGCTATTTGCTGAGAAGCTTCTGCATGCCTATCACTGTGCCAGGCCTGAAGACAGAGCAGTGAACAGGGTGTCCTGAGCTCCCATAGAGCTTACAGTCTAGTGGGAAATAGATTTTTAAGCAGCTCATCATGTAGGTGAACTGAAAAGGGAAGGGAGCAGAGGCTTCTGGGCTGGATCATGTTTCGAAGCTCGCATTTGGGCCCCTTTGATCTTCCTGGCCAGAGAGTAGGAGTCTGTGAGGCCCACGGCCTTGGTCACAACTTCACAGCTTTCACAGAGAGTGCAAGCGAGCGAGTTTTCCTTTGGCAAAAATCCTTCTCAAAACCCTTCCCCATTTCCCAGTTCCTCCAACTGTCTGTATTAATAAGTGTAGTAAATGCCAACATCTGTTCAGAGCAAACTTGATCAAGTTGCCCCACAAACACAGGTTTCCAGGCAAATTCTCCCCAGACTAGAGAGTAAAGAGAGGCAGAGCACATGTATGAGCACTCTTGTCAGCTCTCTGCCCGAGGTTCTTGCGATCTCATCGTGGTTTTATCTCCCATATCTTTGAACGTTGCAAGCAGCCCTTACCGACCTTGCCTGGCTAAGGAAAGCTGCTCTACAAAAGGGTTTCGGAGGAAGAGCCATAGGGTGTATTTGGGGCAGTTGTTGGGTTGAGATTAAGAAGGGTGTAGAAATCAGTTTAACATGAGCGTTTTTTCTAACTGAGCTACAGTGATCAAGGTCAATTAACGGACATATCTTCACCCCAGATGAAATGTTACGTATTATCTGACTTTTAGGCCATGAGCTAAACACTAAAAATTTCTGTGGAAAACAATGAAATATTTCATTATTGTTCCATGGCAATCAATTTCCAGAAAAACAAAAACAAGAAAACCTTGAGGGCTTCCCTGGTGGCACAGTGGTTGAGAGTCCACCTGCCGATACAAGGGACACAGGTTCGTGCCCCGGTCCAAGAAGATCCCACATGCTGCAGAGGGGCTGGGCCCGTGAGCCATGGCTGCTGAGCCTACGCGTTTGGAGCCTGTGCTCCGCAACGGGAGAGGCCACAGCAGTGAGAGGCCCGCGTACCACAAAAAAAAAAAATTGAAAAAAAACAAAAACAAAAAAATCCTTGAAAATATAGAGACAACAGAGAGAGAGAGCATTCTCTTATCCCGCTTGGGAAGAACAAAAGCAGGTCTGGGTTGGTTAGGAAAGGTGGTTGGAGGGAATGGGAAGAATTAGGAGGGAAATGGTGGAGGTTTCTCGGTGTAGGAAAAGGGAACATGCGTGGGACATCTGTGCTGGTGGGGTGGTAGCTCACCTGGGAATCGTAATGATCAAATGAGAGCATCGCTTGAAAACACTGGAATGTATATTTATTTTATTTATTTGTTACTTTTGTCTGTGGTGGGTCTTACTTGCAGCACACGCGATCTTTTGCTGCGGCGCGCTGGCGCTTCGTTGCAGCATGCAGGCTTCTCTCTAGTTGTAGTGTGCGCGTTTTCTCTTTCTAGTTGTGGTGCGCGGGTTCCAGAGTGCATGGGCTCTGTAGTTTGCAGCACGTGGGCTGTCTAGTTGAGACGCACGGGCTCAGTAGTTGGGGCACGCGGGCTTAGTTGCCCCGTGGCATGTGGGATCTTAGTTTCCCAACCAGGGATCGAACCTGCGTCCCCTGCCTTGGAAGGGGACTTTACCACTGGACCACCAGGGAAGTCCCTCTGGAATGTATAAAGCCCTGTATAAATATGTCTTGGCGATTTTAATTTTAATTTTGTTTTAGTAAGTAATACATTCATATGGTACAAAAATTAAAAGGTACCAAAGGACTTAAAGCCTCTCTTCCGCCTGTGTTGTTTCCTCCACAGGCAACCAGTACTTCCAGTTTCTTATGTATCCTCTAGAGATATTTTGTAATCACACCAGCACATATGTGTATATTCTCTCCCTCCAATTTCAGACATTCAGAAGCGTTGAAAGAATAGTACAACGAATACCATAAACCCACCACTCGGAGTCAACAATCATTAACATTTTGCCATATTTATCTGTACATGTGATAGATGCGTATGTGGAGTTTTTCTGTGTGTGTGTATGGTTTTTGTTTTCTTTTTGTTTGTTTTTGTTTTTTTGGTTGGTTGGTTTTTTGGCTGAATCATTTGAAAGTAGATTATATTATAGACATTGTGACTCTTCACCCCCAAATACTTCAGCACACAGCTTCCTACTGTTATTGCAACCAAGAAGACGAACAAGAGTTCCCTGATATCATACAATATCTAGTCTAAAAGTATTTATGTTATCTCAGATGTTCCCCCAAATGTCTTCCAGCTGCTTTTTTCAAACGGTGATCCAGTCACCACTCTCTGTGGTAGCATGCTGTATACCACCTTGCTTTTCCCCATTAAAACATCTTAGAGATTACCCCACATCAGTTAAGAGTTTCCTCTTTCTTTTGTATCGCACACTTGTGCATGTCTCTAATTTATTTAACCAGCCTTTATGATGATATTTTAAAACATTTATTGTTACAGGAAGGAATGGTAACAGTAGTAACAGCTGCCATTGCTTTTTTAAAAAATAAATTTATTTATATTTATTTATTTGGCTGCACTGTGTCTTTACTGCTGCACATGGGCAGTACTCTTTGTCACGGTGCATGGGCTTCTCATTGCGGTGGCCTCTCTTGTTGTGGAGCACGAGCTCTAGGTGCACAGGCCTCAGTAGCTGTGGCTCGCGGGCTCCAGAGCACAGGCTCAGTAGTTGTGGCACCGGGGCCTAGCTGCTCTGCGGCATGTGGGATCTTTCAAGACCAGGGCTCGAACCCGTGGCCCCTGCATTGGCAGGCAGATTCCCAACCACTGCGCCACCAGGGAAGTCCCTGCCATTGCTTGAATACCTAATTCGTGCTAGTTGTGTGCTGGACCTTTGACATATGTTTGGTCATTTAAACCTAAGTGACCCTCTAAAGTGAATGGTATTATCCCCCATTTTATAGATGGGGTAACTGGGGGCCAGGGATGTTAAACTGAATCCACTTTGATGACTGTTTTCCCAGACTGAGTTTGTCTTTTTTTTTTTTTTTTTTGTGGTATGCGGGCCTCTCCCCCCTGTGGCCTCTCCCGTTGAGGGGCAC
>NW_006780611.1:9948104-9961413 GCF_000442215.2 Lipotes vexillifer | reverse complement strand
GTGGTATGCGGGCCTCTCACCGCTGTGGCCTCTCCCGTTGAGGAGCACAGGCTCCGGACGCGCAGGCTCAGCGGCCATGGCTCACGGGCCCAGCCGCTCTGCGGCATGTGGGATCCTCCCAGACCGGGCACGATCCCGTGTCCCCTGCATCGGCAGGCGGACTCTCAACCACCGCGCTACCAGGGAAGCCCCTGAGTTTGTCTTTTTTATTGTTTCGAAGTCTCCTCAGATTCTGATAGTCCACACTGTTAAATTGGAGGTTAAAGCAATCTGTGCCCAGCCCAGCTTTCATCTACAGCCATTTTGTTTCTGGCCTAAGACTTGTGCCCCCTGTGTCCTGTTCTGATGGTGGCCTCAGAGATGGGAGTTCTCTCTTACCTCCGCCTTCTTTGAGCCCCTGTACCCACCCAGCAGCAATCTCTGTCTCCCTTGTCCTGACAGTTCTTTCTGTGTCGGGGCAGGTGGGCAGCAATGCTGGCATCGTGGGGATGACGAAGGAGCACCTGGGCTTGGCATTGGCACTCAATGTGCCTGTCTTTGTTGTGGTCACCAAGATTGACATGTGTCCTGCCAACATCCTGCAAGGTAAGTGAAGCCAACAGCCAGTAGCAGTCTCTCTGTCTGGGGCAGTCACACACTGTGGCTCCTTGGTGATCTGCTACCCGGAATTTTCTGTTTCCTTGTATTGTGCTTAGACCTTGGCCTGAATGTCCATCAACCCAGAATCTTTTGCTTTCTCCCTGTTTGCCTCTTGGTCTGAGCAGAGCTTAGAGTTATCTCCTGCTCATTGTTCCTTCTGGTTACAAATTCAAGGTCCTTGAAATCCCTAATCTGGCAACTCTTTTCAGACGGTTCCAGGCAGAAGGGGTTGGGTTTTACCATCTAAGCTGGACATACATGGAGACATTTGGGCAGAGAGTCTGATTACCTTTTACCACCAAAGGTTTCAAAACAGTGTTGGAAGACTAGGCTTTCATGCATTTCTCCCCCGTTGCTAAAGATGGTAGAAGAGAAGTGAAGACGTATCCTTTCGGAGGGCCTCATAAGGGCTTCTACAGGTGTCTAAATGTCCTAGAGATCCTTTTGTCAGATGAACTTTTTTTCCAGGAAGCAGGGCATTCTAGGAACAACATTGTCCTTCTGGTGGACCCCAAATCACTTGCTTATAGGATGCGGGTCTTCTAGAGACTCTGGAGAAACCGGACAGGTTTCAGACTTATAACCTTAGCAGACAGTCCCCATCTGTACTCTCCTTCTACTCTAGCAAGCACTTACCCACCCAAAGTTTTGATCCTCCTTTTGCTTCTCCAGGCATTATGGCATTTAACACTGTCCCTCTGTTTGTCTCCTGCTTGCATCAGTAATGAGTGGACCTGTCTTGCCCTAGAAGCCTGGCCAAAGAGAAGGCTATGTTCCCCTAATTTTGTTCCATTTTACCCTTTAAGAAACCCTGAAGCTGTTACAGCGCCTGCTGAAGTCGCCTGGCTGCCGCAAGATCCCTGTGTTGGTGCAGAGCAAGGATGATGTGATTGTTACAGCCTCCAACTTCAGCTCTGAGAGGTAATGGGTAGGGAGCATTCACTTCTTCCTTTTATTTATTTATGTATTTTTAAATATTTATTTATTTGTTTGGCTGTGCCGGGTCTTAGTTGTGGCACGTGGGATCTTCATTGTGGCATGCGGGATCTTTTAGTGGTGGCATGCAAACTCTCAGTTGCAGCACGTGGGATCTAGTTCCCTGACCAGGGATCGAACCCGGGCCCCCTGCATTGGGTGCATGAAGTCTTAGCCACTGGACCACCAGGGAAGTCCTGGGAGCATTCACTTCTGTACAGGCGCAGAGATTGGTTGAAATAGAAGATTGTGCTCTCAGCAATGTTGCTCGGGGGCTGTATCAGGTGACCCAGATTCTGAGGTGCTGGTCTCACTGAGGTTGGAATCCCAGCTGATATTTCAGTGTCCTTATCTATGAAATGGGAATAATATTACCTTCTTCATAGGGCTCTTGTAAGTGTTGGAAATGATGTATGTAAAGCACTTAGCACCGTGCCTGGCTGCTGTGTGATGGATACACAGCCATTTTTAGAATGATTATTATTAATTTTTTTACACAGTTGTTACTCAAAAGCTGTCTAATCACAGATCAGTTTTGGCATTTACTCATTTGCATGTCCTTTGATTCCATAAATTTTTTTTTTTGGCCGTGCCGCACGGCTTGTAGGATGCTAGTTCCCTGACCAGGGATCGAACCTGGGTCCTCAGCAGTGAAAGCGCCGAGTCCTAACCACTGGACTGCCAGGAAATTCCCTGATTCCATAAATATTTATTGGGTGTTTGTTCTGTGCTGGGCTTTTCATCTAGGCATCGAGGAGTCAGAGTTGGCTTGGGCATAGTCCTTGTCCTCAAGGTGGTCAGCTCCTTGGTCAGAGATAATCTCTTGATAATAGTAAATTTTGTTAACACTGCTCCTTCTCCCAGAGTCTTGGGGCTGCTTAAGTACAGGACCCGGAGCAGCCTGACATTTGGGCCTGTGTCTCTGCCCTGACGCTGTCTTCAGTACCAGCAGTTGGCCAGCAGAGGGGGTACGTTTCAGTCGACCCCATTTCAATTCATTCATTTTGTTGAGTGCCTATTCTGTGCTGTCCCTACTCTAGGAGCTGTGGGAAATATATAATTTCTGATCTTGAGGAGTTTGACTAATCGTGAATAGGAGATATAGAGGCCATTCAGATAACAGACAGAAAATCAGATGTAGTCAGGTATAACAGAGATACAGAAAGTTCTCCCAAGACATACAGATAGCCAATAGCCACATGCAGTGTTGCTCAACATCGTTAGTTATTAGAGAAATGCAAATCAAAAGTACAATGAGGTACCACCTCACACCAGTCAGAATGGCCATCATTAAAAAGTCTACGAATAAATGCTGGAGAGGGTGTGCAGAAAAAGGAACCCTCTTACACTGTTTGTGGGAACGTAAATTGGTGCAGCCACTATGGAAAACAGTTCCTCAAAAAACTAAAAGTAGGGGGCTTCCCTGGTGGCCCAGTGGTTGAGAGTCCGCCTGCCGATGCCGGGGGCATGGGTTCGTGCCCCGGTCCGGGAGGATCCCACATGCCGTGGAGCGGCTGGGCCCGTGAGCCGTGGCCGCTGGGCCTGCGCGTCCGGAGCTTGTGCTCCGCAACGGGAGAGGCCACAACAGTGAGAGGCCCGCGCACCGCGATGAAGAGTGGCCCCCGCTCGCCGCAACTGGAGAAAGCCCTCGCAAAGAAACGAAGACCCAACACAGCCAAAAATAAATAAATAAATTTATTAAAAAAAAAAAAAAAGAATCCACCTGCCAATGCAGGGGACACGGGTTCGAGCCCTGCTCCGGGAAGATCCCACATGCCACGGAGCAACTAAGCCCGTGTGCCACAACTACTGAGCCTGTGCTCTAGAGCTCCTGAGCGAGAACTCCTGAGCCCATGTACCACAACTACTGAGCCTGCGCTCTAGAGCATGCTCCGCAATGAGAAGCCACCGCAATGAGAAGCCCACGCACCGCAACGAAGAGTAGCCCCCGCTGTCCACAACTAGAGAAAAGCCACGCACAGCAACGAAGACCCAATGCAGCCAAAGATAAATAAATTTAAAAATATATATATATATCCTGTGACAAACCATAATGGAAAAGAATATGAAAAAGAACATATATATGTGTATAACTGAGTCACTTTGCTGTATAGCAGAAATTAACACAACGTTGTAAATAACTAGACTTCAATAAAATTTACAAAAAAAAAAAAAAGTTCTTTGAAAACTCAGAGGGAATGAAGAGTGCCCATCTGGGAAGGATTCCCTGGAAGAGGCGGTGCTGGAAATGGGCTCTGAAGGATGAGAGGATTTGGTAGTTGCATAAGAGGGAAGCAATTCAGGCAGGGGGTGAACAATTCAGAGTGAACAAGTACATGGGAACAAAAAAGTACCAAGGTCTTAGGAGAAGGGAGGGAGTGTTCTCTGGCCTGGCTGGAATATAGGAATTTGAGAGAAATAAACTGGCAGAGATGTTGGGAGGAGGGATCCCGGCTGTCTTTTCTGCAGTGGAGAGTTGGTTAAGGGTTTAGGGATGTGTGTGCTTTAGGAAGAAGAGGCAGTCATGATCGCTCGGAATAGGGTAGCGGTACCGAGACAGAGAGGAGGGGACAGGTTTCAGAGACAAAACTAAATAGGAGAGGAGGCCTCAGAGCACATCTGGACAGAAGTAGGTGGGCTGGGCAGAGGGCCTGGGAGGCCAGTGAAGGGCTGGTGGGACCCTTAGCAGCAGCAGCCATTCCAGGAGCCCTTGTGCTGCTCATCCCCTATCAGGCAGGAGTTCGCCACCTGAGCACCTTTCTTCCTCTCTCTCCACACACTCCCCACCTTAGGATGTGCCCGATATTCCAAATCTCCAACGTTACAGGCGAGAACCTAGATCTGCTGAAGATGTTCCTCAACCTGCTGTCCCCTCGCACCAGTTACCGGGAGGAAGAGCCTGCTGAGTTTCAGATTGACGACACCTACTCTGTCCCGGTGAGTGGGTTCTGGTGGACTGAATAAGGCGGGAGGCTGAGTGGCGCTTCCTACAGGGGTGCCAGGGCGAGTCTGTAGTGCCAGTGGACTTACTGGACCGGGGTCTTGTCTGCAGGGTGTGGGAACAGTGGTGTCAGGGACAACACTGAGGGGCCTGATCAAGCTGAATGACACGCTGCTGCTGGGCCCAGATCCTTTGGGTAACTTCCTGTCCATTGCTGTCAAATCGATCCATCGCAAGCGCATGCCTGTCAAGGAGGTGCGGGGGGGCCAGACGGCCTCCTTCGCACTGAAGAAGGTGAGTGTTGATAAAACCAAGAGCTCCCCTCGGGCTCCGTGTCATGCTAGGCCCCGGGTCATCTCCAGTCCTCACAGCCGCTCTGCAAGGCAGGGATTACTGACCTCACTTTTACAGGTGAGGAAACTGAGGCTCAGAAGAGCCTGAGTGACTTGCCCAGCATTCGGGGAGAATACCGGGACTTAAACCGAGGCCTGCCGGCCTCCTGAGCTCGGTGAGGTCAGCTGGGAGCCTTCCTGCGCTTCCTTCTTGCTGAGGTCCTTCTACACGGGGCTGTTGAGTCCATGCCAGATCCTCTTGCCATTCAGCTTTCAGTCCCCTGAGGATTGGGGTCAGTGCTAGCTCCTGGGTCATTTGCACCAGCCAGATTAACCAGCAAAGCCGGGTCTTCTGTGCACTTCCCAACAGCCAGATCATGCTCGCCCTATTTCTCCTACTTGAGTGCTTGCCTGCCTTTGCCCTCTCGCCACCCACTTAATTCCGACCCGTCTTGCAAGTCCTGGCTAAAATGCCACTTTCTGTATGAAGTCTTTCCTGACCCCCCAATAGCAGTGTTGAGGCTTCCCATGTAGCACTAAAGAAGGCCTGTGGTCCAGTGCAGTGAGAGGTCACGGCAAAATTGGGGTGGTAGCAGTTCCCAGAAGGAGTCCTGGTCCTCTGTGACCAGGGGGTGAAGCCAGAAGGCATTATTGTCCCTGAGGTCTGGGATTCTCTCTCATTCAGATCAAGCGCTCGTCCATCCGGAAGGGCATGGTGATGGTTTCTCCACGCTTGAATCCCCAAGCATCCTGGGAGTTCGAGGCCGAGATCCTTGTCCTTCACCACCCCACCACAATCAGCCCGCGGTACCAGGCCATGGGTAGGTGTCTAAAGGCACTGCCAGCCTGAAGCCCCCTGCTCTAGCTCCCCCTACAGTGTGCTCCAGCAACCCAAACCCCAAAGTTTCAGCTGCAGCCAGGAGTCAGGTCGCTGCCCTGTTCAGTGATGCCATCCCCTCTGTTCCACCCACGAGCTGTGGCTTGTGGTTTGTTCATTCTTGCAAACACTAACCAAGTACCGGCTCGGTGCTGGGCTCTGGAAACCCAGACCTGCCCTCAAGGACCTCACACTCAGTCCTTCAGCAGACATCTACCAAGTGCTGCAGTGTGCCAGGCGGTGTTGCCAAGGTGCTGGGGACAAAGACAAGATGGGCAAGGGCCCTGCCATCAAGAAGCCCACAGTCCAGAGAAGGCACGCATGCAAACAGAGTGCCCTGTGTTCAGGAACTAGGGACCAGTGAGTCCGGGGACAAGCGAGGTCTAACTGGAGGGAAAAGTGGGAGAATGTGAGGCAGGATCAATCCAAGAACGGGCCTCCAGTCGCTTAGCCTCACTCTGCCCTCTGAGGTCTTCAGCCTGCCACAGCTCGAGCTTGTTTCATGCTTTCACCCACTGCCTCCCCTGCCCTGAGGCCACTGAGTGGCTCAGGCCTCTCCTGACTTCCTGGCTCCCTTGGCAGTGCACTGTGGGAGCATCAGGCAGACAGCCACCATCCTGAGCATGGACAAGGACTGTCTGCGCACCGGGGACAAGGCCACCGTGCATTTCCGCTTTATCAAGACCCCCGAGTACCTGCACATAGACCAGCGGCTGGTGTTCCGGGAAGGCCGCACCAAGGCTGTAGGCACCATCACTAAGGTACGGCCGGGCAGACCACCTTGCCTGCCTACAGGAAGTACCAGGGCTGCTCCAGTTCTAGACTGTGAGCACAGCACGCTCTTCTCAAGAAGCCCTGTGAAATCTTACTGCCAGGGGCAGAGGCACCAGTCCCTATCTTGGGAGAACTGGAACAGTGCCGAGGTATAGCCTTAGTGCCATCTTCTCTGCTCTCCTCAGAGGTTTCCCTGGGCCTCCTGTCTTTCTGAGCTTTGGTAGTGACCATGGAGGAGAGAAGGTGGAGTTGAGGTATGGCAGTCCGTGGTGGGAGAGTGTCTGGGCCTAGCCAGTGTTGGCCTCTGAGATGCTGGGCACAGGCTCCGATGGTCTGGCTGGGGCCGTGCCCTTAGAGCAGTGGGCCCAGTTGGAGTGAGTGCTGGATAGCAGAGGGGCATGGGCTTGAGCTCTTTGTGTCCTGGAGCCCACCTTATGCCCTCTGCAGACTTCATCCATGGCCTTGAGTAGCGGCACTTGATAGAGTGGTTTGACCCCTGCTCCATACATCCTGTCTGAGATCTTGGGATCAGCCTCAGCCTTGCTTTTCCTCCAGAATGGCCTTCCTTAGGCCCATCCACGTCACTAAGACTGCAGAGTGTGTTGAGGAGTGGGGAGGATCATCCTCAGAGGCCCCCTTGCTTCGGACTGGCTGAGGGTTTGACAGAAGCTGCCCGCACATGCTGTAATGCCCTTGGGGGTGCAGCTGGGCCTATTCGCTGCTTTGTTTGAGATTGAACTTGGGCCATAAGGGAAGGCTCTGAGTCAGTCCTTCCTGGGTGGTGGCTCTTAAGATTTTTGGTGGCCACAATCCAAATGTTTCCAGCTCCTGAGACACTCACTTGATCTCTCTGGGAGGCCCCAAATTAAAATTTACCCCAGGCTCTTGTTACAGGGGCAGCAAGAGATAGAGTTGATGCTCTGGGCAGGCTGGACCCCATCCTGGGAGCTGGGCTGAGTAGGAGATGGCTGAGGTTCACAGATTGTCTGTGGGAAGAGCAGCTGGGGCAGGGAACAGGCTGGAACCCTTCTGGGCTGGGCTGGGCTGAGGCAGGTGAGACATCGGCCCTGGCACGCTGAGTGGAGAGGACATCTCTCCACCCCACTGCCCTGTCATCGCCTTCCTGCCACCCACCTCGCCCAGGCCCAGCCAGGCCACGGAGTGAGAGGTCCCTGAGACCTGAGGGGCGGGGCGGGGGCAGCTGAGCCCAGGTCACTGCCTGCAGCTCTGTCTCATCCCCCACCCCCTTGGCTCCTGCAGCTCCTCCAGACCACCAACAATTCCCCAATGAACTCCAAGCCCCAGCAGATTAAAATGCAATCGACGAAAAAGGGTCCCCTGCCCAAACGAGAAGAGGGAGGTCCCTCTGGAGGGCCAGCAGTAGGGGCACCCCCAACTGGAGATGAAGCTTGCTCTCTAGCGGCTGCGCAGCCAGCTGCGTCCGGCAGTCTCCAGCCACAGGTGAGTGTGCTTCCCAGGCTGGTCCTGGGCCCCTGACGGCCTCGGGTGGGGTGGGGGCGGGGGCGTGGCCGTGGAGGTGACCCATAGGAGAGCGCCGGCAGCCTTCACCAGTCTGCCACATCTTTGAGTTCCTAGATGGGTGTTTCCCACAACTCCAGGCTCCTAAGTGCTATCTAAGTATGAGCTTTTTGTCTCTGAAGGCAGTGTTTTTCAAACTGAGATGTGGCGTACGTGAAATGAACTTAATGGGTCCTGACCAGCATTTAGTTTTAATGAAAGAGAATAGAAAAATGTCAGCGTTTCCCTGTCACAGTAAGAGTGAGCATTGTGTGTGTGAGAGTGCAAGTGACATATGTGCGTACTGCAGCCCAAACGTCTGAAAGACTCTACGTTAGAGGGTCCTCCTGGCCCCTTCCCCAACGTGACACTTCCTGAGGGGTAGGTGGTCTTGGGCCCTGTCAGTGTGGCTCTTACTCGGCACCTCCTGCCAGCGTTGTCCCCTGGAGTCCTCTCCTGCTGGCCCTCACATCGCCCCTTTCCAGCGTCTCTTCGTCCGACTCCTCTTCGGAGAAGGAAGCTTCTGCCTGGACCTGTCCTTTTTGCTCTCCCTCCCCGTCGAGTCTTTCCTCTGACTCCTTCATTTCTTTTTTCTTCCCACCTGTCAGCAGTGGCACAGGTTAGTTCCGGCTCTCTCTGTGCTTCTCTGAACGGCTCCTCTCACACCGTGATCACCTGTGACCCACCAGCCGCGAGGAAGGCAGGGTGGGCGCCGGCTCCATCTGCTGGAGGGCGTAGCAGATGGCTGCTCGCTCACCTCCTGCCCCCGCTCCCCGCTGCCCCTCTGCTGCCCTGCGCTGCTCCCGAGGGGCCACTGCTTCTCAAGCTGCTTCTTCTCTCTTTCAGCCCAAGCCCGGCAGCGGGGGCCGGCGACGGGGGGGCCAGCGTCACAAGGTGAAGTCCCAGGGGGCCTGCCTGACTCCCGCCAGCGGCTGCTGAATCTCCCCCAGCCCACCTCCACCACCCAAGGGATCCTCGTTCTCTGGCCACCACTCCACCAGATGGGCCAGAGCAACTCTGACCACCGCTCGCCCTTCCCCAGGCCGCACCCGGAGCCTCGCCATACCCCCCACCCCCGTTTTGCAGGGGGCCGTGTAATTTATAAGCTGAGGAAGGTGGCCAGACTTCCGGAGGACTCACCGTCTCCAGCTCTCTTCCCCGCCTTCTTCCTCACTCACACCTTTTTTGTACATCTGGGCCCTTAGTTTTTATTCTTTTTATTATCTATCTAGTGTGCGTGTGCGTGTGCGTGTGTGTGGGCGTGTGAGGTGCAGGAGTGCGGCCGGTCAGGGCCTGGCAGTCTTTCCCCTTTCTCCTCTGTGGCTGGCCCCCAGCCTCCGGGAGCTAGCTGGCTGCCTGTCTGTCCGTGCGTTCGTGTGTCTCTGTGAGAACCTTTCAGGGCTGTCAGGAGCCGAAGCGCGCCCTCCTTCCCTGTGCTCACTCTCCAGTGCGCCTGGAGCCTCGCCACAGAGCCGCCTCCAGGCTGAGGGGCGTCCAGGGGAAGTTGCTGCTGCCAGAGCAGGGGCCGTCCTTCTGTGACTTGGGGATCTCAGCAGAGTGGAGAGCGGTGGTTCCCCTTTTCTCTTTCTCCCTCTTGTTTCCCTTAAACCCCCAAACAGGTAATGCCAAAAGCTCTTAGGCTGTAACTGTAGACGTGTGGAGGGTGTTGGTGACTGAGTTGTAGGACCCTCCTTGCCCCTCTGACCTTGCCACTGACCTGAAGACAGCTGTGGCTCTTCTTTCCCCTTGGAGACAATCCTGTGTTTGCCTGGCTGGCTGGGGTGACTCCTCTTCTGCTGAGTCTGCCGAGCTGGGGCTCTCACCTCGCCCTGGGGCCGCCTCCTGCTTGGACTTTGACTCTGATTCTTGTTGGGCCTCAGGGCACTGATGATCGGGCCTGGGGTCCGCCTGCTCAGGGTCACAGTCAACAGCACCTCCTGTTGGCGGGGGTGCCAGGTGTTCCTCTGAGCCAGGCCGGGACTGGAACCCCTCCTTCCCTGCCACATCGCCCCAGCATGGCTGCTACAGGAGCCCAGCAGTGAAGGGCCTGAGCCCCAGATTTGGACGCTCCAACTGGGGTACGGGGAGAGCAGGAAGGAGGTAGTAAAAAAGATTCTTCCAGAGCCAGCTCAGAGCATTAAGCCCTTTGGAAGAATCGTTGCCAGGGGTGGGGGTGGTGTTGCCCAGGCCAGAGATGGTAGCATGGGCCCCGAACCAGCCTGCTCGGAGCTGTGGACTGAAGCCCTCTCTTTAGGGTGGACTGATGGGCAGAGATATGTTCTTTCTCTAGCCTGGGACACCCAACTGGCTGGGTCCTTCCTCAGCCTCACCTCCCTTCCATCCCCAACCCTTCGCCGCCACTCCTGCCTCCGGACTGCTGCTCCCCTCTCTTCCCTTCCTGACTGTTTCTAGTTACCACTGACCTGTGGCCATGGACCGACCAAACCAGCAACACAAAATAAAAGTTTGTTCCAAGTTGATGGTGTCCTGTTCCCTGCCCAGCCCCTCCAGGTGGAGGTGCGGCCATGGGGAACTCCATTGCTCTGCCTGCCCTAGAGCCCCCGGCTGTGGGCCGGGCCGGGAGGGGCCCAGCTTCTCCTGTCAGGCAGGCATGGCTTCAAAACCCAGACTCCTCCGCCAGCTGTGACACAGGACAAGTTGCCATCCTCTGAACCTCAGTTTCCTCATCCACAGCAAGAGGTAAATGCCTACGTCAGGTTGTTGCAAGGATTCAGCGAGAGAATGTGTGTGAGGCCCTGATGTGCCCAGCACGTGGGCGGTACCCGGCGATTAATGGTCATCACGCTGCTTACCACCCACGCCGGCTCCCACGTCCATGGCAGAGGCCGCAAGCTGGGCAACAGGCTCAAAAGGAGAAATGTGGCGTGGACACGTCTCTGCTGTTTAGCTGGGACTGCGCCAGGCATTTCCCTCGCTTCATGTTCTTTGATGTTCGCGGCTATGAGGGAGGTGGCGGTAGTTACGTTTTTCTGGTTAAGGACACTGGAGCTCAGGGGAACAGTGCCCCCAGCCCCCAGTCATTCCAGTCACCCACTCCAGCGTGTCCTTCAGCCTGTCCTAGTTCCATTGTCTGCTGGCTGTTCCCCTCTTGAATTTTGACTCTGGTTCTGCTTACAGGGGCCGTTGCCCAGAGGTGCCTTTGTAATAGGAGTTCCAGCCTTGAGCAGCACCCTGGGCTCTCTGTCCCCACGGTGGGTGCTGTGGAATTTGTGTTTCCACAGGACTTGGCCATGGGGGACCTTGGAACAGGCAGAACCATGTTTTGTTGGAACTCTCCTGCCGCTCTGAGCATAACCACTTCCTTTACATTTTGCAGCTGTGGCCTCTGCCTTCCAACACTCAGGTCATTCTGATCTCTGTGGTCACCAGGCCCACACCTGCTAGCCAGGGGGCTGACTGCAGCATATTATTGTCTTTAGCTGGGACTACAAAGGTCCCATATGGGTCTCAGCCCTACCAACTATCTATTTGGAACAAAACACCAGCCCTTTTGTTGTTGATGAAGAATAAAGTTGTTAATCCAGTCACCTCAAATGGCAAATCCTGACCCTTTTGTAACGCAGCTAACACGTGTGGCATCTTTAATTCAGCCAGGCCCACTGTTCTGGCTTATTGGCCTCCCCAGCACAGAATAAGGCCACAGGAATGTGCCACGGTGCAGGGGAAGCGCAGGTTTGATTGGGGTCACGGGACGGACCATGGAAAAGACGGTGTGAGGGTTGTGCCACGAGGGCCTCTTAAGATACGGACGTGTGCAGACAGGCCCCAGAGGGCACAAACAGAGGCCCTGAGCCCTGACGGTGTGTGGTAGGTTCCAGGGATGCGTTTACTAATGCCGCTCAGGGATGTCACGACCTTTGTTGAAAAAGGGTGCTAAATGCAGTGCAAGTGTGAATGAGACAGGAGGTGATGAAGCGAGCAGTCGCTGAGGGGCGAGCCATAGTACTAGCTTTTTCCTCATGCAGAGAGCGAGCTGAGGGCTGGAGTAACTGGCCCGAAGCCTTGGGCCTGGCTTTGCCTTCCACCCAGCACCATCTCCTGCAGCAGTTTATCCCCCAACTCCTGCCTACTGACCTGTTCCTGCCTTTATTTTCTCAGCTGTGATTGGGCCCCTCCCTGGGCCAGGTGCCATGGTCAGGATGAGAGGCGTGTGTTGAGAGTCCAGCTGGGCAAACCACCCCTGGCCCTTGGAGCTGCTCATTGGAGGCACTGAATCTGGGGAGATATTTGCAGGGAAGGGCGAGGACCTGCTCCCTGGAACTGGCAAGATTCTGGCTCTTCAGGGGACCAACCTCGTGCCATCCCAACACAGGTACAAGGGACAAGGGTTTAATTCCCACGGAGGGGGACTGCGGCACTGACGGCGGACGAGCTCAGTAGTAAAGTGGGTAATTTCTACCCTCTGCTGCAGTGGCACTGAGAGACGCAGGACAAGCCTCCTGCTTCAGAGTGGGACTGGGACATCAGTGATGGCTAATAAAGCCACTCACTTTGTCCTGCCAGCCCTTGAGCCCGGAGTCACAGGCACAGGGCCTGCCTCAGGTCCCATCTCCCATCACAGCTGAGTTTTAGCCGAGAAGCCTGGGTTTCTAAAGCTTAGGAGGAAGCCTTTGGGGCACTGTTTTGGCTAAGAATTCATTCTCTTTTTCCCAAGAGCAGGCTCCCGTGCAATGGCCAGATAAAAACCACACACTCCACTAATCCTGGGCATAATTTATTTTTTGCATAGGCATAAATTAGAATCTGGAGATACAAAATTAAGAACGAATAGTGCAGCATTTGTGACAGGAGAGCGCAAAACAAAACCTGGTTGTCTGGAGGCAGGGCCAGTGCCAGAGGACCGATCACAGGATGGCCGGGGCCTCGCCTTCGTTCCAGCTCCGTCCTCCATTCAGGGCGCCCACCTGCACAGCAGCCTTTCCTGCCCCCTCCCCGCGGGCCGGAACGAACCACAGAGTTGGAACCAGTGCCCCAAGCCCCTCTTGGCAGCCAGGTTACAAGGACCTGAACTCACCCGAGGCCCCACAGAACGGGGCTAGGAATCAAGCCCTTAGCTTTTCAGTTAAAAAACAGACCTTGAAAAATACATACATAATAGAGCAGGGCCTGCTGGGTCCAAAAGCTCCCACCTCAGCGCCCCCTCCTAACCCAGCCCCCCGCCCCTGACTGTCCCCCATAGAAAATGAGTCAGAATAGAAACAGAATTGAGCAGGAGCTGAGAGAGCCCCGGGG
>NW_006780611.1:9944585-9948020 GCF_000442215.2 Lipotes vexillifer | reverse complement strand
GATACGCCTGGGTAACATCAGGGGTGGACGGTCTTGACGGCAGGGTCCGAGCTGTGGCTGCAGACGGGTGGGGGGGGGGGGGGGGGGCGGGGGCTCAGGGTTAGGGGGCCTCTTACGTCAGCGGCCTGATTGATAGGGGTGGGGTAGGGCCAACAGTGCAGACAGACCTCCTCCCACCGTGGCACCCTGAGTGTCACTGTCAGTCACTGTATCGCTGGGCCACCACAAGAGCCCAGGGAGTCCCCTGAACACTTCTAGCTGACCCCAGATGTTTATGGCCTCAAAGGACAGGTCTGGGCACCCTGGGGGAATGCAGCAAGCTTGCGCTGGGGCACAGGTGGGCCCTAGCAAGGAGTGGGGAGCAGAGTAGGCCCCAGTCCCAGCATCAGGAGAGAGAAAGCAACTACTGTCCCCAGCAGAGGGGACTCCTACAGGGCCACAGAAGCAGTAACCCTCAGGCTCCCAGGAGCCAGACCCTCCAGGGTACAAGAAGCCCCATGGCCCACCCTGACCCAGGACAAATACAGTGTATAGAAGCCCTTCAGGAATGCTGTGGGCCTAGGCTGATGGCACTAGCTTTCTGGAGGAGCCCAGCTGCCTTCTCCCAGGAGCTTCCTGCCCGGGGACCAGTCCCAGCCTGCACCCTCCTCCCAGAGGACCTCACTTCTCTGCCTAGGGAGGGGGCACAAGTCAGCTGCCCCCAGGCCCTAGCCTGTTTGACCCACGGCTTTGGCACCTGCTTCATTTATGCAGCTCCCTGGGTGCCAGCCCCCGCACATAGGCAAGGGGCAGGCAGGTCTCATCCACCTTTGCCGGAACGTTGGGCACTCATCCCGTCTCTCCCTGCCTCGATTTCCCACAACATGCTACATATATACACCCTCGCAGGAGGGAGAAGACGACGCCCAGTGCCCGGCACGCAGAGAACAAAGAAGGAAAAGAGACGCCGGAGCCTGCTGACCGCTAGAGCCACCTGGCACTCAGGAAGAGCCTGCGCGTTCCTCCTCATCTCCGCTGGGCCAGGGGCTCTCCTTGCCCGCTCCCGGAAGTCAGTGCGCTTCAAGCGTGCGGGGGCAGAGGCGGGGGTGCTGCACAGCCACCCCCAGAGCGGGGGGCACGTGCCGAGAGGAGCTGGCCTCCCCGCTGGCGGCAGCAGCGGCACAGAGAAGGCCTAGTGGGCGGGTTCCCCATGCACCCTGAAGCGGTAGATGCAGGTGTACTCGGGGTGGCCCCAGTTAGTCAAGATCCGCAGCTCCACCACCTGGTACGTGGCCATTTTAGGGCCCTGGGGAGAGAAGACAGGGGTGAGAGTCCTCAGACCGGAGGGGAGACGGCCACACCCAGGGCCAGACGCCCCTTCCCCCGGGCCTCTGTAGAGAACCGGACTTCAAAGCTCCTGTCTTCAGACCCTGGAACACAGAGTTTCCAGCTGGTGGGCCAAGGAGCCCCACAGGCTTCAGAGGTCCCACAGGGGCCGCCAACGCATGTCAGGCTGCGCCAGGCCCAGCCCACGGCCACATAAAAATGGCCTTGTAACCGAGCCCCAGCATGATTCATCTCAAACTGGGAAAACCTCACAGGAGCTCTCTTTGACCATGAACAGAACTACCTTTATGGAGAGTTTGATGTATGTCGACGTTGAAAAAGAATTCCTTCACTGTGAATTAAGCAGAATTTCTTTTCTTTCTCAAGTTCCCATCAGTCCTCTGTGTCGTACGCTCATTTTCAGCTGAGGGCTGAAACTCTCTGCCTGGTAGCCAGGCCTGCCTCTCTCCCGCCTCTGTCCCTTCTCCACCTCACCCACTTCCTCACGCTAGGACTGCCCTGGTGTGGCTCTCAGGCCACCTACCAGAGACTCACCTGGGCTGGAGACTGGGGATCTATTTCTAACAAGGGCCTAGGAGACCGTTGCCCACTCAAGTTGAGGCAGGAGCCCCCCAGCAGTGGCCCAGCCACGCTGTGCTGTGTGAGGCCCTCTGCAGGCAGCTCCCCAGCACTGCCCATCTGGGAGGGCCCCTCCCCTGCGCTGATGTGCACTTGGCGCCTCTCCCACGCCACAGGAACAGTGGTCTCTGTTCCGTACCTCGGGCTGTGGGTGGGCTAGGCTGTGACTTCTCACTTGGAACCCCCAGTGCCTGGCACAGGACAAGTACTCAGAAAACATCTGCTGAATGGATGGGAAAGTACATATATATGCCTCCTCTGCCAGCAGGACAGAATCCCATACCTGAAAATAAAACGTCTGAATGGGCTCCCCATCCTGGTCGTAGGTGAACTGGCCAAGGAGCGTCCCCTCCTGCTGCAGGTCTTCATCGAAACCCTGAAGAGAGAGCAAAGGATGGAGGGAAGATCCTGCTCTTAGACACGGGCCCCCAGGGAGGAAGACCTTCCCTCCCGTTTCCCCACTGGTCCCCTCCCACCCGGTGGGGCAGGCACCAGCCTCCTCGGGGACTGCAGGGGGCCTGAGCTCTGGACACAGGGCCGCTGTGTGATCTGTGACAAGTCACTTAACTCATTAGGCCTCCGTTTCTTCCTCCGCAGCCCGAGGTAACTTGAGACCGAAGCGCCGTTTCCCACCTTGGCGCCGTCTCTTCCGTATCTATTCCCTTCCCCTCAACCAAAGAACGATCCCAACCCTATCCTCAATAGAGACCCACAGGGCCCTCTTACAGCCCCTCTAGCCCCCAGGTGGGATACTCACAAAGATGGCAAAGTCCTTGGGGGCACTGGAGATGGTGCTGTTGGGTGACAAGGATTTGGGCACATGCTCTAAGGTGACAGCAGTGGGGCTGATGCGGGCAGAAAGGCGAACCACAGCAAAGCCCTGGGGCCCCTGGAAGGCCCAGCAGTTGCCTGGGTGCACGTCTGGCTGGAAGGGAAGAACGTCGGGTCAGCGCATGGCAGGTGACAAAGACAGCCGGCCCTGAGCGCAGCTCTCAATGAGCCAGGAGGGGACAGTCACCCAGCTACGCAGGCGACTTGGTGTGCTCAGGGCCCCCACCTGGAGAATGACTCGGGGAGACTGGGATTGGTACCACAGGGGGATGCCGAAGAGGCTGAGGAGGGCCGTCTTGGTCTCGTAGGTCTCGGAACATCGGGTACTGATAACGCTGGCCCCTGAGACAGGAAAGAAAGGCAGGGTGGGCTCCTGGGGCTGGACTCCAGCAGGGGAGGGAGACCCACACAACCAGCTTAGCTCGCCAGCCAAGGGAACCCCAGCAGGGACTACTATTGCCCGTCCCCTCTGAGGACCAGTCTTCACAGCTAACCCAGACCCCGGAGCAGCTACAAGCACCGCCCGCCTCTTCCCGGCTGAGGATGGTGCTCAGCATGTCCCGCTTCTCCCACGCAGTCACCCGCCTTTGTTGTGAGCGCTCGGTTGGGTGAGTTCTGCTGACCACAGCTACCCTAGCAGATGCCAGGGGGGCCGCCAGC
>NW_006780611.1:9940825-9944463 GCF_000442215.2 Lipotes vexillifer | reverse complement strand
GAAAGGGGCCCAGCAAAGGGAGAAGAGGTGCACACACCTCCCGATTCCAGAGCGTAGTCCACCATCCCGATGCGGTCCTCGCTGTAGCGCTTCAGAGCCTGGTTTACGATACGGTGCACCTGCTAAAACACAGGCGCCCCGAGCTGCTGTGACGGGAAGCAGACTCGTCCACCTCTGTGGCCCCACTTTTAGGGGCCAGGAACCCCTGGACTCAGCCCTCCTGTGCCTGCACCATGCTGCAGTCCAGACACGTGCCGCTTGCTCAGGCATACACCTCCACCCTTCCACACCAGCCCCAAAGCAAACATCGGAGCCTCCTGGATGTCACTTAGGTCACAGAACAGGCCAGGGAGCTGGCAGTGTGGGACTGTGCAGCTCTGTGGCTCCCAGGGAGGAAAGCAGTGCGTGTGTGCTGGGTGGATTAGCCATTGCGGGGGGCAGGGGTGTCCAGGGGCATCCAGTCCTCACCTCCTCTGTCACCCCAATGACGCCCTCCTCCTGCAGCGTCAGCCCCAGGCTGGCCACGGCCTCACTCGCTGACTTGCCCTGCATCTCGGCCACGTGGGCAAGGATCTTGCTCTCCAGCTCCTGCAGCTGAGCTTGCATCTCCTCTCGCTGAAGGAGCCCAGTGCGGCTTCCCCCACCTCGAAGAAGGAACTGACTGACCCAGGCAGGGAACTGAGACTCCACCTAGGGACCAAGAAAAGGTCTCACTCTGGGAGGCTCACAGTGGAAGCTGCCACAGCAGAGCCCTGGCCAGGGTGGGGTGGCGCCTGGCTTGGGTAGAGGGGACAGGGAGCGAGGACAGGCCTGCGAGGGGAGGGCCGGCATGTGCCTGCTCAGGCCACAAGGAGGAAAGAGTTATGAACAACCCTCCATGTTATCAATGAGAAAAGAGGAAGAACTTCTGTCAAAGAAAGCCAGCACCTGTGCCGAGTCCAGAGCAGGGGGCAAGAGGCTCTTTGCCTTGCAGACTGCTAGGACCGTCTCAGAGGAGGGGTATTCAGCAAGGGACGTGGATGGTTCCAACTCACATCGTCCCGCACAGCCTGCAGTTGCTGGGGCAGCAGGCCCACTTGGTCCTCCACCGAGCTCTGCTTCAGGGTCAGGGCTGCCAGTTCCTGCCGCAGGCCTTCCAGCTGGACCCCCAGCCGCCCCAGCTCCTTCATGGAACTCTCCCGAAAGGACTCCTGGGCCATCCTACTCCCAGAGAGAGAAGAAAGAGTAAGCCTTGGATCTCTGGTGAGGGGTAAGGCTATGCTGAGGAGAACAAGAGGATCCCCTAGTTGGCACCTGATAAAAGTGTGTGCCCACCACTCACTGGTGAGTGCAAGGCTCACTCTTGGAGGTTCTGGCTGTAGAACATAGCTCCGGTGCCTATGACTTGGCTTGCATATCCCAAGGAGCTAATTATTACAGTATCCCATTTCCCTTCTAAGCCCAGATCCATAATTCACTCTGCCTCAGCTCTCACATCCTCCACAAGTACAGGTATCTGGGGCATGGGAAGGCAGCCGGCATGAGGTTGTACAGAAAAGACGGTACATCTGTAAGTGAACCCATGAATCCCAATTCTCTTGCAATGCCTGCAACCCCTGCCGGACCTCCACCGCACCTCAAGGACAGGCTCTGAGCAGGTGATCCTGAGCTAGGTTTCAGCCATCTCCCTCTCTGCTTGGGACACAATCAGAATTCTGCTCCAGGGCTCTGCTCCCCACTCCTAGCTGGGGGTGGGAATGGGGAGGCTGGGGCTGAGCAGGCCTGGGACAGATGGCAGTGCGCGTTACCTTTGCCACTCAGACTTCAGCTCCTGGAGTCGAGCCTCAGACTCCTATAAGCAGAAAGAAGGGACCAATATAAGAAATGTCAGGCTCAGAGCAGTCAGTCTCCCAGAGCAGGATCTGTTCCCTTTGGGGTCTTTGCTTAACCACATCCCCACCCCAGGGCCTCCTGACTGATCTAGCAAACGTCAAACTGGCCTCCTGGTTGAGGTCCTTATGGGAGTCTCGGCCCATGTCTATCGTGCTTAGGCGTCCACCCGTTCACTCGTTCATTCAGCATGTATACCCAGCACAACAGGCCACTTGAAAGTAGCCCTTCCTGTCCTCAGGCCTGATCCCAGGGCGTCCCTGCAGACTGTTCCAGCCCAGGTGGATTCAGTTCAAGCAGAAGTCAGGGGACTACACACCCTTCTCCCCGTTCTGCATCTAAGCACCCTCAGGGGCCAAGGTGTCTCTGTGAGCCCAAGAACAGATGATGAATTCGATCAGCGCCCCACCGCAGGCTCCAAGTGCCCCCAAGCCCACCAACCTGCGAGGCCCGGACAATCTTCTTGAAGAGGTCTTCTGAGTCCTGTTGATGCTCTGCTCTCAGGGTGACCAGTTCTTCCTATCAGGCATAGGAGAGAGGCTAAGGATTTTACTGAGACGTGCTCAGAGGCCGCCTTCAACCAGTAAGTGGTGTAACCGGAATTCGAACCAGGCCTGTTTGATTGCAAACTTCAGCTCCTGGCCTTTCTGCTACAGTGCTTCTTGGAAACACGCAAGACTTCTCTTGGTCTTTACTGCACACCTGCATGGTGTGCCACACCTACATGGGCATTGTGCCAGGCGCACTACAATCTCATGTTCTCACAACCAGGGGCGGGGCAGACAGGAGAGTCTCCATTTTAAAGAGGAGGACACTAAGTCTTAGAGAAGGTAATTGCCACGTGGTAGAGCCGTCTGACCCTGAATGACACACTGCCGTCTCCCTCATGTCAGGGTGCAGGGCCTTGCCCCCTCCACCCCACACACCCATGGTGTCAGCCACACGGGCCCCTCAGCTCCCCTCCCCGACCTGGATCTGAGCAGTGGTGTCCCTGCGGAAGTCCTCCTTCAAGGCAGCCTCGCGGCGGCTCACCAGCCCCTCCAGGAGCGCCAGGGTGTCCTCGTGGCTCAGGCTGCCGCTGCCCCCCTGCCCTCCAGCCCCCTGCCGCAGCTCCAAGCGTTCCAGCCGCATGGCCTCCTTCTGCCAGCTGGAGGAAAATTCGGCAGCAAGAGCTTCCAGGCGCCGCTCCAGAGAGTGTACCCGGGACAGAATGCGCTGCTCAGCCTGGCAGGACGGGGAGGGAAAAGCCACAGAGGTTAGGGACTTATGAAAACAGGGCTTCCTAAAGAGGAAGGGAAGAGAATCCCAGAAACACCCAAATGAAATTATAAAACAGTCTGTCGACTGTCAGTTAAAAGGCACGAGCCTAGTGAGTACAGAGGTTGGGCTTCTGACTTGCAAAAATTCCATTTTTAAACTAGGCAGTACTTGCATGACTCAAAAAGCAAGCAAACAGCAAAAACTCATGCTCCTAACCTCTGCCCCATCCACCCAGAGCCCTCACCACCAACCCTTCCCAAACCAGGCAACTATTTTTATTAGTGTCTTTATGCAGATGAAAGTAAATACGAAGATATGTCATTCTTTACTTCCCCCGTTTTACAGAAAAGGTGGTCCTGAAATTGAGTTATCTTTACTAGTGATTAAAAAAAAAAGTTAAAGATGCCAGAACACATCATTATTTTGTGAAATAATAAAATCAGGGTCAGGGAAGTAATATCTACCAAAATAAATGGTTAAAAATGTGGGAACAAATTAAATTCAGCAGG
>NW_006780611.1:9923660-9940591 GCF_000442215.2 Lipotes vexillifer | reverse complement strand
CAGCAGGATGCAAGCAAAGTTCAAATAACTATAATTAGAGGACAAAGAGTTTTACATTTTCATCGTAGACCCCAGGACCTGCACATACACACTCCGGTTGTTTGTGCACTCATCGCCCACCACTGGACCGCAGGCCTCTTGAGGGCAGGGCCTGGGCCAGATCCATCTTTAGCCTCTGGCAGGTTGCAAAAATGGCCACCGTCCTGCCCTCCTCCCAGCATCTGTGCCCTCTGCAATGTGGCTTCGCAGGCGCTTCCATGGAGAGGTTGGGTCTATTTCCCCCTCCTTGAATCTGGCCTGGCTCTGAGATTTGCTTCAGCCAATAGAATGTGGCAGAAGTGACAGTATGCTAGTTCTGAATCTAGTGCTCAAGGTCTGGCATGATTCCACTCTCCTGGAACCCTGCCCGGCCGCTATGAGAACAAGCCCAGGCTACCTGCCGGACAGCAAAGGTACAACCTGCCCAGCCCAGGCCTAGACCAGCCCGCCCCTGCTGACCCACCAGTCAACTGCAGACAGGCGAGGGGCCCAGCCAAGATCAGCTGTCCTTGCTCAGACCAGAAAAGCCACCCAGGGGACCTGCAGGCTCACGAGCTAATCCGATGCTGTACTTTTTTTTTTTTTTTTTTTTTTTTTTGGGTCTCTCACGTTGCGGAGCACAGGCTCCGGAAGCGCAGGCTCAGGGGTTTTTTTTTTTTTTTTTTGGCTACACTGCACAGCTTGCGGGACCTTAGCTCCCTGACCAGGGGCTGACCCTGGGCCGTGGCAGTGAGAGTGCCGAGTCCCAACCACTGGACCACCAGGGAATTCCCCAGTGCTGGTACTTTTAAGGCACTGCTTCTGGGGGTGGTTTATCTATGGTAATAGGTAACAGAACAGGATATTACCTGACTCACAGAAGGTACTAAGTAAAGATTCGTGAAATTGTACTGAAAAGGAACAAAGTAGGCAAGACAATTTGTCTTATTCCTCTTCCTTCTGTTTTCCGTGCCTCTTAGGATGGCAACTAGCTTTTGGGCAGTTTTGAGTCATACTTAAGCAAAACATCCCCCAACACCTGCACCACAAACAGTAGAGAAAGGTATCCTGGCAGCACCTCTTCAGCTGTGTGTGTGAGGAAGAAGGGACAGGGACTTCAATGGCAAATTCAGGCTGAGGCGGGAGCCTGCGACCCTAAGATGCTCACCTGGAAATGTGGGGATGAGTCTCTGGAACCCCACACCGCACGCTGCCCACCGCTGCCCTTCGAGGCCCACCAGGAAGCCACGGCGGGGTGGAACGTCTGCAGCCCGAAGGGGTAGCAGTACCATGCACCTGCACACAGAGGAGGGGGCAGTTAACCTGGGCCGGGCCACAGCGCGGATGGCAGCCTCATGAGCAGCGCTCACCAGCAGCCTGTCTCACTCACGGGAGCCTTGCCCCGGCCAAAGGCGGTATGAGGGGTGGAGGTTCCCGCCACTCTCTGAGGCAGCAGCCTCCACCCGACAATCCCAGCGTGTACGCATCCTCACGTCCCCTCAGGAATCCTCATCTTTCCAAAGGTGGCAAAGCTTGGAGGAAACGGCTATCATAAGTTGGGGCTGATCCAACGGTAGAACCCAGAGGGCCTGACGGTGGTCCTCAGTCCAGACCGTACATCAGAATCTCCCATGGAGCTTTTGAAACAATCAGTGTCTGGCCCCGCCCTCCAGAGTGAGTTCGCAGGCCTGGGGGATCCCTCCATAGGAGTTTTAAAAGCTCCCCAGGTGGGAATTCCCTGGCGGTCCATGGTGTGATTAGGACTCCGAGCTGTCAATGCTGAGGGTGTGGGTTTAGTCCCTGGTTGGGGAAGTAAAATCCCCCAAACCGTGCAGCATGCATGCATGCATGCATGCATAAATAAATAAATAAAAATAAATAAATAAATAAATAAATGCTCCCCGGGTGACTCTAATGGGCTGCCATGGTTGAGAATCACTGAAACAGAATCCACCTGCTAAGAGAGGCTGCCTGCTGCCCCAGAACAGAGCACAAGGCTGCCACCACACAGAGACATTTGCATCTTGCTTTAGGGGCTACTGTTTGTGATGTGTTTACTCCTGAGCTACGCATGTGCCACGTGTGTGCGTGTACATGTATGTGTGGGACTGACAGCGCCTGAAAAAGCCATATTGGCTGTGGGGTCTGCACCCTGGTAAGATGCCACACTTGCCACTCAATTGCTGGCCTCGAGCAGGTGCAACGGGAAGCACGTGACCACCAGACTTTAAGTCAGACCCTCCGGACAGGCCTTCACTTACTGCCCTCCCGGAGCTGGTCACTCCACCCCTCTGCCTTTCAGACTTTCCGTATGCAACTCATGACACCGTGAGAACCTCAGCTCCACCAACCCCACATGGGGATGGTGAAACAAACAACCTTGTGAGATAACACAAGGGAATACGCTTCCTGAACAAAACACTGTAAGATTATAAAACGTCATTATTATTTTAAGGGCAATGCCCAGTTTCCACTGGATAGGAACAAGCTGTTCTTGTAACAGGAAACAAGGGAATCAACACTTGGAAAGATGTTCTACCTTGGCAGAAATTAAAGAAATACAACTTGAGTAGATGCTAAACCTATAAAACCACCTCTAAAAATATAATAATAATAAAGCATGGCCTTTAATTATAAATTGGTAAAACTGAGCCTGGGCGCCACAGGGGCAACTCATAGGAAACTGTGGAACTCACGTGAAATTGTCAAATCAAAAGTTGAACACAAAATATATAAACATAGTGATTACAACTATGTAAACAATGTGAAAGGTCAACGATAGAGACGGGAACAACGAGGGGCATCGTATAGATGACAGGTACTTGTTGGTGCAAAAAGGTGCCCTCACTTCTCTTTACTGCTGCATTGTTTTGATCCTAAAGACACAGCTAAGGACTGAACTCGATGTAATGATAATTCACTCACCCAGACAACCTCCTGATTTGGAATGGAGGGAAAATGACTGCTAATAACAGTGTCAGAGTCCCTGCTTTTCACCCCAGTACTCCTGTACTAAGGCATGTTCCAGCCCCTGGGGCTGCAAGGATGCTCTAGACACGCTAGGCAGTCCAGCGTAGCAACCCAAACCAAGGACAAGATCAGTGGATCGGAGCGTTTCCCCTTTCACCCACTGGTCACCTGAGGACCAGGAGACCCAGACAGGATGCTTGCTGCCCAGGCTCCATCCGACCCCGCTCGTCCTGCCTCCTTCCCTTTTTTGTAGTTGATCACTGTCTCCCTAGTTTTCACATTTCTGCTCAGCACCAGCCTCGGCCCACACTCTGCCTGCCCCTCTGGCTCGCAAGCCCCACCTCCACAAGCTCTCATTCTACCCCTCCCTGTGACAGTGGATGAGCTCACCATAGGTCAGGCCGGTCAGAAGCAGCAGCAGCAAGAGGAACCACAGGAACGGCTTCAGTGATGAGAAGCGCCTGGACCACAGGAGGGGAGAGAGGGCAGGCGGAGGTGTCAGGAGGGCTCCAGGGCCTCTATTATGCCCCCAGGGAGTTCCTAGAGATTTTTCCTGAGTGCAGAGCTAGAGTTAGAGAGGATACCCTCAAGCCTGTCATCTTGCCAGGGCCAGACTGGATGCTTTACTTGCAAAGCTTGCAGTGATGGGGACAATCCTGACTCTGAACTGTATTGGTGTTATCAAAAATAAATACTGGGGGCGGGCTTCCCTGGTGGCGCAGTGGTTAAGAATCCACCTGCCAATGCAGGGGACACGGGTTTCAACCCTGGTCTGGGAAGATCTCACATGCCACGGAGCAACTAAGCCTGTGCGCCACAACTACTGAGCCTGTGCTCTAGAGCCCATGCTCCGCAACAAGAGATGCCACCGCAATGAGAAACCCGCACACGGCAACGAAGAGTAGCCCCCGCTTGCCGCAACTAGAGAAAACCCACGAGCAGCAACGAAGACCCAACACAGCCAAAAATAATAAATAAAAATAAAGTTATAAAATAAATAAGTAAGTAAGTACTGGGGTCTCTGAATTAACTTAAAACTTTCACAGACAGATGTCCTCTAGGCAAGCAAATATAGAAGAAAAAAAAAGTAACTCCTTAGTCAGATAGTATTTTCTTTTGGAAAACCCTGGGGGGTCCAGATCACCAGGGGGCCAAGAGGGATGCTGAATGTTCTGGGAAACACCACTTGCTGGCTAGAGCCTAAGGCCTGGCCAGCAGGAGTAAGGCTGGGCTTGTCTGAGCCTCAGAAGTGGCTAGGCTGGTGTTTGGAAGGAAGTGCCCAAGAACCTGCGTTCCAGAACACTCCCTGAACCTGACTCTAAGTCCTGTCCACTGTCAGGCAGAAAAAGGGGCTCTGGGTGTCCACTCCACGCTAATAAAAGCTGCAAGTAAACTGGGGAAAAAAAACCTTCAGAGAAACCATCACGTACAGGCTTAGATGCTTTATTGGCCCCTTCTGCCTGGGGCCTTCTGATTCCTTGTCAGTCTTGCTCACCTGGTTAAAACGAAGACGTCGAGGAGGGAGGCAGCTGTCGTCAGGCGGTACCAGGTGGTGCCAATCCACCAGTAGAGGAGTCCGAAGAGCCGGCCTGGAAGAGGGCCCGTCAAGCCTAAGTGCCACCCTGAACCACTGGGCCTGTGTGTCTCCACCAGCGGTCCTCCCTGCCCCGACCCCAACCGTGATCGCCAGTGCACCTCCGTCCTGTCCCACGCTACCCAGGTCCTGTGATCCCACCCGCCTGTGCTGCCAATGCCCTCCATCCAGCTTTCAAGCAAGGGTGCTCCCGTGGCTCCTGGCTCCCAGTAATTATTCTGGAACGAGCTATCCCTGGTGGCCCTACAGTCTCTTTCTAACGGGTTGGATACCCAACCGCAGAAAGATGGGTGAAAGTGACTGCCAGAGAGAATGGAAACAATCATGTACAGAGCAGCCGGCACCCACCTGGAGAAGTGACCACCATCCAGAAAAGAGAGCCCGCCCGAGAGACGGCGTTCCGGAGCCGCGACCCTGAACCCTGCTGGTCCGTCTCCGAGTAGCCTGCAGGGGAGAAGAGGAGACGCCCAGTTGTCCTCACTCTTTTTTTTCTGGTGGTGGAGGCGCCGGGCACCACAGGGCCTGCGGAATCTTAGTTCCCCGACCAGGGATCGAACCCGTGCCCCCTGCAGTGGAAGCGCGGAGCCCTAACCACTGGACCGCCGCTGTCCTCACTCTTAAGAGCCTTGGGACATGGAGACCTGTCAGCTGTCTGCTCCTCTAGACTGTGAGCTGAGACCGTGTGTCGTTCTCCTTCACATCCCCAAGCGACAGAGGCTGGCCGCTAGCAGGCCAGTAAACGCTGATGAAGCAAAGTGCTAGATTTCTGACATTTTATTTCCCTTGGACCCCTTGTCTGCTTCCCTCTCACCAGCAATCCCTCAAACCACTCAGAACTAGACTAAGGGATCGAGCACCTCCTGCGTGTGAAGCTCCATGTTAAACACCTGCCAGAAATGAGTCAAATGAGGGACCTGGCCACAGGCCGCTCAAGGCCTCGTGGGGCCAGGCGATCGCATCCCAGCGCTGTCGAGGGCCACCCCAGGCCTGGGTTCAGGGCACCATGGTGGCACAGCATGGTGGCACTCAGCTGGACACCATGCTCTCTCGGGCTGTCAGGGCACCTTCCCCTACTTCCTGTCACCTCCCCAGCAGCCCGGGAACCTGGCGGAGCACCTCCCCGAGGCTGGGGAGGGAGGATGTCGCCTACCTACGTAGTCATCCTCGGAAGAGTAGCCCGAGGACGACCCGAGGAAGTCCTCGGAGAGCTTGTCCTCCGGGAGCCCGTTGACTTTGCTGCTCTCAGTGCCACCTGTGCCTCTCCTCACCCGCAGGTCCTCACCTGAGGAGGGAAGGACACGGGGTTCTCCTGGGGCAGAGATGCTCCGAGGACGGTGTTCCAGAGGGACTCGCGGGGACACCCCGGGGAGCATCTCTGATGGGCAGATGGAATCTACTCTTAGCCCCTCCCGAGCTCCCTTGGGTCAAGGGAGGGTGAACTAGGACCAGCCCCTCCGTCTCCCAGGCCTGGAGCAGCTACGTGGCTACTCCTTCGTCTAAATGGGCCTGGAAGTTCAGACACTCGGCTGCTCTCCCAAGGGTTTCCGAAGGTGGGGAGCCCCTCTTCTGGCCCAGCAGCGGTTAGGAAACCCCCGGGGGGGATTTTGGACCATAAATCTCCAGAGGCAGCAGAGGCCCAGGAGAAAGGCTGCGGACACTCACTCCAGAAGGGGTCACCATGCAGCTGGTCGTCGAGGATGGAACTCCTGGTGAGAGAGGCAGCGATGGAGGCGGCCCGGGGGCTGCCAAAGTAGGACTCGCTGACCACGGACTCGCTGTAGTAGGAGGTGTGCCTGTCGGAGGCGGGGCCCAGCTGCGGCGCTGGGGAGAGGCGTTTCATGTTGCTGGGTTTCCTCCTCAGGGTCCTGCGGGAGGTCAGCAGGGGGAGAAAGGCAGGGGCTGGCAGGTGAGCCCAGCCAGGAAAGCGAAAGCGGGGCTCCAGGCAGTGCTCTGCCCTCCTAAGGAGGGGAGGGTGGGGCGCGGCCTTGTTGCTAGGCAACTAACAACTCCCAACTGCTGACTGTCCACCGCGCAAAGCAGGTACTTTCTGTGCTCCCATTATCTCTAAATCTCACAAGCAGTTAGGCGAGATCATCAGTAAGCGATGGAGTCAGGATTCAAATCTAGGTCTCTAACTTCAAAGCCAAAGTGTTTTTTCATACTTCCTTATGGATTAGTAATTTCTACAACCCACTGAAAACCCAGACAAACCCAACCTGGCCTTCTAGAGCTAGTCAAAGCCTCAGGGGCTGTCATCTGGGCCTCACATCTGCAAGGGGGCAGGGTGGGGCAGGCGCCTGCCTTAGCTCACGTCCTGGTGCCCCTCGGACTTGTTCGTCTCCTCAGCTGCTTCGCTGGCCCTGAGGACACCCTACGGACAGTGGCACGTGTGGGTGTGGGTGTGGGTCTGGGGAGGATGGCCAGACTGGCAGAGCCATCCACGGCACCATGGGTTCCTGTGAGCCCAGCTCTCGATTTTGGGGTTTCCGGCCTGGCTTATTCTTGAAGCTGCCTCTCCCCACTTCCTGTTCTCTGAACATGAGGGCAGCAGCCCGGCTTACAGCATGGAGAGAAGAAACAGCACTGGGCCCTAGCATCCCCAGAGGTGTGAATGTCCCCTTTGACCAGACATGGGTATCTGATCTCTGCCCACAAAAGTCACAAGACGAAGAGGCTGCACAGTGAACCGCCCAAGACATATGCTCTGCAGGTCAGTGCGATCCCACGGAGGGGGGTGGGGCTGGAAGTGGCGACCCCCTACCTAAGAGGGCTGTCTTTAAACAGAGCGCTCTGACTCCCCATCACCGAGCTCCCTCCACTGCTGCTGCTGCCGTCATCGTCACCCTGGGAGTAGCGTGTTAGGCGCTGGCTTCTTCGAGACATGATGAGGTGGGCGGGGGACCCTTCCCCTGAAGAGTCTTGGGAGAGAAAGGGCGCCATGTGAAGCATGGGGCTGTTCTCAGCCCCTCTCCAGGGGAGGAGAAACAAGGTACTGCATCCTAGCCAATCCCCACCCCCCACCAGGATTCAACTGAAACAGCTTGAGATGTGGGTGACATGGGGCATTTATTAATTATTCCGTCCCCACCCACCCTGCTGCCCTCTGCCCTCTGCCTTGGCAGCCTCTTTCATGGCACCTTCCACAGGATTTCCTAATTCTCAGTTTACTGGATACTGAGGTCCGTGAGAACTAGAATTGGGCCTTCTGCAACCTTTGACGAGACAGAGCCTGTGGCACCTGATAGGTAGGCCACAAGGGCTAAATGAATGCCTTTCATCACTGCTGCCCTGCACCCGCTCTCCAGCCCAGCCATCTTACCGTGCTGCCCTGTCCCTAGAGCTGTGCCTGTTCTTGTTCTATCTTGTTTCCCTTAGATGGGACGTACTTTCCTTTCTTCATAGCTGTATTCACTGATTCAGAGCCGCAATCAAACTTTGACTCCAGAAAACTTTTGCACGGTAACCCCTGCCTACATCCTGATGGCGCCCGGATGCTGTATCCCATTAGTGATTATTGGGCTGCAACATCAGTGCATCTTGATACGATAAAATACTTCGTAAAATGCCTCCTAGGTCCCCGGCTCCTTACACACCCATTATAATCCAGGAAGGCATCGTTACCCCCCTGGGACACTGAAATGATCAGTAACCTGCCCACAACCACCCAGCCTGTAAGTGACAGTGGCAGAGTTTGAGCTCAGCTCTCACAGGTTGCAGGGCCTGAGTCCTTCCACTCCACCAGGAGGTTTTCAAGTTGTTTCAGGAATATGTTGTTGTGTCCCCAACTAGAGTCTTTTACAGCCTCCAGTATGTTCAGAACAGGCTGCAGAGCTGTTACATTTGTTAACAAACTAACAAAACAGGCAGGTGGAGCGGCAGTGTGGGATTACCCTCAGTCCCTAGCAGCCAGACCAGTCACTACATGGGCTGGAAAACCAAGGCTCTGGAATTGATAAGGAAGACTCAGAGGAGGCCAAGGTGAAAAGACATGGCAAAAGGCGGCATTCTACAACACAAGGAGGATTCATAAACCTTTCAGTTCTAGAGACCCAAATTCAAAATCTCAGATGACCAGTGTGAGCACTCTGAACATGGTGCCTTTGCCAGCCTGTATTACAAAGTCACTGTTATACTTCGGTCCTAGTACTTGTGACTTATCACTTCCAATATTCCTGGTTGATACTTAAATTACTAGTTCTCTGGACTGTGTGGTGGACATAGGCTCTAACACATCCCAACGCAGACTACAGAAACCAGGAGGTCTGGTTAGTCCAGTTGAAGAATTCTACAAAGTCGTCTTCTGAAAAACAGGCAGCCTCATGTCTTGGGTCTTATTGGTGTCTTCACAGGTAGGATGTCCACCTGGCATCTTTCCCTGGTTTTAGCCGATGGTGGTAAAGGGACCGATAGGTAGTAGCCACAGCAGGAAGTTGGCCTGGATCCTTTTCTATATTCCATTCCTTATAAGGTAATTCCACCCCTGCTACTGCCCTCCCCACCTGAAAGCTACAGATGCTCACACAGGCTCCTCCTCTTAACCCTGCCTTGCAGAAGCTGATGAAGCTTTCGCCCTGGGGCAGGAACAAAGCAATGTGTTTATACAGAACTCAAGCTACTGCTGGCAAGAATATAAATAAATATTTAGATGGAGGTGTGTGTGTGTGTGTTTGGGGGGGTTGCTGAAAACCATCAGCAGTCAGCACCCTTCCAGGGGTGCCTTTTAGTCTTTCTCATAGGGTTCTGCTATCACGAAACAGTTTATCATTGAATCTGGGTTTCGCAAGATGAAAAGGTCGAGGCCCCGTCGAGCCTCTCAGAGCTCCAAACTTTTGCATATCAGAATAAACACCCCCCGCGCCTCCCCCGCCCCCCATTAAGACACCCTCAAATAAAACATCCCTTCCCACTTCTGAGAGGAACCACATCCTTTCTCAGCTCCACCCTTCCCCACCCCCATCACAAACTTATATGGCAGTATCCATCCAGTCGTCAGACTTAACCTAGATCTTGGGCATCCTCCGCGGTACGTTTTCATACTACATTCTCTCGTGGGACCTGCAAAACGCTCCAGGTGCTAACTCTTTGCTCCCTTCATTCCCTACTGGCTAAACCTGCGGGAGTTGTTTTTTTTTTACCAACCATGCGCCTTCCCTGCCTCTCTGCTCTAAGTCACACTCCCGCCTCCTATTTGTTTGGTTTCTTTTTTTTTTTTTTTTTTTTTTTTTTTTTTTTTTTAGAACTGAACAAAATGGGCCTCCCTCCTATTCCCAGAGTTATGACAGGCGGCGGCAGAAGCAGAGAACTACCTGCCCCTGGAAACTGCCTGACTGGCACGAAAACGCGGGCACTGGCCTGGGCCGCTTTGGGACAGCCGGGTCTCCGCTCCTCGCCTATCGGGGAGGTTCGGCCCGGGGAAGTCCCGCCCGGAGACATCCGCCCTCCAGACTGACCAGTGGAGCGGCCAGTCCCGGGGGCGGGGGCCGGGCGGCGGAGATGAGTCACGGCGGCCTTGGCACAGCGCTGGCCCTTCTCGACCGGTCCAGGGGCGTGCGCCGGGCGGGGCTGGAGCCTGGCCCAGCTTGGCCCGGAGAGGAAGGGCCAGGCCTGGGCAGCTCGGCTCTGGCCGGGGCAGCCCGACGATGACCCCGGGGTCAGGCCGGGCCCGGGACCCGCGGGGAGGGGAGCGAGGCCGGCCGACCACCCTCGCCCCGCGCGTCCGCCCGCTAGAGGCCCAAGACCGGCTGTTACCTGCTGCCGCCGCTGCTCCGTACGGGGCCGGGGACGTTCGAGGCCAGCCGCGCCTCCCGGGCGCACCCCCTTACCGCGTCGGAATCCGGGGAGGTGCGGTCGGCGCGGGGACCCGGGTCGCGCGGGGAACTGAGGACGGCGGACTGGCGGACAATGCGGCCCGCGCAGAACCGCGCTGCGCAAGTGGGGCCGGACGGCGCGCGCGTGGCCGAGTGTGTTATGTGTGCGCCTGTCAGTCAACGCTGACAGACCGCAGCCCATTGGTCAGACCCCGCCCGCGTCACCGCCCACTGCCACTGCCCATTGGGCGGTTTGAACACAAAGGCTCCGGCTCGCCCCGCCCGCCGCGTGGGCCAAGCGGGCGGGGCAAGGCCAGACAAGAATCGCGCGTGGGAGGCGCGGGTGAATGGGCAACCCCAGGGCGCTGCAGGACTCGGATGGAGCCGGCAAGCGGGGGCTCGACCTGGCCTGACTTCGCACTTGACTCCCGGTCTGGTTGCTCAAAACACTTGAGCCCTGTCCTGGTACTGCCTCATGCGCCTCACCCCACCCGCGGCCTTCTGGGGCCCAGCTCTCGGCAAGCTGACTCGACAGGGCCGGGGTGCCAGGACCTTAAAGGTATTGAAGATGGCACGAGGAAGTGGAGAGCAGGGGAGATTGACGACCCCTGGCCTAAGACCCACCTGGAGGGGTAGCGTGTAGTTAGCCCTTAGAGGACCTCCCCCAAACGATTGTTGGACTCTCTTGCGTAACTGTTCTCTTAGGCATTTCTACTTTTTTTTTTTTTATTTTTAACAGATCAGGTTCATAGAGTTTTTAAGTGATTTGCTTAGTCACACAGCTTGAACGAGGCAAAACTGAGATTAGAAGCTTCTCTCCATATCCAAGACCCCCCTTTTTTTTTCCATTTTGGGATTGATTTTGGGATTCCAGACTTGGCAGGAAGCTCTGCCACTTCTCAATCTGCCCTCAGAGGCCCCCAAATTTCATGGCAGAAGCTTTTCTTCATTTTAAGGAGGATGCTTGCCCCAGTTGGTGCTGAGAAGGCAAGGCTGGTTACCTATTTCTCTGCTTTACTCAAATCTGAGTGTGGAAAGAGTACTTGATAGATATGGAATGAATAACATGCTGCCTGACGTCAAGGGTCCTGTGCCCTGGCTCCCCACTGGCCAACTCTACAGATGCAGAAAGTGCCCAGCTTGGGAGGAGTCACTTCCTGGCAAGCTCATCTAAGGGAAGATGAAACTGTTGTTACTTCACTTTTAAAGTGCCAAGAGGAAGAGACTAGAAATGATGAAATCAGGACAGGAAGACGCTGGGGGTAGGGGATTGAGGAAATGTGGAGCCCTTGTGCTAAGTTGACTCCATACAAAGATGACCCCGTGATCCCTGGGTCTCCACTGCCCCACCCGGAAAAGAGGGGCCTCACCTGCAGTTACAATCTATTGACGACAACAGTGCTTGCCTCTGGGGTTAGGCTTCGAGCTCCCTGAAGACAAGGGCTGGCTCATGTCTGAGTATCTGCTGAACGTGGGATGAGTGAAGTGAGAATTGAAATCAGATTTAGAGTCAGCCTTCAGGTAGGGGAGGGGCCTTCTCTTGACACCTTCTCCACCCCAAGGTGCTTAATGCCTCAGTTCTGTCCTAGCCAATTCCAGTGGAGTCTCCATATCCCGCCACCTCCGTTGCAGAGCCTGCTTCACTCCTTTCCAAGGATCCCGGCAGAAGGACCCCCTTCCCAGGATGTGCTGGTTTGTAAAGCAAGAGGCCATGTGCCTTCCACTGGTCTCAGGCAAGGGCCATGGCCACAGGCTGGCTAGAGGCGGCCCTCTACTAAAACTGTGTTGCCTCTGTGGGCCTGTAGTAGGTAAATAATGGGCCCCAAAGATATTAGGTCCTAATTCTTGGAACCTGTGAATGTTACCGTACATGGAAAGTCTTTGCAGATGCGATTAAAGGAAGGATTTTGAGATGGGGAGATTATCCTGGATTATCAGAGTGGGCTCTAAATGTAATCTCCAGTGTCCTTTTAAGAGAGAGGCAGAGGAGAAGAGGAGGGGCAATGTGGCCACAGAAACAGAAATTGGAGTGTGCGGCCACGAGACAAGGAATGCTGGCGGCCACCGGAAGCTGGGAGAAGCCAGGGACGGAGTGTCTCCTACAGTCTCCAGAGGGAGCAAGGCCCTGCTGACACCTTGACTTTCGTCCAGTGATTTTGGTTTTAGACTTCTGGTCTTCTCAGCTGTGAGAGAATAAATCTCTGTTGTTTTAAGTCACCAAATCTGTGGTAATTTGTTACGGCAGCCACGGGAACGTAATTAGGGCCCCTGGGAAATTCCTGGTCTTGTTGTTCAAGGCTCCCAGGACTGTGTGAGGCGCCTCCCTCTGTCCTGACCATCCTCACGGATGGGACCTGTCAGACTTGTGCGATCACAGACAGCTCTGTCAGCCCATCTCCGCTGCCCCTGGCCTTTCTGCTGTCTTCTCCCTGAGCCACGCTCTGCCCTTTCAGACCCGTCTCTCTGCCCGGCCACCATTCATTTGTTAGCCTTCTCCCAGCGCCCCTCCTCTCTTTTCACTGCTCTGTTATTGCTCCTCCTTTCTTCCGTCATCGTTTCATAAACAGTGGCAGGGCAGAGGTGGCCAGCTTTGCCCCAGATGGAACAGGCGGTGCAGCCACTGCCGTGGGGCCACATGATGGCTTTCTCTGTTGCCAGGCACTTTTGCCTCGCTGGCCCCTTCCTTCATAAAAAAAAATTTTTTAAATTATATTTTACAACCACGTGGGTAGAAAGATGACTAATCTAGGCTTGATTCATGAGTAAGTATTCATTATTATTATGCTTAATTTTTCTTCCAGTTTTGAAAGAAATGAAAACATTTCTGTGGGCCGCTGAAGCATCCTGCGTCCTGGGCGCTGGGCCTACTCTGCTTTTTTTTTTTTTTTTTTCCTGCTCTGCTTAGTGGAGAGGTTGGGTCTGTGCTGGAGATGCCGAGGAACAGCTCAGTGAGAGGAGCCCATACTGGCTCCCGCCCCAGCCCCTGCCTGCCAGAGGCCAACCTGAGTGCTCTGGGGCCCTGGAACCTTCTTCCACTCCAGCCCAGAGGAGCAGCAGCCGTGGCAAGTCCCGCATCAGCCGAAAAGCAAGGGGGACCCGCGATCTGCAGCTCTGGGTCTAGGCCGGGTGCACCGCTTGCTTTCTCCGTGGCCTGCTCCGTGAGCCACTCCACCTCTCGTTCGTGAAATGCAAATTATAACTGTCCTGTCTGCTACACAACTGGCTGTGCGACCTGGGACAAGCCAGCGAGGCCTCCTGGCCTCTGTTCCCTTGGGTGTTAAGTCAGCTGAGGGGTGACGCTGCTTCAGCACGAAGGGCTTTTGCCGCCAGGGTCTTTGAGAGACGAAGGGAGACGGGTTTGTCCTGGACTCAGAGTCAAGTCAGGTAGCTTCTCCGTGCTTCCAGAGACCGGGCTTCCCCGTTCCCCCCGCCACGTAGTGGCGGAATGAGCCGTGTCCCTGTCTGCCTCCCCCAGGACTCCCGACACTTGCAGCAGGACTGATCCTAGTAGGTGCTCAGTACACTTGTGTCAGATGCACACACGGGTGAGGGTAACGCCTCCAGCCACCTCCATGCAGCCAAGGCCCCTCCGTCTCCTCCTCCCTGCTGTCCTCACCCGCCAGCCTGTTGGCATCTGTCATTTAACCATCACAGGCAGAGTAGCCTTGGTGGGGGCGGGGGTGGGGGGGACTTTAATGTCAGACTTCCTGGCTGCAGGAACACATTTGACAGCCACCAAGAGGCAGTAACCTCAGAGGATTTTGGTGGCCCCTCGGGCCCCCCCAGGGGCTGTTTCTCTGCCTCCTGGGAATCTGATGCGACCTCCCTACTCCACCCCGCCCAGTCTGGCGACAGGGCTCTGTATTTACAGAATCTTTTATCCAGAGAGCTCAAAGAGCTCCGTCACCAGGTGGCAAGTGCAGTTAGGCCTGTTTTATGGGAGAAGTCCAGTCGAGGAGGGAGAGACGCCGGGGCCAGCGGGGGCGCCAGGGACAGATGTGGATCCGCCGAGATGGACTCTCCCAGGCAGGTTCTAGTGGGTGACTGTGCCCTAGTCATCTCTGTTCCCCCATGCCTATTACAATGCCTGGCTCCTCATAAATGCACGATAAACGTGCACCAAGTGCCCGCCTGACTGCAGCTCCCCAATCTTCAAACATCCCCCTCCCTCGTACAGCCTAGGAAAGCCAGCAGTCCGATATTCCCTGCGGCCTCACTTGCAGTCCGGAGCAGATCCCTCCTCAGTGGCGCCCCGGGGCCCCTCCCACTCCCACACCTTTGCTCAGGCTGTGCCCCGGCCTGGAATGCCCTTGCCCTGTTTCTCTACCTAATGAAATCCTAATCGTTCATGGATGCACTCAAAGGTCTCTCGTCTCATGAAGGCTTACTTCCCTGCCTCCAAGTTCCCAAGGTGGAAGGAATGGCTCCCGCATCCCTCTCTCCGCCCATTTCTCAGAAACGGGAATAATAGTCACAGCCCCCAGGGGTACCATGAGGGTTAGAAGGGCTGGTGCCTGGTACACACTTATCACTCATCATGCCCCCAGCACAGTGCCTGGGCACACGGAGGAACAGCCTGCACAGGCTGTGGCCTGGAGGAAGGTCAGGGTGGCACTGGGGCCTTCAAGGGCACTGGCCCATGTGTCAGAACTCATAGGCTGACATCGGGGGACTTACCTGATATCTATGTGAGGTTGTCCCTCCTGGAAATGACACATCCACCAGCTGCTCCACCTCCCGTGGGGACATTGCTGGCCAGTGGTGCAGGCTTGCCACCTGGGCTTTCCTGGTGAACAACTCGTGCCAGTCATTTAGCCTTTCTCAGCCTCCATGTCCTTATCTGTAAAATGGGCATGTCTGTTTCTCAGGAGCTGAGCACAGTGCCTGGCACAGGGCAAGTGCTCAGTCAATGCAAACCACTTTTTAATTTACAAGCATGTATTTATTCACCCATTGCCTACTGTGTGCCTGCTCTGACAATAAGACGTGGCCCTTCTGGAGGAGGCCATCAAGTGAGCAGATCATCACCACACAGCAAGGCCCCGGGAGACACACAGGCCTCTAAGGGTCCCCCGTGACCAGGGCCTCAGTATGACTTCTGTGGGCCCCTTCTTCCAAAAAAGGATTAAAAATTCTATTTTGTGATTGTGCTGCTATAAAGAAGAATATAATCCAGGCTGGATTATATCCACTTCCCCCCTTCTGATTGATAAAAATAATTAAAACATCTCCGTGGGCCCTGTAAGTGTGGTGGGCCCTGACATCGTGCCTGCTGCGTGTAAGGTCTGGCTGTGACTCCTCACCCAGATCTGGGCAGTCACAGAGGCTGCCAGAGGTGGTGGCCTGAAGGGCGGGAGGAGCAGCTTGCATGACGGCGTAGGGGTCATTGCCGCCTTTTCCTGTTCTCCAAGGCCTGGGGAGAAGGGGCCGCATGAGTCCTCACGAGGTGGCCAGTGTTTGCCACAGTGTTATTGTTGGTATGGCCGGCATGCCTCGCCCAGGCAGGACAGACCTCAGAGGGGCACTCAGCACCCAGCCATCAGCACTGCAGCCTGCCTGGGGAGGCGTGTCCCATCACGAGGCACTCAGTGTGGCCCCCAGAGAGGGTGCAGGGCTGGCGGGCCCTGGGTCATGGCTGAGGGCATTTCAGTCTGGGGACCCCAGTTCATTCAGTCCACCTTCTGTGCCCAGCATGGCCCCCACCGCCCGTTTCCTGGAGGTCTCTACTTACCGAGAGCCAAAGCCCTCCAGGTGTAGGGGAATCTGGGTGGCTGGCTTTGGTGGCACACAGGTGGAGCGAGGCAGGGCTGCAGAGATTAAATGTGGTCACCTACCTGGCTCAGGCCTATGGGCTGGCCTCCACTAACACCTCCCAGGGCCCCCAGTCTGTGCCCCTGGGCATCATAACCGGCATAGCCTGCAGCCACCGGCCCGGGGCCTCCAGGTGCTCAGAGACTCCACCAGGCCATTGGTCGGGCTGTTGGGCCTGGTCGTCCGGAGCTGTGGGCTCAGGAATGTTGACTCCTTGATTCCGGAGGGTGGGAGGGGAGGGTGGGTCCAGGGAGGGATGGCCTGGGGCTGCCCCTTCACCCCACTCGTCCAAGATGGGACTTGCCTTTAGCAGCTGGGGCGTGTGTGTGTGTGTGTGTGTGTGTGTGCGCGCGCACACGTGCACACGCCTGAGGGTGTGGAAAACACGGATGGTAGACCGGGGCTGCTACTTGGGAGTGACGTGACCTGCGGCAAGCCTCAGCCTGCCCACCCAGGGGCTGAATGAACTGCCTCTGGGGTCCCTTCCAGAGCCCACCCCAGGCTCAGCCCTCCTCACTGCTGTAGCTGCCCCCATCTTTGCTCCAATCACCCTCCCCGAACCTTTCCAGCCCCCAGGACGTGCTTGGGAGTGAGTTACGTGACTCCATGCCCAGCACAGTGCCTGCGGTACATGGACAGCTCAGTCATGGGGTGGGGTGGGGGGTGTTGGGAGGGGTGGGGGGTATTGGGAGGTGTTGGGGGTGTTGGGAGGAGTGCGGGGTGTTGGGAGG
>NW_006780611.1:9894053-9923130 GCF_000442215.2 Lipotes vexillifer | reverse complement strand
GAGGTGTTGGGGGTGTTGGGAGGGGTGCGGGGTGTTGGGAGGTGTTGGGGGTGTTGTTAGGAGGTGTTGGGAGAGTTGGGGGAGGTGGGGCCTGAGCTGATGCCTGTTTTGCTTATTGTCTGACGTGCTTCAAATGCTCCTGTTTTCGCCTGCATTTCCCTGTCCTACCCCCTACTTCTCAGTTACTCCATCCTCGTGTGTTTAATTCTCAGCAGCTTTGCTCTAGGGGCCGAGGAGGCTGAAGCTATTCGTAATTCAGGCAATTTCTCTGCCTTCCTCTTCCGGCCTCTGTGTAGCGCCCAGCGCCCACCCCAGATCCTCCAGAGCTGGGTCCCTTCCCCTGTCTCACGCCCCAGCCCACCCCCACCCCTAACCACCAGCCGCCCTCCCAGGACAGGCTCCTTGGATCCTGCACCACCTTCTGCCGCCCCGCCCCCCGGGGCCCGTCAGCACAGTGTCACCTCCCCCTTCCCGCCCAACAGTCCCTCTGCCCCCCTGAGGCCTCTCATGCTGTTGTCCTCTCCAGTGAACCCTAGTTCCAGAACTGGACTCTGGGTGATTTCTGCAGCTTCCCCTAGCTGTCCCCCCTCCCCTCCAGACACTATAAAGTTTCCAGAAGGATCTTCCTTAAGCAAACCTTAAGTGCCTGTGATTCCCCTGGGAGGGACCCTCGGAGGCCTGGGCCTGGTTTCCTCCAGACATGGCCCTCACGCCCTTTCCCTTTGCTAATCAAGCTCTGTATCCTTTTGCGAAAATAGCCATGACTACGACTCGGCCAGGCCCTGTGAGTCCTCCTAGAGAATCACGGAACCTGGGGTGTTCTGGGGCACCCCAGCACACTGACCCTTCCTCAGATACTCCGTGAAGGGGACTTCCCTGGTGGCTCAGTGGTTAAGAAGCCGCCTGCCAATGCAGGGGACACAGGTTCGAGCCCTGGTCCAGGAAGATCCCACATGCTGAGGAGCAACAAAGCCCTTGCACCACAACTACTGAGCCTGCGCTCTAGAGCCCGCGAGCCACAACTGCTGAGCCCACGTGCCACAACTACTGAAGCCCGCGCGCCTAGAGCTCGTGCTCCACCACAAGAGAAGCCACCGCAATGAGAAACCAGCGCACCACGACAAAGAGTAGCCGTCGCTTGCTGCAACCAGAGAAAGCCCGCTGAAGACCCAACGCAGCCAAAAATCAATTAATTAACTAATTAATCTAAAAACAATACATAAGAGCTATTTACTCAAAAAACCCAAACCTCCAGGGCTGCTCGCGCCGCCGTGCCTTTGCTCCTCCTGCTTCGTGAGCTGACCTCCCTGCTTGCCTAGCGGGCCGATCTGCACCTGCAAGACCAGGACACAGGCCGCCTCCTCCGAGTTCCCCCTGCCCTCTGCCGTGGCATTTGTGACCCTGTGCTGTGGGCACAAGTGTGCCCGGGCCTGTGCTGGCTGATACGAGGATCCCTAAGTAGTTAGGAGGTGGCTCTTTCTTTCTCAAAAGCCTCTTCACTTGACCAGGGGAGGCGAAGGAGGACCCCCTCTCTTCTCGGGCTCTTTGTCACTAACAAGCCTCTCGTGTGCGTTATAAATGAAAGACTGATTTTTGCACGTAGCTTTCTGGGGGGCCCTCTTGTCTGTGAAGTGCGGTGAGCCTGAGGTTCGGGCTGGTGACAGTTGGCAGGACACCTGACTTGATTCATGTCTTGGTAACCATACTCCTGGCTGGACAGGGGCTGGGGACGCCCTCTCCTACCACGGTCTGGAGCAGCTGGCAAAGATACCGGGCTGGCCAGCAGGGAAAGAACTCAAGAAGGACAGAAAAACAACCCGGCTTTGGCTGTTAGAAGTGGTTCCCTCCTTAGTCCTTGGGGTTCCAGGGCCCATCCTGGGCTGGTCACTGCTGTCCTGACCATCAGGAGGGAGGCCACATCACCAAGGGCCACAAGACTCTCTGAATGGAGCTACCCTGGCCTCAGGCCCAGTGGCCCCCTGCCCTGGAGGGACTAGAAGGGGATTGATTGCCCCTGTAGCCCACTCAGCCATGGCCTCAAACAGGGTCGGGGTGGGGTGGGCGAGGCCACTGATGCAACCTCGCAATAAGCCAGGAAGCAGCTGTTAGTGCTCGTGTAGCACGGGCCGTGGAGCCCTTGAAGCTGCCTCTCTGGGGACAATAATGCTTTATGGGGTTATTGTGAGGGTTACATGAAATGATCTTTATTTCAAATGAATTTTTAAAAAAACTCATTTCAAATACTATGACTGAATTAATGAGTCTGTGCTGCACATTTTAGGATAAAGAAGGGGTGGCGCTGTGTATCCTCTGGGTCTCCCCAGACCTGGAACTCAGTGTCTGTATCTGAACCTCACCTGTGGTGGTTCGTGGATGTCTTCAGAGCGACAGCGGGCAAAACAGCCCTGGGGCAGCCCTCCCCTGCTCCCTTAGCACTTGGAGAGACAGAGGAAATTTTGTGGTCACCTCCAAACACCCACCGAGACACACACGCAGACACACAGACACACACGAACACATAAAAACACATAGAGAGGGACTTCCCTGGTGGTCCAGAGGGTAAGACTCCGCACTCCCAGTGCAGGGGGCCCGGGATCAATCCCTGGTCAGGGAACTGGATCCCGCACGCTGCAATGAAGAGTCTGCATGCTGCAGCTAAGACTCTGCACAGCCAAATAAATAAATATTTTTTTAAAAAGAAGTACATTATTTAAAAAAAAAAACATAGAGACAACACAAGAGACACATACAGACACACATACATCAGAGACACACTGAGATACACAGAGACGTACCAAGACATACACACACACACACCCCGCCGCTCTTAAATCTTTCAAATCCTAGTGACAATGGCGTCTCCTCCAGGAAGTCCCTCTGGACCCCAGGGTGGGCTATGTGCCCCTTCACAGTACCCTGTAACCTCTGCTGCCTTTGTCGTTAGCACTGTCCCCCTGTCCCCCTGCCAGAGGCAGGCCAGTGTCTGAGGCTCCATCTCTGGGGCTGGCAAGGAGAAGCTCACAGACTGAGTAGGCGGAGTCCGGAGGACCACGTCGGCGTCTACCCTGGACGCGGGGTGCCCAGGAAGAAGCACTGAGGTGTGGCTGGTGTGGGGGACAGAGTGGGCAGGGGAAGGCCTCAGGGGATGGCTCAGCATGAGAAGCGCTCTCGATTCACCTGTCTCCCCAGGCCGGGGACTCTGGAGAGGTGGGCCCACTCACCTGGGGATGTGTAGAAGGTTTTGCAGAGCTCTCTTGCTAGTGGTGATGTCTCAGATCTCCTTGATAATATTCACCCTTCGGTCCACAGCCACGGGGACCTCCAGAAATCCAGGATTCTGCCCCAGAAGAAAGGAAAGGGAAAGAAACCCGCTTTTATTTAGTGCCTGTTAATCAGGTGCTAGGCAACTTTCCTACCCCCTATTAGCTCACTAAAATCTCTGAAAAGTGAGACGTAAGGTGACCATCACCTTTACCGGAAGCTGGGCTTGGAGAAATTAAGGGGCTTGTCCAAGGAAAGCATCTGGTGAATGATGAGGCCAGAGGGTCTGACACACCATGGATGCCAGCCCCCAGGTGGTCCCCAGGCTCGGGGCCAAGCATCAGGGGAAGAATCTGTCCCTGGAGAGCCGGGGTGGGGGCAGGGAACCCCAGGGGCAGGATGAGCTTGAGGAGGTCTGTCGATCTGTCTGTGCTCCAGAGGCACAGGCCCAGAGCTGCCAAGAACCTGGCCGGGGGAAGCGCACCAGCCAGGAGAAAAGCTGCCATTTCTGAATTGTGTTGCTCCAAGTCAGAGAAGTAGAAGCTGGCAGGGGTCTCCTGGTCCTGGGTCAGCCTGACATTAGATGGAAAGGCCCCTTGCCCACTCCCTACCTGGCTCTCCACCCCAGAGCCCAGCGGTCAGAGGCCAGAGACCTGCTGTCCTGGTGGAGGGGGCACGTCAGCAACATGCCCGCAGCGTCAGGGACAGAATCTGGCACCTGTGGGAGAGCTGTGTGACTGTGGCTGTGGCTTTGCCTCCCTGGGTCTTGGTTTCCTCATCTGTCAAAAGTGGAATAGTGTCATCTACCTTGAGAGACCGTGGTGAGGATGAAATGAGAACCAGCAGGGAGCCTCGCACTTACCTGCCGGCTCCCTGGCTTCCTTCCCAAACTGGTCTACAGGCAGGCCTTTCTGAAGGTGAGCCAGATAGTCCAGGAAAATGGGCCTGGGGTCTCTGCAGAACACTGCACTTGTAGTCTGCTCTGGATTCCCTTCTCTGTGAAGTTCCCATGGCTGTGTGACCCTGGGCAGGATACTAAACCTCTCTGTGCTTCAGTGTACTCACCCTGCGTCACCAGGTAAATCACAGATGTGTGAGTGGCTGTGGAGGAATGTCCCTGGGTTTTTTTCTTTTCTTTTCTCTTCTTTTTTGGGAAGGAGTGTGGAGCATGGCAAGAGTCCCTCCTCAGGGTGACTGTAGGCTTGGGGTTGGGGGCCCTGCTTTGGACAGGACACTCCCAGCCACAGAGTGAAGTACCAAGGGTCTGCCTTCTTGCTTTCTGGGAGGACTCCCTGGGGGCTGAGAGGGACTGGCCCAGCCTGTGTTTTTCTCTGGGGCCTGGGGTGACAGTATTTAAGCCCAGATGCTCTGGCCTGGGTTGGCCATTGGATGGGGGAGGGGCTCAGAACTACCCCGCTTTAAGCAAACCCACTGAGCAGAAAATCCAAAGGGGCCTGAAAGGCAAATTTTAGAGCACTCCCTCAGTCTATGACAGGATCTTTATTTTATAAAGAGCTTCACAGTCAGATTCCATTAACTTGACCCCTTCTTTGGGTGGGCGGGGGTAGCACCGAAATGATCTCCCAGAAGAGGCGGCCCAGCATGGGGGGAGGTGCTCAGGCATTGGGATTTGGGGGGGTCCTGCTGGAAGCCCTTGGAACAACCCTCTGGGAAAAGGGGCAACAGAGTGTGGAGGTGGGGGCGTGGGGGAGGAGGGGTTGGTGACCTACCGAGGGAGTCACCGGGACCCAGGTGTCTGCCCTGGGCCAGGGCCCGAGCACCGGTACCTCTGTTGTCGTGGCAGCCCTGCGAGGTGGGGCTGTCGAGCAGGCAAAGTTACAGGAGGGACGTGGGGCTCGGAGTGTGAAGTGGAGGCACCGGGGCCTGGCTGGACCATAACTTCAGTAACAGTGGGGACCTGCCTGCTCTTAGGTGGCTGTCTCAGTACCCACACAGGTGAGGCACACAGCAGGTGCTCAGTAAATGTTTGCCACTGAAGAGCAGAAGGAAGCCAGGTCCGACTGATTCAAAGCCACCACGCCTTTTCCCACTTGGGCCCAGGGAACCCGAGGAGGTGGCCTGTGGCCCCCTGGGCCTGGGAGGAGAGCAGGGTGTGGGCAGAGCCGGGCCGGCCCTCCCGGCGCCCTCCTGCGGTCCCGGCCGGGGCAGTCAGGGACGAGACATGTTATGCCCACATGTGTCCACGAGAGGTCGCCCCGCACCGCCAGCAGCAGTGAGACCAGCCTCCCAGAGGACCCCTAGTGGTGGAGGAAGGAACTCACCTTGGAGGAAGCAGGATGCGGCCCGAGCAGGGTTGGAGAATTGCACCATGGAAGCGTTGGCCGAAGGGCACTGCAAAAGCGGCACAGAGGAGGAAATGAGCCCAGAGCGGGGTGGCTGGTCCTGGGGACCCACAGCTAGTCCACGGCAGAGCCTAGAGCTCCCCTCCCAGGTCCTCATCTCCTGGATCTGAAGAGGGCCTGCTGCTGGGGCTGCTTTGTCTGGGTTTCCCTAGACTTCTGGACTGCAAGGTGGAGGTGGGGTCAGGGAGGGCAGGGCTGGTGGATGGGGAGCATGGGGTGGGGCCATGGTGTGCATTTGGCTGTACCCAAGGCCACGACCCTCTTGGTAGCCCCTCTTCCAACAGGACGGGTCCAGCTGGTCATGCTGGGGGTACAACTCAGCCTCCTTGTTGTTGGGAGCATTACCAGGTGAGGTAGGTACCCCAGGGGGTCTGGCTGGGCGGCTCTGTCAACTTGGCTTGGCCCTCACTGACCCTGGAACCCCACACCCAAGGGGCAGAGCTGGCGCTGGATGCCCAGGCAGCTGGGCCCTGCTGAGAAGCAGTGAGGCCAGGCCATGCTGGGCCTTGCGGGCTGGGTGAGGAGCTGGGTTTTATCCTGGGGCAGTGGGGAATCTATTGGGTGGGGGTTAAACCAGGGAGCAGCATGGTCCTTCTGGTCACGATGGGTGAGTGAGATGTGGGTAAGGGAGCTGGGTTAGGAGGCTGTGGTCTCCTGGGCCTACAGCATAACTCACAGCCCAGCTCATCCTGACTAGCAGGGCAGGTGACTGGCCCACTGGCTGTCTCCTGTCAGCCCTCCGAGCTGGGAGAAGAGGCCAGGAGACCTTTCTTCCTGGCTCTCTGGCATCATGATCCTTCAAGAAGCCCTCCTTGGCTCCCTGCTGCCGGTTGGATGACAGGTGTATGCCTCACCCAGCCTTGGTTTCAGCTCTGTCCACTCCCACCCACAGCGACTTTAGCTGCAATGTCCTGACCCCTCCTCACCTCCCTAGGGCCTGCAGAAACCCCTTCCAGGCCCAGCTCAAATGTTATTTCCTCTGAGACGCCCTCCTGGCCAGTCTGGGCGGCAAGGCCTCTCCCTGGCACCCACATCCTGTGGGAGCTCAGCGCTCACCATGTTAGCAGGGTTCTCAGCCAAGGCCCGGGGTTAGAGCCACTGCTGAATGTAGGGACTGGCCCAGTGGCATGCACAGCATCCAGCGAGAGGGATGCAGGGAGAGAGGACAGAGGGAGTCTGGGACAGAGGGGCCCAGAGGCGAGGGAGAAACCAGCTGAGCCCCACCCTCGGGTCCCTGAATGTCCGTTCGGCACTCTCGCTGTTGGTCAGCGAACTTCTCCTTCCCAGCGTGACATGACTGCGTAGACGGGGTGGGCAGAGAGCTCATCCCGTTCGCCCTGGCCCTCCTGCAGGACTGTGGCCCCAGGCTCTGTTGGGCAGCCCCTCTCTCCACAGAGCCCTTGCCACCCTTGAAGTCCTGCGGCTCCTGAAGCCCCCATGGCTTTGGGCTAAGTGCCTCCAGGGGCTCCCGAACTGGGGGCGGGGTCAGGCATGGGATGCCCTGGCTGTGACAAGGCCACCTAAAGGGGCCCAAGAGGAGGGGGAAGCCAAGTGTAGCAGCAGGGCCACCAAGATGAGTCCCAGGATCTGGAGGTGGTACCACGGCCGCTATGCAAACAGCTGGAAGGCCAGGGAGCTGGGTCGCCCAGGCAGCCTCAAAGGGGGCGTGGATACTGCGAGGATAGAGTGAGGTGGCATCTGCTGGAGCCAGCCACGGAGGGAGGGCCATCTCCCAGAGGGGTGCCCAGAGATGGAGTCCAGGGAGTGCCCAAGGCTCTGGGGATGCAGTGGAGGTGGGGCAAGGGAGGGAGCCCTAGCCAAGTAGGCTGGGGTGGGGTTAGGAGAACTGATAAGAGAAGGGGCCGCAGGTCAAGGGGCCAAGGGGAAGGCAGGGCTGGGCTCCGGGCTCCTCAATAACAGAATGCTTACCCTGCCCCACTCCTGGCCCTGGACAAACCTCCAAAGATGCTGGCCCATCTCCAGGGTGGCACTGCCCCTCCCAGGTCCACAGGGGCTCTAAGCTGGGGGCGGGGGAAATGCAAGGACCACCCAGCCCAAGGAAGGAAGGATTGAGCGACCCCTCCCCATGCCTCCTCGAGGCCCTCCATCCAACCCTGCGTTCCCAACACTCAGTGGGTCCCTGCACACTGTTGCTTCCCCTGATTCAGCACCCTCTCCATCCCGGTGCAGGCCTCCCCCTGAACCCCCAGCCTGCCCGCTGTGTGGCAGCTAGGCCCTGCCATGCGGATGCTGTCACCTCCTTCATTGCCCCCACTTCCATCCTTACTGCAGCGAATAAGGCCCGGCCCCTGCCTGACTCTCCGGAGGCATCACTCAACTGTCGCCCCAACCTGCTCATCTCCCCCGCCCCCGCCCCACCAAATGGCCTTGTTTTCTGAAAATGTCACGCTCTGTCTTCAGGGCTTGTGTACACATCCCGAGTTCTGCCTCAATTCCTTCCCCTGGCATTGAACTCAGGTCCATTTCAGTTCAATGTCCCTCCTCTGGTCTCGGCGCCCCTCCTGGGTGCACCCATGCCTCACGATGGCACTTTGCACACGGAGCTGTCCTGCTAGCTCCATGTCTGCGTAACTGCAAGCTCCTCCAGGTTGGCAAGCTTGTCCCACTGTCCCATGTCCCTGACCCCAGCAGAAGCAGCACAAAGAATGTGCTGAAAGGTTTTGCAAATGATAAGGGCATTCACTTAACATTTATTGAGCACCAGCTGTGTACAAAGCCCTGTGCTAAGCCCTGTAGGGGGTTATATAATGCAAAGCCCCTTGGCTCCAGGCTCCCGAAAGAGCTCCAGACTAGACAGTGTTCAGGGGAGAGTTTCTGCGCCTGCCAGGGCAATCGGGGGCTTCCGCAGGGGACTCTGCCTGGAACACACGTCTGCTGAACACCCACCAGCTTATCTCTGCTCGGGCTGCACAGCGTTCTCCAGGAAGCCTCTTTAGAGCTCGTCTGCCCTAGACTGTGTCCCCAACGGCAAGGGACCACAGTGGGTGCCTATTTCCTCTGCACAGGGCCTGGCACCTCCGGAGCTCATTAAATCATTGCTGAGTGATGGCTGGGAAGAGCACCAGGACAGCAGGCAGAAGGCGGTCGTCACAGGCCAACCCGGGGTGCAGGGTCCGCGTTGAAGGCTCCCCTGCCAATGACGATGCTCTGGCAGAGGCTTTAATGGCAGTGGCTCACCCCTGACCCCCTTTCAACTGCTGCTCCATAGGCCTGACCCTCCCAGTGACCTCTGGGATAGGAGGACAAGGACTTCACCCCACTTTACCCATGAAGAGAATGGGGCTCAGGGAAAGGGACTCACGCAAGGCTACACAGCCAGCAAGCGGTGGAGCTGGTGTTGGAACTCGGGTCTGAGCACAACCCGGATGCCCTTCTTGCTCTTAGCAAAGCCCTTCCAGCCTTGGGAACCCATGCTTGCTGCTTCAGAGTCTTCATCTTTTCTTACGAACCAGATCAAAGGGGAGTGACTTTCTGAGTCCCAAATAAACCCGAGGCCTCCTGTGAGGGGCCAGGAAATTTGGCCGAGGGCATCAGAAATCAAGGGACGCCCCTGACCCAGCTGTCACTGATGTGCCTGCCTCGTGTGCCCTGTTGCTCTGAGCTTCCCGGAGAAGACTTTCCCTCTCATTTATCACCCATCCACCCATCCATCCATCCATCCATCCATCCATCCATCCATCCATCCATCCCTCCCTCCCTCCCTCCAACCATCTTTATTCACTTGCTCACTAGTCACAATGCATCTTTGATACACATCAGGCCCGGTGATAGAGAGATAAGCCACAGTCTCCACCATCAAGTCAATAAAACGTAGCAAGTGTAGATACCAGGACAGAAGATGAGGCACAGTGGGGACACAAAGTGACCCTCTAGATGGAGTGTCCAGGGACCACAAGGGGGGAAGGGTCCTAGAGGAGCTGGCACCACTCTTACCACGTCTCTGAGGCTACTGGTATGTGGAGGAGAAACCTCTGCCCCAGGCCAGCCCCCGCTTCTGGCACAACCCAAGTTCTCTATGAAGCCATTTCCCTACTGTTAGGGCAGGGGATCCTCAGGGAATTTACCCGGCTTCAATGGGCCATTTTGAGGCTGGAAGGACAGACACAGCCCGCTATTGGGACTCAAGACGGAAGGTCTGGTCCCGGCTGTTTGGGATCCTTGGCCACTGGATGTGTGTGTGTGTGGTCACCCTGCCTCTCACGCTCTGACCCTGCAGGGCACCGGTGCCGACAGGGCCTTGGAGGCAATCACCTACCTGCCCTGCTGAGCCCAACCTTCCAGACCCCCAAGTCTCCCAGTGGAAGTGGGGGCCTGAGGGCAGCAGATGGCTCCCCAGACTGGCCCTGACCCCAATCCCCAATCGGCACTTCTAACCTTAAAGCAATTCCACCTCCATGGCCACCATCTCCTTGGTGCCCTACAGTAACCCTGGGAAGGAGGCAGGGCAGAAGCTGGGAACCCTATTTTGCAGGTGAGAAAACTGAGATCTGAGAAGCAGAGTGGCTGTCCCAGCTGGCGGGCAGACTCCCGGAGAGATTTAAGAGCTGGGCTCTGGTGTCCTGTAGGCCTAAGGTGAATCCTGGCTGTGAGACCCCGAGCTTGACCTCTCTGGGATGCCTAATCTGTAAAAGGGGGTTGCTGAGAGTATCTCCTCACAGGGGGGATGTACGACTTAAATGAGATAGAGTTTGGAAAATGCTTAGTGCAGGGCCTGGCACACTTGGGGCACCCAACAGTCTGGCAATATTATGAATACTAATTGAGGCCTTCTGCCTCCTAAGCGTGCTCTCTTTCTACCACCACCACCCCCCGCCCCGCCCCATCTTTCTAAGGATTGAAGACAGCAGCTGGCAGTGGGAGGTGGTTGCTTTAAATATGAGATGAGGAGAACAAAAGGAAAATAGAACAGGGTGGTGGCTTATGGCTAAAATTGAACAATTCCCCTCCCAGACTTGGTGGAGGGGCCTGCAGGACACCCTCCGGTTTCTGCTCCCTGTTCCCAAAAGGAGCTAAGCCTTGCTTCACAACCTCTGTCAGTCCTGCTGCGGGGAGGGGGAGACGCTGGCCGGGGAGCCCACAAGCCAAGGGGACACCCCCTGCCTGCCCGTAGGCTCTGTTTTCCGGAGGAGCAGGAAGTAGGCTAAGTGGGATCCTGGAGCTTCTCTGCATCACTTCCAAGACAACATTAAATATTCACCAGAAGATTTCTGCACAGGCGCCCCGCGAGCTTCAGAGGCAGCCCGTCCCCTTGGCAGCGTGCGCGCCGCCTTGGATGCCACGGGCGCCATTGCCAAGTCCTTGCTCTTCGTCTTCTCCCACCGACTGCCTCGGTGCCCCGGCCCCCTCCCGCCACCACCCCCTCCCCCACGCCCTCCCCCGCGGGCCCCGGTGGGGTGACCAGCGTTTCATTCTCCCTGGCCGGCGCGCACTGCTCTCCCGGCAGAGGGCCGGGGCCTGTGACTTGGCCTCCAGACGTGTCCAGAGAAGGCTGCGATCTCCCCTACGCCGACTCTGGCTGGGCCCGGCAGAGGGGACTGAGGTGTCGGTGGGCGAGTCACCGCTGCCCACACACAGACGGCACCGGAGGTGCCGGGGCTGGTGGTGGCTGCAGGGCTGTGGTCGCTGCCACCATTAAGTGAATGCCGGGGGCTGCGGCAGGCCGAGCAGAGGTGAGGTGGAGGCCTGCTGCCGGCGGAAGGAAGCCGCTAGGAGCCCGATGGACGGAGGCGCGGACTGGCCGTGGGGACCCCAGCTCTCCACTGGGCGGGAGGTAAACAGCAGGCCTGTGAACACAGCTTGTGCCCTGACGAGCAGGGCCGCTGAGGCCGGCAGGCCGGGGTCTAGGTCCCGGCTGAAGTCGCTTCCTAAATGGACCTGGGCAAGATACCTCGCCCGCCCAGCCTCAGTTTCTTCATTTGTAAATGGGGACGGCGATCTCCACCTCGGAGGTCTGTTGAGGATACAGGACATCGCGGTCATAAGGGAGGGAGCCCAGTGCCTGCCAAGTGGGGGACGCTCAGCAGCTGGATGCTTCCTCGTTCTCAACCCCAGAAACCGCTCACCAGGCTTCCCTGGGGGCGCAGTGGTTGGGAGTCCGCCTGCCGATTCAGGGGACGCGGGTTCGTGCCCCGGTCCGGGAAGATCCCACATGCCGCGGAGCGGCTGGACCCGTGAGCCATGGCTGCTGAGCCTGCACGTCTGGAGCCTGTGCTCCGCAACGGGAGAGGCCACAACAGTGAGAGGCCCGTGTACCGCAAAAACAAACAAACAAACAAAAAACCCCTCACCTTCAGCCCATTCCTCCTCCCTCTGCCCTCTTGGGAGCTGCACCCCCAAATCCTCCACTGCCCTCCACATCCATCTCACCAGCTTCCTCAGGCCCCCGTTGTTCTGCACATGCCACTGCCCCCTCACCCGAGGGTGCCTTCCCCATGCATTCTACCATCTCATCCCTCCCCTGGAAATGCCACGGCCTAGTTCAATGCCACCTCCTCTGTGACACCTCCCCCAGTGCCCTGGGCAGTGAAAGCTGCTCCCTTCCCCGAACCCCACGCTCCCTCCCCACTAGCAGATTACTTAAATGCATCCTGCTTTTCTGCTCCTGGGTCTGCCTCCCTCAGTGGACTGCCAGCCACTCACTGCCAAGGCCAGTGTGTTTCGACGCGTTCCGCATCATCACGACCCTCTCCTGTTGCAGCCCCTGTCAGCAAATGCTTGTTGAATCGCTGGCCACGAGCAGGGAGGGGCCTGTGAGGAAAGTCAGGGTGACCACGGCTGGCACAGGTCTCAGGGAGCAGAGGGAAGGAAAGCCACCGAGGCCAAGAGGAGAAGTGTGGGAAACACAGCTGCGACGGCCCCGGGTCACCTGGCTCAATCTTGACAGTGGGCACATGGCCCTCTGCGAGGAGGGGCCCGCCGCAGCAGACAGAAGTGGCACCACTGTACTGAGTGCCTGCTGGGGCCGGCACTCAGTACAGTGCCGGCTTGTAAAATCTTGCTGAATTTCCACCCCGTCCTGGGGAAGCTGGGTGTCAGCACCCCATCTCCAGCCGGGAAGAGAGCAGCACGCCCGAGCACGCACAGTGTGCACCACAGGGGTACCACCTGCTCCAGGTGCAGGCCTGAGACTCCCAGCAACCTCAGGAGCTGGTTCCTTTTATCCCCATTTTATAGACAAAGCAACTGAGGCACAGAGAGGTTAGGAAGAGCAGGGCTGGGCCTGAGCCGGGTCTGTGGACCTCAGAGCCCACACTCCCCACTGCCACCCCACCGCCTGGGATGCGGGCTGAGCCTGTCTTACTTTTTGGCACCCACGTGTGGCAGATTAAAGGAGAGAACAGCCGCAAAGCCGGCAGTTACTAAACCACAGCTATTCCAGGCCTCGGCACCCCCTCTCGTTGTACTCCCATCTGCACGCCTCGCCAATGTCCTGGCAGCACCCGGCGCAGCACAGTGCTCGGGCCGGCGCAGGTCTGAGGTCAAGGAGCTGCCCCCCGCGCCCCCCAAGTCCCAGAGGGCCAGGACCCACTCCACAGTCAGATCCAGGTGGTCAGCCTTGGGGCAGTGACCCTGACTTCTCCTTCTTTTCTGCCCCATCGCACTGAGCTCAGGACCCCACACGCACAGCAGCAACCCAGCGAGCACTGGTGAGGCTCCCAGCTTAGCCGCTCAGGTCCTTGGGCAGAGCTTAGCTGACTGACAGGATGCCGTCCAGCAGAGCTGCTGACAGACCCCGTTACAACTGGACTCAGCCTCAGGAGGCTGTGACTGGGCCAGCGGCCAGGACTGCCAGGTCTGAATGTCCTAGGTGGGCCATCTCAGGAGGCCCCGTGAGTGCAGGGACAGTGGGCTGGGGAGGACAGGCTGTCCCAGCTCTGCCCAGACCCGGCATTTTGGGGTGTGAGACTCAGATTCCGGAGCCAGCCCCTGAGCTGAAGGGGCTTCTCGGGCCTGCAGCACAGCCCCTCCTCCTCAAGCCACTTCCACCTCTGCGTTTATCCCCACAGTTCCTTGGCCTGGAGCATCTCCTCCCTGGGGAAAATCCCACTCTCCCTTCAAGAGTTGGCTTTCAGGGCTCACCACTCCCCCCCCACCGGAGGCTCCCCGTCACTCTCTGGGCTGGGCATGGAGCCTCCTTCCACCCCACCACGTCCTGTCCTCTCTCTTATTACACCACTTTTCACATCCAGTTGAAACAATCGGGTTCAAGTGTTCTTCTGCGATAGACTGTGAGCTCACTGAGGGCAGGGTCTGTGGCTTCTCCATCTTTGTGCCCCCACTCCTGGGGCCTGGCACTCAATGCTGCTGAATAAACATCTTTGAACTGAACTACATTATGTGAGACTGAAAACGTCTTTATAGTGGCTCAGTCTGGCCACCAAGGGTGTCTCAGTCAGCGTCCACGGGGCCCCATCCAACTGCGCTCAGTCCGCACCCGTGACGGAACGGGGAGGGGGCAGGGCCCGGGCGCGCGGGGCTGTGCCTGAGCACAGGGTTTCCGGCAGCCTTGTGGTCCGGCCAGAAGCTTCTCCGAGTTCCTGTGACCCAGCACAGCCTGAGGATACTGAGCCTGCCTTCACCCCAACCTCAAAAGATTGTAGATCAAGGTCAGTTTTTGGTTATTTTAATTGTAAAAACCAAGACATTCATATAAATAAGACCGCTGTGTAAAATAGGATTCACCCTTCTACTAAAACCCTTCTCCCCACACTCAAAAAGAATATAGAAAAGCCAGCAGAGATAGGAAGTACAAATCAGCATGCGGTCCCTGATGAGAAGTGGCAGGCCAGGTTTCCCTGCTGAAACAGGCCTCACGGCGAGGGCACTCCTGGCCCAGGCGTCTCACCGGAGGTCAGTGACACTTCGAGAAACTGCACAGTCACAGTTCCCACACCCTCAGCCACTGGTTACCAACTGCATGGGTGAGGCAAGGTAACAGGTTCATGCAGCCTGGCGGCTGGGGAGCGGGGAGCGGGGAGGGGGACAGGCTGCTTGGTCCTCACGTCAAAGCCCGGGGCTGTGGAGTTGTCAGCCCAACGAGATGCAGTGGCTTGTTCAGCCCGGGGTCTGGCTGGGAAAGGGGCTTCTGGGGTGGGGTGGGGGTCACCACTTCTCCGGAGGACAAGGAGAGAAGTGCCAGCGACCCCCGAGGACAGACTCCCTCTCGAGGCCATCTGCATACGGCCCATAAAGACGAGGACAGCGGACACCTGCCTGCAGTGCTGCGGGTGGGAGCGAGGGGCTCCCGGGCTGTGAGGGGTGAGCAGCCACCCGGGGAGGTGGGGCTGGCATGTCCCTGTGAGAGAAATTCCATCTCCCCCGCTCCTTCTACCCTGTCACATCTCCCCACCCCTCCCCTGCTGCCCCCTCACACCCTGGGACTCAGCATGAGATGGCTGCGAGCCTGGGGCAGAGATGTCAACGAATTCACACACTGCGCGCCGCTCAGGAAACGGTACCCAGGACAAGAGAAGAGAGCCCGCTTTCCTTTGGAAAGTCAGGAGCTGCCTGGGGCTGCTCCGCATCCCAGAGGAACAGCGGGAAAAGGCCTGCGGGGGGCGGGGGCAGGGGTGGGGGACTGTCAGGAGCACTTCCAGACACACACAGCCAGGGTCCCTCCAAAATACAGGTAGAGGAGGCTCTTCACCTCATGTGTGACCTCAAAGCCGAAGCCTTCGCCGACCACCACGTGCCAGGAGGAGCCGAACTTCTTGTCCATGGTCTCTTTGATCATCTTGGCGGCGCTCTGGAACCAAGAGGATGCTCATCAGAGAGGGAGGTTTCGGGAAGAGAGTGGGCATGAGTCAGCGCCTCTCCGGAAAGCGCAAGTCTTGGCAAGAGAAAGGCCTGTTGCCTGACATCGCTGTTCTGCTTACGGAACCTTCGGACAGGGTTTCCGCACGGGGACCCTCCTGCCAGGGGCTGTCATTACACAGGGACAGGAAACCAGAAACCACCTCATCAGTCAGAAGACACTGGTGAGCGGTAGAGCGGGCCTCGGGCCTGACACAGGGCCCCGGGCTGGAGCTCTGGCTCTGGCCTTAGTGCCCGCGTCCAGTGCCAGGGCCACAAGGCTGTTCTCAGCACTCAATGAACAAGGCCCCGGAGAGCATGCCGCAGACTGCACGGATTGCCATCGTCACCACGAGGTGTCAGGCTTCCCCTCAGGGAACAGAAAGGCTTTTCCCTGATGGGCCTGGTGGGCTCTGGGACATAAGCTGGCCTGGCTCCCTCGGCTGCGGCAGCAGCTCCCTCCTTCCCGCGCTCACTCTTTCGAGAAGAGGTCTGGGGGTGGGGTGGAGGCCCGGCCTTTGCGGGGTGAGCCCCATGCTCAGGCACCTGCTGGGCACTGGCAGCACCCTCACCCCTAGGCCACTGGGTGATAAGAAATGGCCTGTGCAAGGTTCAAGAGCTAGGAGGGGCTGGAGATGGGATGTGCATGTGGGCCTCCCTGGCCCAAAGCCTGGGTTCTCACTAGCCAGGGTCGGCCTCACTCAAGCTGCCATGACACTGACTTCTTTCTTGCTCACCACCAGATTGATGAATGACATCGCTGTGTCGACGCCGATCTGTCATTATCGCCAGCATCCAGAACGGTGCCTGGCACAGGGACGTTGTCTAACATCTTTCTTGCATGGATGAATGGATACATGAATGAATGCCTGGGCGGGCCTCTGCTCTCCACTGGGACGGAGCCAAGGGGAAAGATGCCCTATTCAGCAGCCCACCTGAGACTGGGAACATGGGCAGGGGTGTCACGGAAAGCCCTCTGGCTCTTCTCCCTCTAGGGCTGGTCGTGAGCATTGGATCAGTACCGGAGACAGCACCGGTCTCTCCCCTCACCGGCCTTCCCCACGGTGCGAATGCTTCCAAGGAAGGCTCTAGCCTGGTCCCAGCAGGACTCTCTGGGGCTCGCTGTGGGGACTGGGGCCACAGGGGTCACCAAAGACACGGGGGGCCGCCTGCACTGATGGCAATACCTCGTTATTGTTGGAGAATTTCTCACAGGCCGTAACACACAGCTCCATGGTCTCCACTCGCATCTCCTCTGGCATGTCCGAGTGCTGGAGACAAGGCAGGGGACAAACAGAGAGAGCCTCAGCCTGTGACCTGCCTTCTGGGTTGGCCTCCGTCCCAAGCGTAAGGCACGGACACCGGGGAGGTGCCCTGGCACAGCCCCGGGCAGAGCCCGGAGAGATGACCCATCTCCTGACGGAATTATGCTAAGCCTCGCAGGCTCTTAGGCCCCCGGCCCCTGTGCGACCAGCGTGTTACAACGACAGACATGGGTTGAAGGCTGGCCCAGGCGGGAGCCTGCCGGCCACGGGAATGGTTTACCAGTAGCCTCAGAGCACAGCTGACGTGCCCAGAAGCCTGAAGAGATGGTGTGCCCCCTCTGAGGGCTCCGGCTTTTCCTCCTGCCCCTCTGGGCGCTCCTTCTCGGGCCACTTTGCTGATGTCTCTCCTCTTCTGGGCTTCGCCTCCACCCTCGCCTCTTCTCCAGCTACCTGCTCTCTAGGGACTCCAGCCCGCTCCATGGGTTTATGCGTCTTCTATGCGGGGAGGGTTTCCCACATGTGCATCCTTAGCTTTAACTTCTTTTTTGGGCTCCGGATTCCTATGTCCAACTGCCTACTTGACGACCTCAGATGTCTGAAAGATAACTCTTGATTTTTCCCACAAACCTATTCCTCCGTCTTTACTCTCTTGGTAATCGACAGTTTTCTCTCCCAGGCTCAGGACAAAATAAACCCTAGCAGTCACCCTTGGCCTGCTTTCCCTCGTACCCAGCATGCAATGCGCCAGTGAATTCTATTGCTCTACCTTCAAGATCTGTCCAGAATCCTACCATGTCTTGCCACCTCTACTCTGTGACCTGGACCCGGCCACCCACATCTCTCTGGGCCTCTGCAATAGCATCCTGACTGGTCTCCCCACTTCCACCCTGATTCCCTAAAATCCATTCTCCTTCCAACAGCTAGAGTGAGCTTTTAGAAATACTAAACGTAAAACACATCACAGCACTCCCACTCCTCTGCTTAAAGCTCTTTACTGTTCCCCTTTGAACTCAGGATAGAGTCCACGTTCCTCACCGTGGCCCCCAGGTCTCTGGGGCCTGGCCCTGCTGTCACGCTGACACTCACGTCCTGCCACCCCCTCAGCACCTGTTCCAGCCACACTGGCCTTCTTGCTGTTCCTCCCAAATGCTGGGCTTACTCAGGCTTTCTGTGCCTGCTGCCTCCCCTGCTGGGGGAGTGCTCTCCCCTAGACTTTCACAAGGCTTGCTCCCTAATTTTATCCAGGTCTCTGATCAGAGAAGCCTTTCTAGAAGCCATCCTCTATTCTCCAGCCCCTTATACCTGCTTCCTTCTTCTTCATAGCACTCATTACCTGAAATTATGTTCTTTAAACCTTTCTTTCATGTGGGCCAGGCCTTTGTCTTGTTCACGCCTACATCCACAGTGCCTAGAACAGTGCCCGATATATAGTAGGTGGCCTAAATAAATAATTGTCGAGTGAATGAATGAATGAGAGGATGAATCACTGTTGACCCCTCGGTCTCTAGATCTGGCCAACAGAGCCCTTCTTAACTTCCTCCCACTGCTATTCTGCAGGGGACAAGCTCCCCCTGCCTTTCTCTAAGGCTCTGTGGGGCCTGCTGGCTACCTGCCTCCCTCCTCCAGGGCTTACCCTGACCAGAGGAAAGGTCTGCAGTCGTTTATAATCAGCCTCATCTTTCTTCCCTTCTGTTTCTCCCATGATCCTTCCTCTGTGACCAGGAGGAGAGAGTGGGGCTTTCAGGAGGTGCTGGGACTGGTAATTAAGACACACCCAGGAGATTCAGGAAGCAGGCCCAGCCAGCTTGGTGGGAGCAGAAAATGTCTTTCCCCACGGGGTGCTGTAGAAAACAGGAAAAACCAGGAGAAACGAGTTGGCTTAAAAACCATACATCGCAAATTAGAAATGTCTCAGTAACAATCTGACACCTCCCCATCTCAACTCCTCTGCATCCTTTTCCAAATGGCCAGCAAGTCTGCAGACTGGAGGATGAGTCAACACGAGATGCTGGGACCCAGTTAAGAACACGTTGGTACGATGCTGCAAGCCCACACTGTCATTATCAAGACAAATACTGACGGCGGGCCAGGCTGAGGGTGGAGCCTTGAGCTCGCAATTAACGAACGTAGCTTCTCTGCATGCCCACTATGTACGCAGTCCTTGCTCCCCAGCAGACGTGGTTAGGAAGTGAGATGTCAGGTCACGTTCAACAGCCCTGGGTTTATTGGGCAAACAAGTGCCTCCTTCCGCAGGTCCCTGCTCTGTGGGACGAAGGGGACCAGCAATGCTCTGTGCCCTCCCTGGCACACCTGGCAGCCCAGCTCTTCTCATCCACTCCCTCAGGCCACCCGTCTGGCTGGCCCAGGACTTGGGAGGCTTAGGCATTAGTACCGGTCCTACTGCGCACTAGCTGCATGGCCTTGGACCTCAGATTCCTCATCAGTAACACGAAGGTAGTCCAATCTATCTCACGGGGCTCTTATGAGAATCAAATGAGGCAATGTATGCCAGGCACATGGTAGGCATTCAGTAAATTGTCCTTCCCTCCCTCTGGCTCCTGGGGGAAGCATACAAGGCTATGACTGAAAAGTTATAAAGCTAATACACATGTACAGATTTTTTTTTTCTTTCCAAATCTAGTTATGGAAAAACAGATGGGGCTTTTTCTAAAGAGATGGGCCTGGATCCTAAAAGACTGGAAGCAGTGCTGGAAATTCTGGTATTTCTCTTTATCCTATAATTCAAAGAACTTTTAATCTCAGAAGTACAACTAATACAAATAAATACAAACTGCCATGTCGTTAAGCCCTTTGTAACCATCCTTACTGGCCAAATACAGCCAAATAATGTTATTCCAGCACTTCTCACATTTCCAAATAAATTTGCTTTCAGTGCACGACCACCGAACCCTGAAGATGCCTAGCGTAGTAACTAACGGGCAACTAATGCGCAGGTAACGACGAGTGATGTCTCTCGGCTTTCCTGTGGGCCAGACACTGTTCTAAGCGCTCCACGTGTGTTTACTCAGCCCCATGCCACCAATGACCCCACGAGTTAGGGCCTGCATGAATGGAGGGTCGCTCAGCTTCTGGGTGGCAAAGCTGGGGTTTGATCTGGGCACGGTCACCCCAACCCCTCCTCACAAGGCCTCTGCACGGCACCGACACGTAGTGGGCGCCCGCACACCTGACCTCTAGGGCATGACCACCAGCACGGCTCCTGTGAGCCCAGCGGTGAGAGGAAGGTTTTATCTTCCCTTTCGGTGTCTGCTGTTCCGATGCTCACTTGACCCTTGTTTGGCCAAGCCTTGAGCTTTCTGTGCACTTTTCCTGGGCTGTGCTCTCGAGCTTATCCCACTCTCTGGTGCTGCAGAAGTCCTCAGCGCCACTCCAGGTGCTCGGCTCCCTCGAGCGAGGCTGGAAGCCTGGCACCGACCCCACGCCCCACAGCATGGGTATGTTCTGATTTCCCAGCGGACAGACAGCCCCTCTTACCTCGTTCTGGGCATTTGTACCACTCAGATATTAGCAGTTTCTGTTTGTCTCTATATATAAGCCTGCAAATTACCAAGTACAATCTCATTGTACTCTCTGCCGAAGTGTCTTATTTCACAAAAGCCAGTGAATCATTTCGTCCTTTCTCGTTAATGTTAGGGTCCCATTGCGCCCTGTCCCCTTAGCTGCCTTCGGTAAAGGCCACTTTATTGCCTCCTCTTCCACATCACCAAAGGGTGACAGATGGTGTGGGGCCACACTGATGATAAAAGAATAAGGGCTTTAAGCTTCCACTGCGTCCTGAGGTTTTCGAGTGGGAACAACTTACAATGCTGAAGGCCCCTTCCACCTGAATATTTCAACTCAATCCAATTCATCCTCTGGGCTAAAAAGCGCAGTGTGGAGGGGAGCTCGGAGGCAACTGTGCCCTCAGGGAGGTCAGGGTCTGTGAGCGCTGCTTGGACTCTGCTCCAACACATGGAATCCTGATGAAACAAGACTTCAGAGGTATTACCAAAGCCCATTCTTCAGGAACAAAGTGGAAAAGCCACTGGGACAGTTTTTTTTAGAGGGGCCATCACCTTGTGGAGAAGAGAAAGTACAGGATCACGAGGCGGAATATTAAGGCTGGAATACTAGCTCTGTAACTGAAATCAGTTCTGCCCTCTTCCTTGCTCTGCAGCCTTGGGCAAGTAATTTAACCTCCTGAGTCTTGGTTTCCTCCGTGAAATGGGATAATCCCACCTTCTCATTCTCAGAGAGCTGTCGACAGCAGCAAGTAGATGCACATGAGCGTTCTGAAATCGCGGAGCTCTCTGCGCTCATCATCACACTCTGCTCTTACAGCCACCATGTTATCAGCCAGCACTTCGTCAATATCATTCAACCACATTTATTCAGGACCACGATTGCAAATACCTTTCCTACACACTGCACGTACTCTTGGGGGTCCAAAAGGAATGAGACTCACAGAATGAAAAGGAACAGTTATAGATGATGTGTTACCAAATCCAGAGAGGTAGGAGAATTTTTTATGATGCTGTATCATTATAGTACAGCTACAGTCATTCAGCCGCGATTTTAAAACCCTGCCGATAGAATGCTACCGAAAATAGAAGAACTAGAGGTTTTAATAACCTTATAAATCTTCCATGCAAATGAGTGTGTGCCTGACAGGATCAGGCCAGGAAGAAGCTGCGCCAGATCTAAAAGAGAGCCCGTTAATAATGTAAGTGTGCCCCTGGCCAGGCACATGAATCTCCTGGGTACCAGAGCTTGACCGTCACGGGGCCTGTCCTGGCGCACAGAGCCAGTGGCAGCCTTGCTCCCTCTCTGCCCTTTATTCACCTCCTTACTGAAGGGCCCCTCTGGAGCTTTACACACCCTCGCCCATGTCTGATGCGAGGCTTCTCCTAGGCAACAGGAGGCAGAGGCAGGGCTCTCCATCTCATCCTCTTGTCAAAGCCTGTGCCCCTTGTTCTTCTGTGGCAATGACCTCAGTCACTATTTATTATTTTGCTTTTGAAGTGTTTGGGAAGAATCCTTAAGAGGGTTAGGGGATGTGGGAAGGAGGAAGGAAAAATGAATGAATTCTGGGAAATAAGGCCAAAAGTGTCAGCCAGCACCCCGACCCCCGACCCCAAGCCACTCAGCGCCTGGAACACGCTTGGCTCGTGGACCACAGCTCGCCACCCCTTACGACCTTCCGGCATCCGAGAGGTGGGAGGACACGCTTGGCGCACGGCATCGTGCTCCGCAGGCAGGTCTGACTTCACATCTCGGTCTGTCTCGGGTAAGTGTTTACATCTCTAGGCCTTGGTTTTCTCATCTGGAAACTGGGCCTAAGAACAGACTCTGCCTCACAGTAAATGTCAGCTCTTGCTACTGGTGTGGAAGGAAGGGGAAGTGCAATGCCCTTCTTCATATCCCAACCAACTAAACAGCTAAATGCTGGGCCAAACAAACCAACACTCACCGAGTTCCCCCCACCCCGCCCGGTGCTGTTAGTACTGAAGCAGGAAGGAGTCACAAGGAAATCTGGTAAACACAGTTGGGCCGGGGGCTGTGGTGTGGTGACACTGTGCTTTCACACTTACTGCCTCGTTTCATCCCATCACAACCTGTGAGGGCAGCACCCACTCCCAATTCTCAGACAAGACACTGGGGCTCAGAGAGGTTTGGGGGCTGGCCTGTGGGCACACAGCCAGCAATGACAGAGCCAGGATCGGAGCCCATGTCTATTCTTCCGATGCTACCTTCTGTGCTTGCTTTCCTGTCACAAACAAGTAGGAAACAAGACAGTAACACAAATAATGTCAATCCTCGGCAGACACTGGTCCAGCCCCCTGTCCAGGCAGGCCTCCTACTTCCAGCCGTATCGGGGCTACACACACACTGGGCACCTTGGTTATCCGCCTGCCTTTCCCTGACACGTCCGCCCACTGCCTTCTGGCAAACAAAGGGCAAAGCTCATAAGGTGAGGAGAAAGGAACCTAAGGACTTGAGAGCATTCGTCCTAGGATGTCAGTGGTGAAGTCAGGAAACAACACGGAAGATCTGGATTTCACAATCAGTTTAAAATGCATCTGGGACTTCCCTGGTGGTGCACTGGTTAAGAATCTGCCTGCCAGTGCAGGGAACACGGGTTCGATCCATGGTCCGGGAAGATCCCACATGCCGCGGAGCAACTAAGCCCGTGTGCCACAACTACTGAAGCCCGCATGCCTAGAGCCCGTGCTCCGCAACAAGAGAAAGCCACCGCAATGAGAAGCCCGTGCACCGCCAGAAAGAGTAGCCCCCGCTCGCCGCAACTAGAGAAAGCTTGCACAGCAACAAAGACCCAACGCAGCCAAAAATAAATAAATAAATAAATTTATTTTAAAAAATGCATCATCTACTATAAAAGAAAGTTTTAAGAGTAAGAAAGAGACGATCGCAGGATAAAGAACAGTCCTGCTCAAGAAAAGAGTTACCTTTCATGCACACAAAGGCTTTTTTTTTTTTCACATCACCCTTATTTTTTCTCATTTCACTGAGGTCCAGTGGAAACTTCTGATGTGTCTTAAACCAGGGGGAGGGAAGGAAAGAAAGAGGGAGAGAGGGAGAGAGAAAGATGAGGAGGTAGAGATCAAGACATTTTCTTTATGTATAAGATGATGCAATAAACAACACTGACTCATGTGCTACACCCTCATGGACATACCCAAATCCAAACATTTTTGTCAGGATACAAAGTACAACAAAAAGCCATAACTATCACAGACATCAGCTCCACAGGAGAACAGATGCTTACTACAGACAGCGGATTCCACAGTCTCCCACCCCCCACTTTCCCACCTACCTCCTCCTTTCCCACTCAAGAGAACAGATTTGAACGTAAGGGACTAAGAATGACGTTACCACAGAAATGAGTTGGAGTTAGCCCTGATTTACTTTTTTAAAAAAATCAGTCACAATCGCTAACTACTGGTGACATCTCACAACCAGTCACGACTCAGCAGTGCATCGTGAGTCCAGACAATCACCTGGGGCTGAACGACTTGCTCTGTTCTCCTGAACACCAAGAGCACCAAGTCCAATGTCTGACACATGGCAGAAGCCCAACAAATATCTAAACTGTAATTAAATTATATTTCATTTGCCCCCTGGGAAGGGAGAGGACCTATCAAATCCATTCAATAACATTTATTAAGCACTGACCCTGAACAAGACAATAGGATGGGTGTTCATTTACTCCCCCTAAGAACTCTGTTAGATGGGCACTATTATCCTTACTTCTCTGATGAACACTCAGGCTGAGAAAAGCAAAGTGACTTTCCACCAGGCTAATAAACAGAGGAGCTAGGATTCAATCAGCTATATATGACTTCAGGATTAAGCTTTTTCAACAACTCTGCTGTAAACAAGAGACAGTCTCTGCTTTCAAGGAGGATACAATCCAATATGACAGACCCACACACATACCCAAGGAATTAACTATGGTTCATGGCAGAAAGCAGTAAGTGCCACAAGCCGGGTGCAAAGATAGAGGAAATAGGAGAATTCTGGAGGGGGCAGAGGACAGCAAGAAAAGCTTGGTGGTAGGGGCAGCATTTGAGTCAGACCTTAAAAGGTGAGTGCGAATCCTGATGGGTGGACAAGGTGAGCAAAAGAACTTCCAGGCAGAGAGATGAACAAACACAGTGATGTCAAAGCAGAAAGCTCAAAGCGTTTTCTGGGAAAGTCCAACAGTCCAATTTGGCCTGAGGACAGAACTTGGCAAGGGAGAAAAGAGAAAGTAGGCTGGGAAAAAAGACTGGGGTCAGGTTGTGGATATATAGTAGGGCCCTAAGACCCAGGCTTAAGAAGTATGGATATTTTTAGTGGAGAAAGAGAAGCCTTTTGGAAGTGTCTTGGGGGCTGGTGACATGGTTGTGTTTTTGGGGCAATTATTCTGGTGGGCTGGGTTAACAGGAGGACAGACTGGAGGTACGAACACCAGTTAGGAAGCTACAGCAATGGCCCGGGTGACAGGCATTAAAAACTTGAACCAGGACGGTGGCTTTAGGCATAGAGAGAATGTGAGACCCTTGCAGCGGCACAATCAAAGACTTGACACTGCCTAAGTGGGATGGGCGTGGCAGAGTGACGGAGGATGCCCCAGGAGGATGGTGATGCCACTGAGACAGACAGGGGAAGTCAGGTAGAACAGATGGATAGATAAAGACACGGGCTGGTCTGATTTTTGAACTCCTGAGTTTAAGCTGTTGGTGAGATACACAAATGGAGGTGTCTCATCAGGAGAAGGGAATCATGGAATCATGGATTATCAGGGCAGGAGGGAAGCCATCAAGCCCAAGCACCACAGCAATATATCAATCTCTACTCCAACCCCCACTCCCAAAGTCTCCCTAACCATGGAAGCCCAGGAGAAAGATCAGAGCTAGAGATGTGGATTTGTAGGAGAAACGGAGAAATGACAGCTGACCATAAGGGAGCTGGTGACACTTCTCAGACGGGGAAAATGTGCGGAAATAAGAGACAAAGGAAGGAAGTTCATATTACCCTCAGAATCCCCAAAGGAGATGTGTTGCAGTATCCTAACTCTATATATACTCAGACTGGACTCCAGAGAGATTACGTAACTTGCTAGGGTCCTGTAATTGGGAATCCAAATTAGGTTTGCCAAGTCCTTTTCACTGCACCCGAAACTTCCCAAAAGGACCACAGCGTCAGGGAAGCCTACAGTTGGGTCAAAGAATCACATCCTAGAACGTCAGCGTCAAAGAGACCTTAGAGAACATTCAACCTAACTTCCCGTTTACAAATAGGGACACTGAGGCCAAAAAGGGAAATGACCAGCCTCGAGTCCCAGCACGTCGTCAACTGCCCAAGTCAAGCGGTCTGGGTGGAGGCGATGGCGACCACCGGCCCACCCGCGGGAGGAGGGGGTTACCCTGCGAAAGATAGGGGATCAAGGCGCGAGGAGGAGTTGGGTTAGGGAGGACGGGGGATCGTGAAGCTGGAGGGGACCTCGGGAGGGTAGGGAGGAGCGGCCTGCAGAGCCGCGACGGCGAAACTGTCTCGACAGAGCTCGCAGGTCCCCGAAGTGGTGGTGGAGGGAAATGGGGGTTGGGAGGACATGGAACTGGGGACCAACAGGCAGGAGGCTGAGGTGGGGCCTCCGCGGTGGGCGAGGCCCCGCCCGCCCCGCAATGCCTCCCGGCCCCGCTTCGGGCCGGCCCTCCCCGCCCGGCTGCCCACCGCTCCCCCGGGCCTCACCTGCTCCCGCGGGGGCCGGAGCCAGGGCCTCAGCGAGCGCACCCCCGCCAGGGTTGTCAAGGAGGGAAACAAGAGTGTCTTAGCAACAGCAAGGAAGTCTTGCCCCCTCACCGGACGTTGACGGAAATTTTACTTCTTATTGGTCAATAAAAACGTCAATCAATGTTGAAGGGCCCACAACGTATAGAGATTTGTGCGGAAAGGGGCGTGGCTTAGAGGTTGGGGAGGTGGGGCTTCACTTATAGTTGTCTTAAGTGGGCCTGAGGAGCCGGGCACCTTAAGAAGTTCTCATTTTAGAGAAACTTTGAAAAGCAGTATTGCCTGGGGAGTTTCTTTTAGTCATTCGAAATAACAAATGCAATTTGTCGGTGTCGTGACCCTAAGATGCCACTTTATTGGGATCTCAAAAGCCTAATATTAAGTAGCATTATGTAGGGCTTTTACAATGAGTATCGCACCTGATTCTCACCACAATGAGATGTGGTTACGAATGCTATTCGAATAGTATTCGTAACCACATCCATCTGAACTAAGGTTCAGAGAGGTTAAGTAGCTTGTAAAAGGAAAAAATCAAGGTTAAGTTCCTGGAGAAGGAACCCAGGGGCTCTTGCACAGCAGCACACCCTCATATAGTCCTAGCCCGTGGGAGACATTGTACCATCTGACCTAAAGATACCATTGTCCAGAGCCTGCCTTTTCTTTCCCTTAGGAGAAATTAATCTGAACATATGAGTACAACTAGGGAGAAGGGAAAGGGGGGAGGGGAGAAGAACCTGCAGATTCAATTATTTGATTGGTGGATCAAAGGGTCAGTGGGGCGCTCCATATTTTAACCATTTACCCTATCATGATGGGTACTTAGGGTGGAACCCCACTTCACATTCATTGGCATTTACTGGGAACTCAGCCCTGGCCAGGTGCTGATGATTCAGAGGGGAGTAAGATGAGGACCTTGGTCCCAGAGAAGGCACAGTCCAGGGTGGGGAAAGTCATGTCAACAAATAGATAGAGAGTAATTCATTCTACCTGTGCTCTGGTAGAGGTGTGGGCAAGGTGCCGGTTCTCTCCTAGGAGGGAGGAACTAACTCTCGGAACAGGTGGTGCTTGAGTTGGCTGAGTCTAAGATGACCAGCGGCTAGGAGGGTACACACAGTTCACTGGGGAACTGCTGGTGGCTCCATGAGGCCTGGGTACATGATGAATGTGGTGCAGGTGGGAAGGGGGATGGTGAAGACAGTGGAAGGGAAGATGCAGCAGGAAGTAGGGTTTTGAATGCCAGGTTCAGAGAAGTGAGGTGAGAGTGGGGGAAAGTAGCTGCTGGAGGGTTTTAAGTAGGGCAGAAACATGGGCAGATTTGGGTTATGGAAAGATCACTTGGATGGAGAAGATGGTAGACTGGATTTGGAATGGGTAGGTGACGGCAGGCACAGCAGGTTTAGCTTTGAGACTTGGAAGCTTGAGGTGCGCCAGGCCTTTGCCGATTCCCAGCTTGCCTCCCTGGTGTGTTCTGAGGGTCCACGGGACATGTGACTCAGCCTCCAGATTTCCTCAATCCTCTTTGCCAAGTTTCTCCAAGAGATGGAAGGTGGCCTTTGAGGGGGATGAAGCTCTTGCTTCCGCCTCTGATCCAAACTTCTCCCCAAAGGGGTCCATATTTGCTGTCTTCTCTTTCTCACCTCCCATTCATTCTTCAGCCCACTGCAATCTGGCTTCCACTCCCACGACACCACCAAAATTCCCTCTTCCATGGTTACCAGTGACCTCCTGAAGAGTAGAATCCAATAGACCCTTTTAGTCTTTATCTTAGTGGACCCATCCCCGTGCTGGCATAAATCTGTCGACTACACCCATCTACGTGAAATTCTCCACCCCAAAGATAATGCCTGCAGAGCTCTTTACAATGCAGATTCCAAGGCCCCAAAGTATCAGAACAGTGAAGGGCAGTAATCTGTATTTTTCACAAGCACCCCTGGTGCACACTCACCATTGAGAATCACTGCTCTATCCTAACACCTGGGGCACCTCATTCTCCTGGGTCTCCTCAAAACTCTCTTCCTTTGATCTCTGTGCCCACCTTGACCCTCGTCTTATCGATGGTCTCAAATTCCCTCCTATCCTAGGTCACCTCCTCATCAGCAAGAGTTTCCCTTGGTCATGCTGCCTAGAGTATTTACTGGAATTGAGGGTTGGGTGTGTATTTTGGAAAACCTCTCTGGTGATTCCAAACACTCTTCCAGGGAGTTATGCCACCCCACACACATCTTGTTGAGAATTGCTACCTTAAGGACAGTCCTTTGGGGATCTCATCCACTCCCACGGTTCCATTGTCAATGTCCTTGTAGATTCTGATGGCTCCTGAGTTTCTCTCTGCAGATTAGGCCTCTCACTGGAGATACAGGCCTAAATATCCAAATGCCCCCTGGCCATCTCCACCAGAATGTCCCACAAACCCTTCAAACTCAGTGTCCCATAGTGAATCCATCTTCCTCCAACTTGATCTCTTGCATCCCCGTCTCAGTCAACGGCACCACCACCACCTGCAGTTGCCTCCATCAGAAATCATGGAGTCTTGTCCTTCCCCCTTCCCCCTTCCCCCTACCATCACCCACCCCAAATCAATCACAAGCCTGCTGATTCTAACTCCTATGTCCTGATTACAGCCCCTTCTGGCCGTCTTCATGGCACTCCTCGTGTGCACAGCGCCATGATCCCACCTGTATTATTGCAGTAAGCTCCTAATAGGAGGACCTGACCGCAGTCTTGCCCTTCTCTAATTCACCCTCTATACCACAGTCAATGCGATACTCCTAAAACCCAAATGTCACCACTGCATTCCTCTCTTTAACAACTGCTTCCCTCCCTCCACAGTTCCCCAGCGCCCACCAAGTGACATCCAGATGCCACGACCTGGCATTCAAGCCTGTGGCGTGGCCCGTGGGCACCTCCATCTCCTTCTTGCCTCTCCCTCCCCTGTGCTTTATGCTCCAGCCACTCCTGCGCTCATGGCTCTCCACACACTCCACACTGTTCCTCACCTCCCTGCAATTGCTCACGCATCCTCTCTGCCCACATTCTTCCTCTGCCCGTCCGTCCCTCCTTTTTTTTTTTTTTTTTTTTTTT
>NW_006780611.1:9864243-9893932 GCF_000442215.2 Lipotes vexillifer | reverse complement strand
TATGCGGGCCTCTCACTGTTGTGGCCTCTCCCATTTGCGGAGCACAGGCTCCGGATGCGCAGGCTCAGCGGCCACGGCTCACGGGCCCAGCCTCTCCGCGGCATGTGGGATCTTCCCGAAACGGGGCACGAACCCGCGTCTCCTGCATCGGCAGGCGGACTCTTAAGCACTGCGCCACCAGGGAAGCCTCGTCCCTCCTTTTTGGCTATAGGCTATATACTCTTTTGGTCTTAGCTTGCACACGCTGGGATTCCGCCACTTGCAACCGGAAAAGCCCTGTGTACTCCGGTCTCATCCGGTGCATGTTCCTGCCGCTGCTCTTCTCCACTGTTTTGTACTTGAGTTTAATTCTCCGTCTTCCCCTGTGAGCTCCTTGAGAGCAAGGACTTTGTCTTATTCATGTCTGCATCTCTGTGTTTCACACAGGATCCAGCAGAGAGTAGGGGCTTTGTAAATGTTTCATGAATAAATGGATGGGGTGGATAGGATCCTGCCTTACTTCTTCAGACTCAGCTCTTGTCGATCCCCAAGATTCAGCCTACATTCTAGCTACACCTCTTCATGCACTGCTCCTGCTGTTTAGAGCGGTTAATGGTGGACACCCTGGAATAGTTAGCAACTGCATCAGCTGCAAGTAACAGATATTGGAAGGACAGTGACCTAAAATGACGTAAATTTATTATCTTCCAGTTCTGGAGTCAGAAGTCTGAAATGGGTCTCAGCAGGCTAAAATCAAGGTATCCCCAGGCCTGCATTCCTCCCTGAGGCTCTAAGGAAGGCTATTTCTTTCCCTTTTTCAGTTTCTAAACACTTCCTGCCTTCCTCTGACACTGACTCTTCAGCCTCTTTCATGTCTAAGGACCCTTGTGATTACCTTGGGCCCAATCAGATAATCCTAGTTAATCTCTTTATCTCATGGTCATCTGATTAGCAACATTAATTCCATCTGCAACCTTATTTCCCTTTGCCATGTAACAACATATTCACAAGTCCTGGGGATCAGGAAGTAGACGTCTTTGGTGGGGGGAGGAGGGCATTATTTTACTTACTATAGTCAGTATGGATAAAATTTTCACATGTAATTGAAAAGAATATCTATTCTGTAGTTGCTCTGTTAGGTCAACTTTGTTTATCATTTTGTTCAGATGTTCTATACTCATGCTGAATTGTTTTTCTTCTGCTAGCCCTATACATTATTGAGATAGGTGTGTTCACATATCCCACTACAATTACAGACTTGTCAACTTTTCCTCCGTTTCTATCAATTTTTACTTTACATAATTATGCTGTGTTAATACACACATACAAATTTATAATTGTTATATCTTCCTAAGAGACTGACTCTTTATCATCATGAAATGTGTCTTTTATCTCTAGCAGTGATTCTTGTCTTAAAGTCTACTTTGAACTAAGTATACCTACACCAACCTTCTTTGAATTAGTGTTTGCATGGTATATATTTTTAATTTCAACCTTCCTATAGACTTATTTTAAAGTCCAGTTCGACAATATTAATATTTTCATTGGAATATTTATCTTTTAATATTTAATGTAATTAAATATTGTAATTACCCACTGACATTAAATTTAGGTTGAAATCAATCACCTCACTATTTTCTACTTACCCCTCCCTTTCTGGGTTCCTTTTTTCCCCCTTTTTTGGCCTTCGTTGGATTTTTATTATTCTATTTCTTTCTCCTGTAGTAACTGGTTAGTTACATATTCTTTTACAGTCTTTTTAGTGACTACCCTGGGAAAATTCAATATCGATCCTAGACTTGTTAAACTCTAATGCAAAATTAATATTTTTGCTACTTTCAGGACCCTACAAGGACATTAGAATATTTTAATTGCCTTTACCTCTTCCCACTTTTTAATTCTGTTGCTGCCATGAATTTCAAAGTTCACAGACATAATTTTTTTCCAGTCAATATTAAGTTAGATTTAGCCACATATTCACCCTTTCCTTTGTTCTTCACTGGAATTTCCATACTTCCTTTCAGGACCTTTTCCCCTTCTCCCTAAAGAATTTCCTTTGGTCTGTCCTTTTTTTTTTTTTTTTTGCAGTACGCGGGCCTCTCACTGCTGTGGCCTCTCCCGTTGCAGAGCACAGGCTCCGGACGCGCAGGCTCAGCGGCCATGGCTCACGGGCCCAGCCGCTCCGCGGCATGTGGGATCTTCCCGAACCGGGGCACGAACCCGCGTCCCCTGCCTCGGCAGGCGGACTCCCAACCACCGCGCCACCAGGGAAGCCCACCGCGCCACCAGGGAAGCCCTGGTCTGTCCTTTAAGAGAAGCTCTGTTGGTAACAAAAAACTTTGGTAATAACTATTCTGTTTTTCCTTTGTCTGAAAACACCTTTATGTCATCCTCATTTTTGAAGGGTCTTCAATGAATATAGAGTTCTAGGGTGGCAGTTATTTCCTTTCAGCACTTTGAAGATGTCATTTTATTGTCTTCCTTTTTCCGTTCCTTCTATTGAGAAGTTAGCAGTTGTTCTGGTCATCCATCCTTGGAAGGTAATGCATCTTTTCTCTCTGAGACCATTTAAGAATTTTTCTTTGTCTTTGATTTGCAGCTGTTTCACTATCAGAGTCCTAGTTATATGGTTTTGTTTGCACTTCTCATTCTTGAAGTTCCCGGAGACTCTTGAATCTCTGGCTTAATGTCTTTCAATGGTTTTTGGAAAATTCTCAGACACTGTCTATTCAAATATTATTTCTGCCCTATTTGCTCTCTCCATTTCTGGGGCTCCTTACATGTTAGATTTTTTTCATTATGTCCCATATTAATCTTTTTAAAAAATATCTTTATTGGAGTATAATTGCTTTACAATGTTGTGTTAGTTTCTGATGTAAAACAAAGTGACTCAGCTATATGTATACATATAGTTTCTGATGTAAAACAAAGTGACTCAGCTATATGTATACATATATCCCCATATCCCCTCCCTCTTGAGCCTCCCTCCCACCCTCCCACCCCTCTAGGTTGTCACAAAGCATCCAGCTGATCTCCCTGTGCTATGCGGCTGCTTCCCCACTACCCATCCATTTTACACTTGGTAGTGTATATATGTCAATGCTACTCTCTCACTTCGTCTCAGCTTCCCCTTACCCCCCATGTCCTCAAGTCCATTCTCTACGTCTGCGTCTTTATTCCTGCCCTGCCACTAGGTTCATCAGTACCGTTTTTTTAGATTCCATATATATGCGTTAGCGTAAGGTATTTGTTTTTCTCTTTCCGACTTACTTCACTCTGTATGACAGACTCTAGGTCCAGCCACCTCATTACAAATAACTCAATTTCGTTCCTTTTTATGGCTGTGTAATATTCCATTGTATATATGTGCCACATCTTCTTTATCCATTCATCTGTTTATGATGGACACTTAGGTTGCTTCCATGTCCTGGTTATTGTAAATAGTGCTGCAGTGAACATTGTGGTACATGTCTCTTTTCGAATTATGGTTTTCTCAGGGTATATGCCCAATAGTGGGATTGCTGGGTCATATGGTAATTCTATTTTTAGTTTTTTAAGGAACCTCCATACAGTTCTCCATAATGGCTGTATCAATTTACATTCCCACCAACAGTGCAGGAGGGTTCCCTTTTCTTCACACCCTCTTCCAGCATTTATTTTTTCTAGATTTTTTGATGATGGCCATTCTGATGATGAGAGGTGATACCTCATTGAGGTTTTGATTTGCATTTCTCTAATGATTAGCGATGTTGAGCATCTTTTCGTGTGTTTGTTGGCAATCTGTATGTCTTCTTTGGAAAAATGTCTATTTAGGTCTTCTGCCCATTTTTGAACTGGGCTTTTTGTTTTTTGATATTGAGTTGCATGAGCTGCTTGTATATTTTGGAGATTAATCCTTTGTCAGTTGCCTCATTTGCAAATATTTTCTCCCGTTCTGAGGGTTGTCTTTTTGCCTTGTTTATGGTTTCCTTTGCTGTGCAAAAGCTTTTAAGTTTCATTAGGTCCCATTTGTTTTTATTTCCATTACTCTAAGAGGGGGGGTCAAACAGGATCTTGCTGTGTGTGATTTATGTCATAGAGTGTTCTGCATATGTTTTCCTCTAAGAGTTTTATAGTGTCTAGCCTTACATTTACTTTTTTAAAAAAGATTTAATTTTACTTATTTTTGGCTGTGTTGAGTCTTCGTTGCTGCACGCGGGCTTTCTGTATTTGCGGAGGGCAGGGGCTACTCTTCGTTGTGGTGAGCGGGCTTCTCCTTGCAGTGGCTTCTCTTTGTTGCAGAGCACGGGCTGTAGGCGCATGGGCTCAGTAGTTGTGGCGCACGGGCTTAGTTGCTCCACGGCATGTGGGATCTTCCCAGACCAGGGATCGAACCCGTGTCCCCTGCACTGGCAGGCATATTCTTATCCACTGTGCCACCAGGGAAGTCCCTGGCCTTACATTTATGTCTTTAATCCATTCTGAGTTTATTTTTGTGTATGGTGTTAGGGAGTGTTCTAATTTCATTCTTTTACATATAGCTGTCCAGTTTTCCCAGCACCACTTATTGAAGAGGCTGTCTTTTCTCCACTGTATATTCTTGCCTCTTTTGTCAAAGATAAGGTGACCATATGTGCATGGGTTTATCCATGTTACTCTTATGCTTTTTTTCCTGTACTTTCGTTCTTTCCCCTCAGTCTTTATTAAGGATCATTTCTTTTGAGGTCATAGAGATCACAATTCCATCTTCATCTGTGTCTGGGCTGCTGTTAGACTTATTGAGTTCAGAAGTTCAGTTAATGTATTTTTCAGTTCTAGAATTTTCATTTGATTATTTTTTTAGTTTACAGTTCTCTGTTGAAATTCTATTTGTCATCTACATTCTTAGTTATATTAATCATAATTATTTTCAAGCCTGGGTCTTATAACTCCACTCTATGAATCTCCTATAGAGACCTTTTTAAAATTAGACTTTTAATTTTGAGATAATTATAAATCCACATTAAGTTGCAAGAAATAATAGAGAGATTTTATGTGCCCTTTATCCAGTTACCCCCAATGGTAATATCCTGCAAAACTATAATGCAATATCACAACTAAGATACTGACATTGATATGATATTATTCCAGTTTCCCCAGTTTTACTTGTACCTGTGTGTATATGTGTGCATGTGTGCCTGTGCCTGTGCATATGTGTGTGTTTATTTACTTCCATGCAATTTTACATGTGTAGGTCTATTGGCCCTTAAAATTTTTTTTCTCTTGATTTTCAGTCATTCAGTTTTGTCTCCAGATATGTCTGATAATTTCTTATTGAATGCCAAACCTTGTGTAACAAAAATATGTGAGCTTGGGTGATGTTATATTCCTCCAGAGAGACTTTACTTGCTGGAAAGGAAGAAACGCCCCTTGGAGATCTCTGCCCATGAATTTAAAATGAGAGTCAACACACCACGGAGCCCTGTGCTTTTCCACATCAGCGTTCAGCTGTGCAGGTGCTGGCACGAGGCAGGTAGACAGCAGGACTTAACCAAGGTTGGACAGTGCCAGCTGAGTGGGACAGAGGGAGAGAGGGTGATTGTGAGTAAATCAGTGCAAGAGAGGATAAACAAGGCACATCTGCCTGCAGCTTAATTTTGCTCAGTGGTAAGCAATTAAAAGCAATATTTTAAAACAAATCTGGATTCATTCTGGAGTAGAATGTGGAAAGAACAGGAGTTTTACAGATTACTCGGTAGACTTGAAATATGGTTTTCCTATTTGAAGTGCTGCTTCCGGCTATACCCCCTGCTCCTTACGGGGTGAATTTCTCTTGTTGGAAGTTTGGGAAACTTTGGAAAAGGCTGAGAAAGCTGTTCTGCTGGTGTGACCCACCCTGTTACCCCTGACTGGTCCCCTGGCATTTCACAGGGACCATCTAAGGTCCAACTAAGAGCAGTGACAATATTGCTGGAGCAGGAGGGTGGAGGCTGTGCCCCTAAGATGGTGGGCACAGGGAGGGCTGGGGATCAAGACCTCTCAGGGATGGGGTGGGTGCCTGGAGGGGTGCGTGAGGGTAGCAGACCCTGTGGCCGAGAGTCAGTCTAGAGGCCACACGAGTCAGAGGAGTCCAGGTAGACTGTGGGGAGGGGACGGGTTGAAATACAACAGGGCCCTCCCTCTCCCCTACCCCATCTCCCCAGGACCCCAAGGGAGGCAACACTCTGGGGTCCAGGCAAGTAACTCAGGCAGATTGGGTCTCAGGGAACAAGTCAGGGACCTGGTTCCCATAACTGGGGCACGAGGTGGGGATGAGGTGTTAGGAATGAGGCCAAAGCCCAGTTATCAGAACTAGGGCACTTTCCATGTGGGACCTGTGTTCTTTACATCCTTCCTGCATAAATCCTGGGAAAAGTGGTGTGTCTACACTTGGGACCTGGCAGAGCCTGGTTGGGGGGCACAGGTGGGTTTGGGTGAGGCTTTGGGGCACCAAGGTGGCACCTGTTCTGGCTTTGCCTACTGCCCCACCCCAAGTAGTAGCCACTTCATTCCCTTCCGGCACCCCCAGGGTAGCCCCACCCTTGCAAGAAGAGCCTCAGAGTAAACATCATGTTTATTTTGAACATTCAAATTTACAGAAACAAAAAAGTAACAAAATCTCGACATATCATACACACACGCACACGCACACGCACGCACGCATGTTGCATCTCATGTCACTTTATGTACAAAATCAGGCAGGAGAAGGAGCGGGGAGGCGGGTCGCCAGTAGGATGCACTGATTTCACAGTGTCAGACAGCTCGACATGCTCTCTCACTGCTCAGCCTGGGCCCATGTGAGCCCCTTCCCCACCCAGCGGGGGCGGGGGTGGTGCTGGGAGGAGGGGTTTAGAGTGGCAGGCAGCTGCGACAAAGAGGGTGAAGAGAGTGAGTCCATCTCTGGGAGAGGTGTCCCTTCCCCAGTTTGCTCAGAGCAAGGGTGCTGGGAAATGTAGAAAAGGAGGGACCCATTTCGGGGCGGGGGATGGGGACTGGGGCCACTGCGTCATGGAGAGAGCACTGAATGCAGAGTCAGAAAGCTGGGTTCAGGCCTCCCAGTGTCCCGGCTGGGTGCCCCCAAATGCTGTTCACCTTCCCTGGGCCCTGGCATCCTCATCCGTAAAACGAGGGCTTTGGAGCCCTTCCTGCCCAAATCTGTGGTCCTAGGTCACGCGCAATGGTGGCAAGGTGATCTGCCCCCTTGGGATGTTGATTAGGGGCACCATGTGCCACAAGGTGGGAAAACTGGCAGATAAGAGCTGTGAAGCACCTGGTGCAGGGCTGGGCCCAAAGCAGGGGTTTGAGAAATATCAGCTTTCTCCCCTTCTCAGCCTGGGATTCTCAGGAGACGCCCATCTTCCTCTCCCCTTTCAGCTCTCCTGGAAACTCCAGCTGGTGAGAGAAGGGCACCCCGCACAGGGACATGTTCCCTGAAGGGTCTGAGAACCCTCCCACGGCCTCACCCAAGGGGACCCCGGCCCTGGGGTCAGCCCATCCTGCATCTCTGTTCCTCTCGGTGGGGTGAATGGGGTCAGGAGCAATGGATGACCAAATCCCGCTGCACAGACAGTGGTAGTGCCTGTCCCCTCAGGCTGAGGGGTGGGTCCTGGATGTCACCTGCCTTGGTTTGAACTCTGGACTCCGTCACTTGCTGGCTGATTGACAAGGGCAGGTTACTTAACCTCACTGGGTCCCAGTTTCTCTACTTGTATAATGGGGCTAAGAACAGTCCTAGCTTAGAACTGTTGTGAGAATAAATGAGTTGATCCCCATGAGGTGCTCAGCATGATACCTGACACTTAAAAAAAATCAGACATGGCTCCAGCCTCGTTTTCAGCCAGGAGTAGCTTGAGGATGCAACTGAGCACCATTTCTCTTCCCCGTCTTTTAGGCTGTGCCTGGGAGCAGCTGAAGGTCAAAACTGAAGTCCAAACAGCAGGCGTTTGGCAAAGGTAAGAAGGATGAATAGTAGATGGAGGGGTGGGGACTTTGGGGCGTTCATCTTTCTGGAATGGAAACGGGGATCCAGGCCACTCACCGATGGCCCAGACTCAGAGGCTACAAGTGCCTCCAGTTTGTTCCTGTTCCCTCTGGAGGGATGACCAGGGTGACTCAGCACAGGTCAGATGTCTCATGATCACCATGAGAAAGCATAAAGGACTTGGGATGATGCCTCTGGGTGGGCTCAAGTGATCAAACAAGTTCTTTCACCTCCTTCTCAAGACCCTTTCTTTGCCCCAAGGCCTCCACAAAAGCTGTTCCCTTAAAAACGATAACAGAAACCCAGTAAAACCCCGTGTCCCCGAAATCTAAGTTCCGAATTCCGCCGTCACCCCAGCAACAGCGTATGTCATTATGAGATGCTTGACCCGCACTGGGGCTGATGTCATTGGCTGTTACCGGGACAACCCAGATCTCGGCAGGTTCTGGCTGAAGTGCACCATCACTCCTTCTAGGTGGAGTTGGGCTGGAGGGGCTGAAAGGTCTTTCTGTGCTCTTGAAATGGAAATGAGGATCTGGGGGCTGGAAGCGACAAGTTTTGGAAAAGCCTCCATGGTCCTGGGACCCACATTCTGCAGTTCTTGCCTAGTGTCTCAGGCTAAGTGGACGTGGGGAGCGGAGACAGGGACCCAAAAGGGGGGCAAAAAGCCACCAGTGCCCATCTGACTCAGGTAGCCAACAGCTGCCCAGACACCTGGTAGGTGACTGGCAAGGGGAGGGACACCTGTGTTCTCAGGTCTCCATTCCTGCCAGAGTGCCCGGGGATCACACCTCTCCTCCCCCACCTTCTGGGGGTGGGGGGTGGGAATGCCAAGATGTTTGTATGTTTCATAAAGGAAGGTGGGCCAGTGGGCATGCTGGAAAGCATTCTGACCTCTCAAATATCCATTCTCTCAGGTATAGGCTGGACTCAAAGACTCTCATGGGCAGGAAATAGGGTGTGGGGGAAAGAGCACTGGGTTCTAGTCCTGGCTGTGCTCCATCGTGCTGTGTGGTCCTGTGCAAGTCACTTGCCCTCTCTGAGCTCTTCTCCATCTGTACAAGCAAGAGGTCAGACTGGTTGGCTTTTCTCAGCTCTGATATTCTCCTACTCTCTTGGGGGAGCTGGTGAGGACTCAAGGGTAGGAACCAGGAAGCCACCAGCCCTTTGAGACACTCAGATAGGCAAGGGTGCCAGGCTGGGGGAATCCAGAAGAGCTGATCTTTACAATCTGTGTATGAGGTTGGTCTGCTTTGACCCTTGCCCTTGCCCCTGACTCTTTGGAGCCAGCTTCTGACCCTGACCCAGCCTAGCCAGATCCCATCGGCTGCCCAGTCCCAGGACCTGCCCCTGCTGTGCCCCTCAGTCCTTAGGCAGGTTCTCAGGCTTGTCCCACCCTATCCACCTGAAATCACAGACCATCTCACTTTTGATCTGGAGAGCTCTCAGAAATGACAGACGCAAGGGCCTCAGTTCATAAATGAGGAAGGTCAGCCCGGAGAGGGCACGGACTTACAGAAGACTACACAGCAGGTCAGCAGGAGGGCTGACCGGGAACCAAGGGCTCCTCCTCCCTATCCAGTGCTCTGCACACTATGCCACGCTTCTCCCTACCCTCTCGGCTCCTTCTTTTCATCCCCCAAAGGCTGCAGGGCCATGCAGAGCTGGTAGGTATTGTGGGTCCCCTGGGGCATGTGCCTCTGCCCCATGCTGTCTCCAGCCCAGGCTGAAGTGGCCCAGGCCCTGTCCTGGCTGCAGAAGGGGAGAGGTGACCATGCCAGTGGGCACAGCTGCAGCTGGGAAGGGGGTGTCCTGGAAATTGAGGTCCTTTGGCCTCCCAGAGTCTTGGTCCCTAACCCTCCAGGCTGCAGCTGGGAAGGGGGTGTCCTGGAAATTGAGGCCCTTCGGCCTCCTGGAGTCTTGGTCCCTAACCCTCCAGGCTGCAGCGGGGAAGGGGGTGTCCTGGAAATTGAGGTGGGGCTGGGCCAGGCATGGAACCCACATTCAAACCACTGCACACGAAGAAACAAGGAAAGAGGAGGAGGACAGGGGTGCCGGTGGGGGTGGGGTCCGGGGAGAGGCTCCATCAAGATCCCACTGCCCTTGACCGGCAGCTGGTAGAAAGATAAAGGAGGGCTGAATCTGAGTTGCCCATGGTTCTGTCATTCCCTCTCAGCTGGGGGACAGCTCTCCAGCCTGTTATGGCCCTGAAGAGGAAGGGGACAGGCCTGTTGCATGGGGCACAGGAGGGCAGATAACCAGCCCTGCCGCTGAGACAGGGGGCCCGTCCCCCATACACGACCTCGTGGGAGGAGCTGTGACATCAGTGGAATCAGTTGTGGTTGATCGACAGGGTGGAGTGGGAGGTGAGAGACGGCTCCACTCTAATGCCAGCAGCGGTGGAGGGGAGGAGCCGTGGGCACTGCTACGCACCCACTGCCAGGCCCTGGACTCCCCCCAGGCTTGACCTGTGGACTTGGGCTGCTTGCTCTCATCCGAGTGGGATTAGGGGAAAGCCATCAAGGGCAGGGCGTTCTGGAGGTGTGGGTAGAGGCGGCGGAAACGGGAGGCGTGGCCAGGAGTGTGGCAAGAAAGGAGGCCAGTATGTGGGTAGGCTGAGGAAGCAATGTGACCCCACCCCGGAAGGCCCTCGAATTGGCAGGCAAGGGAGGGGCCCTGGACGAGGTGGCCCCTCATGCCTTGGCCCGTCCCTTGCAGACATCGAAGGCGGCCTTCGTTGCACCCCCAAAGGCCTCCACCAGCTTGTCTTCCCAGGGGATGACGTTGCCCAGCAGCGGCCCCGTACAGTTGGCAATGCCCAGGACCTGGGCGGGTGTCAGGGTGTGGTCCCAGAGGTTAAACTGGGCAATGTCACCCACGAAGGCCTGGGTGGCATCAAACCGGCCACCTAGGGTATCCTGGACCACAAGAGCAGAGAGAAAGAAGAAAGACATGGAGTGAGGGAGCAGGAGAGACAGGCAGGCACTCAGAGACTCAACCCCCTGTCCCGGCTGAAGTCCCACCCCCTCCAGGTTCTAGCCCCGCCCCAAGGTTCTAGCCCCTTGGGTGAGTCTCTGCTCTCCCTGGGTCTCACTCAGTCTGCCCATCTGCAGAATGGCTGGGCCAGACTGAGAGCTCACTGCTGTGCTTTCAGGGACCCTCCACCTACCCCTCCTCCTCAGGGGCCCTAAGTGGGTGGGATATCTAGCTGCATCCCACCCTAAGCCTTACCTGCTCTTGGCCCAGGATAAGGATCCCATGAGGCTTGATGGGGTGCCAGGCGGCTAGGTTCTCACCGGAGCCCTGCAGCTCTCCATCCTGGTAGGCAGACCACAGGCCGTCCCTTGTGGTCCAGGAGAGGCAGATGTGGTGCCAGCCATTGTCCTTCAGGCTCAGGGGCAGCTGGGCCACCTGAAAAGAGGTTCCCGCAGCCCCAGGTCAGAGGTGCCACAAGGCCCAAGGCTGGAGCAGTGGGATGGGGAATGGGGAGACCCGTGTCCCTCCTTCCAGGGACTGACCCAAGGCTTGACCCTCCCCTTCCTCCCAGCTCAGTATCTTTCTGACCACTCTTTCCTCTTTCCCCACAATATATCAATATTATCAGGCAGCTTCACTCAGATCACAAGGGACTATTCAGCGTTGGTTTTCAGTTGTTTCTAGGTGGTTTATTCACTAACAGGCCTGCAAGGTCATGCAGGGTGGGAGCTGAATCTCACAAGCGTGCCTTCCCCCGAATACCACACACAGTGCCTGGCACACAGCTGGGCTCAAGAAGTACTGGCAGTGGTAGAACAAGCCTTAGACTCAGAGGCCGGGCACTGCCAACCGACCCCCTGTGGGACCCTGGGGAGGCTGCCCTTTCCTCTCTGGGCTTTAGTCTCCTCATCCGTAAAGAGTTAGGGGTTTGGGAAAAGGATAGCAAATATGCAGCCACCTCTGCCTCCTCCTCTACCCAAGGCAGACATGGCTAATCTATCATGAGCCTAGACTCACCCTAGGAATCTTCCTCATCACAGTGCTCTCGGAAGCCACTGATGATTGATTAGAGTTGGCCTGTGATATGAAAGGTACTTGCTGCCTCTGGATTTGGGGCTCCCAAAGGGCTCTTTCATCTCCCAAGTTCTCTGAGATCACAATTTATTGCAGCATTCTCTGAGGCCTACTTGGTGCCAGGCCTTGTTCTGGACACTGGGGGTATGGATTTGGTCCTGGTCATAAAAAAAGCTGAGTCTGCACAGGAGGGAAGGACTTCAGGGACAATATTACAAGACAGAGTAACATAGGGGCCATCTGGGAGGTACAGAGGCTGTGAAGGCCCAGAGGGAGAGAGGGGTGTGGGAACAGAAGATGTGAAATCTAAACACATCTGGAAGTACAATGGACTCTGGCAACTCCGCTGCAAGGCAAAGCAAGTGGCGGGGGCCACAGCAGAGGCAAAGGCTTAGAGGTTGGAATAAAATGAGTACTGTGGGGCTTCCCTGGTGGCGCAGTGGTTGGGAGTCCGCCTGCCGATGCAGGGGACGCGGGTTCGTGCCCCGGTCCGGGAGGATCCCGCATGCCACGGAGCGGCTGGGCCCGTGAGCCATGGCCGCTGAGCCTGCGCGTCCGGAGCCTGTGCTCCGCAACGGGAGAGGCCACTGCAGTGAGAGGCCCGCGTACCGCAAAAACCCAGAAAAAATGCTGCAAAACAGAAATAAAAAAAAAAAAAAAAAAAAAAAAAAAAAAGAGTACTGTGAGTAGCTTGTGAGGTTGGAGCTCAAAAGGCCCCAGAAATTCAGGGAACTGGGCCCTGTCCAGGGTGCTGAATTCCTTTTACTAGAACTGAGTGCTAACCGTGGGCAGAGGCAAAAATGGCACCCAGGGGGTGTATGAAGGGAACCAGGAGGCAGGATCTAGATGTCATCCAGCTACCCTGGTGGTCTTAGGACCTACTGGGCTACAAGGGAAATTCACTGTCCCCTGGGCCCATCTCCCTCCGCCTCCTCCAGGACACCCATGAAAGGCACCTCCTGCTAAGCAGGGTTCCGCTGGGTGTCAGCCATTCCTAGCAGCTCTCTGTGGCCGTGGCCTGGTCACAAGTGGGTGCAATATATGTTGCCTGCATTTTCAGGGAGTCTCAAAAGACCATCATGCCTGCAAGACCCAAAGCAATGTGGCAGCCGGGGAAGATATTTTGGGGGAATGGGGTGATAAGATGTTCCCCTTCCTTCCCCCTTGATCACCATGCTCCTGCCACATCACTCCCCCTAGTCCCCCTACCTTGTCCTGCCCTGAAGCCAGGCTGGGGGAGGGGTGAGGGGGTGGGAGTCCTGGGCATGGGGCAGATGGGTGACCCAAGGGCAGAACAGTGGAGGGATTAAGAGGTGGTTTCTGGAGCCCAAGACCCCAATTCACATCATCACCCTTTCACCAGCTATGTGGCCAGGGTGCATTATTTGCCCTCACTGAGCCTCAGCTTTTCCATCTGCAAAATGGGGATAATAGGGTGTCTACCTCCTGGTGCAGTTGGGTCAAGGGTGATAATACGGGTAAAGTATTTACTAGCACAGGGCACAGTTATCGAAGTTTGTTAAATGCTAGGCTCTGCTCAAAGCCCTTTACATGTATTTAAGCCATTTATTTCTCACCACAGCCCTGTGAGGTAGTGTTATTCTTGCTTTACAGATGAGGAAAGTGAGGCATGGAGAGGGTAAGTGACTAGTCTAAGGTCACGAAGTGGGTAAGTGGCAGAACTAGGCCTCACATCCAGCATGCAGCCCAGAGCCTGACCACGGCAGTATCCTACTCACCACGTAGGGGAGGCGCATGGGGCTGGTTGCAGGGGGGAGGGGGGCGAGGAATCCACTAGCACTCCCTCCCGCCCTTCCTCCCTCCCTCCCCAGAGAGGTCCTTGGACATCACTTGCTTCTCTCTTTGTCCAGAAGAATGAGCAGGGCCCTGGGGGCGGACACTCACAGCCCTGCTCCTATAGCCGCATCGCATCGCTGGGGAAGCCTCTGAATCTCTGTGAGCCTCACATGCTCCTCTGTAAATGGCACACCACCGCTGACAGCCTCTCTTGGACATGAGTTCCTCTTCGCAGCCCCAGGCCTGGCTTGTCTTGAAATCCCAAAACCCAGCCTGGCACACACCAGGCATTTCATGTGTGCTGGTTCTGCTGAGCAGGAGAACTGAAAGGGCCCAGCTGTTTGGGGCCCAGCACAGTACGGGTGCTCCTGAAAGGGCCCCCACTGCCCCGCCCCCCCCTACCACTCAGGCCCCTAAAGGGGCCCCCCCTCCCCCCCCCCCCCCCCCCCCCCAGGCCCCCCCCCCCGCCCCGCTCACCTTGTCATTGATCAGCAGCTCCATGGGGTCATGGCCCGCCTCCAGCAGCACAATCTCGTTGGCCTGCCCAGGCACCGAGTAGGAGAAGGGGGTGCCCTGGCCAGTGCCGCCCGACCTGGACCGCAGCCACATGCAGACGCTGAAGGCGTAGAGCTCGGGCAGCGCCTTCCGCACGCGGGCGTACATGTAGTTGTTGCGGATGGGGATGCTGAGCTTGAAGGCGCCCGGGGGACCGTAGGCTGAGGGCCCTGAGGGCGTGAGCAAGGTGGACACAGTGGGGGTCAGTGGACACTGATGGGGGTTGGGCAGGGCATACTCCAGAATGAGGGTTATTAGTCCCCTGGTAGCCCCAACTCATCTATAAGCCCCTTAAGGGTGCTCCTGGGTGCTCCTCATGAAGTTTAAAAGATGAAAGGTCCCTGAGAGCTCATGAGTCCTAAATCCGCATCTTTCAGATGAGGAAAATGAGGCCTGGGGAGAGGAGGTGAGCTTCCAAGGTGACAGAGCAAGCCAGTGACAGCCATGGAATGAGGGGCCAGGTCCCCTGATGCTCACACCTGTACACTGTCCAATATGTCATGTTTTTCTGACCCCCCCGCCCAGGTGTTAAAAAAATGACAAAATTCTGACATTGAAGGTGCTATTGTGGTGGTGGTTAAATGCATGGACTTTGGAGTCAGACCTGGTTTAAGGTCTAGATCCGCTACTTACTGGCTGTGTGACCTTGGGCAAGTCACTTGACCTCTCTGAGCCTTATATTCCTCAGCTGTGAAATGGGGATAATAACACTACCACCCCTGTATGGTCTGTGAAGATTAAACCAGCTGATGTATCAAGTACTTAGCCCACTCCCAGAATACAATAAGCGCCAGAAAATGCTACCTGCTAACAATAATGATAAGGCCCTCTCCCAATTATTCTCTTCCTTGTGTTTCACAGCCTCTTCCCCACCATCCCATCTAGCTTTAGCCTCTGGAGAGCATGAAAATGCTTTCTGAGTGAATCTGCCACCCTGAGGACCCATCTGAGGACCAAGGCCTCGCCTGCCACGCCCTCTGTGGGGCTCAGGACCCACCGCGCTCCAGTTCCGCTACACGGTCCTGTAGGGCGTCCAGCTCCTTCGCCACCTCCTGCCGCTGCTGCTGGCTGCTGTGACCGAGGGCCACGCGCTCCTTCTCCAGTGCCAGCACCTTGGCCAGCAGCTGCCCCTCCAGCTCGTCCATCTCGGAGTGTAGGGCGGTGGGCACCACGGGCGCAGGGGCTGGGGCCGCTGAGAAGTTCACTCGGGCTGGAAGTTCCTGCTGCTCACGGGGCACAGAAAGGGACCACGAGGTCACTAGGAGGGAGGGAGGAAGGAAAGAGACAAAGGGCCCAGAGATGCCCACCACCCCTGCTGAGTGACCCCAGGTGAGCCTCAGCTTCCCCATATGTAAAATGGGATGGCAATACCAGCTTCAGGCAACAAACGTGTACTGGTGTCTAGGAGGCTGCTTCCAGTGCTGATGCGTGACGGGGAGCCGAAAGCAGGCTGGCTTCTGCCCTCAGGACAGCTCAGCATATGGTGGGGTGGGGAGCTGGCAGTAGAGAGCTGTAATAGTCCCCTGGGGGGTCGAACGTGCAGTTGGGGTTGAGAGCCACTACTGAGTCCTTCATCGTGGGCAGGCTATATCCCGATGGGCCCTGAAGGGGTGGACTGTCTTGGTCTTCACTTAGTCACATGTCAAGCTTCTCTAGGGGGGTGCAAGGCTCTGTGTGAACACTGGGCAGACCCGGGGGGCACAAATCAGGGGCGTCTGGAATACTGCTCCAGCGCTGCGGTCACTTCAGGCTAGCATGTGGTTAAGATCACAGACTCTGGAGGCATACAGCCCAGGGTTCAAATCCAGCTCGAGAACCAACCTGCTGTGTGGCCTGGGGCAAATGCCTCCATCTCTCTGAACCCCTGGTTCCTCTCATGCAACACGGGACAACGGTACCTATTTAGAAGGGTTGTGGGGATGATTACATGTGGTAAACGCCCATGAACAGAGCCTATTTACTGCACTTACTGTCTAGGGCAGTGTGTTCCAGGGTGGTCTCTGACACCCCCATCCTGCCCAGGATGAGGATAAAGTGTTTAGAGTGCCCCTTTTTCCTGTCTTAAGACCCCAGCGGGAAGAACTGGGGCAGAAGCCAGGGCACCTCTCCTTTCCCCTCCCCTGCTGGAGAAGCCCCTTCTGCGGTGGAGGAAAGCAGGCGAGGCCACGAGTCTTGACTCTGCGGGGGGGCAGCCTCTGGCAGACACATCACAGGAACGTGGGTGGGAAATTAATCATTCAGTGAGCTTCTAGGAGCCAAATTAGACCATCCCTGTCCCCTAACTCCCTTTTCCCCTCCTCCACGCTCCCTACTGACAGCCCAATGCTTCCTCACTGCCCAGGGGCCCTGGTGGTTCCCACTCTACCTTCCCTGGGCCCTGACCACAGGCTTAGCCCCAGACCTGAGCTCACTGAATTCTCATGACTCCTTCACCGAGCAAATATTCAGTGAGCACCTACTATGGGCTGGGCACTGCACCAGGTGCTGAAGAGACGGCCGAGGGCCAAACAGAAAACCAAGAGCACAGCCTAGCATTCCCTGAGTGCCACGTGCCTGCAGGGATGGCCCCACAGCTCAGGGCAAGTACAGAAGACCCCTCCCAGCTTCACTGGCCCAATCCTGGCCTTGTTGGTCATTTGCTCTGTGACACTGGGCAGTTCCCTTAGCCTCTCCGAGCTCCATGTGATGAGGGGATAAATGTGCCCCCTGCTTCGAAGTGCTGGGGGTGGGGAGGGCAGTGCAGGTAGAGTGGCACTGCCACACTCAGCGCCTGAGAGAAGGGAGTGGCCACCACAGACAGTGACGTGACCTTGCGCTGAGGAGTTGGAGGGACTGACACTTGGTTCCTCCATTCCACCCCAAGAGCAGCGGCAGGTGGGCTAACCTCTCTGATGTCATTTGTTCTTCTCTATAAAGTGGGGACTTGGAGTGTTTGGCTCGCGGGGCTGTGATCAGGGGAGCCCAAGCCTGGCCCGGCATGGGCCACTTTATCCCTCACAGTGTCCCATGGGAGAGGACACAGCCACCCACCCATGCAGATGCCTGCTCTGGCCCACCAGGTGAGGCCAGGTGAGGGGGGCGGGGCACGGATGGATGAGCTGCTCGGTACACCCGGCCCCACCCATGTTACACTAATCTTCACTTTCCACTAGCCGGGGGGCTCCTTGTATGAATCCTGACTCTGGTGCTGACTAAACACAAAGCCTCAGTCTCCCCTTCTGTAAAACAGGGACAACGGGCCCCACTCTGTCCATCTACAGGACAGATGTAAGGATGGAACAGTGGAAGTAACAGGTCCTCGTGGACTGTGAAAGCAGAATGCACACTGTGAGGCTTGTATACATCAGCTGATGGGGAGCTCGCTACCTCCAGAATCTTCCCTTGACCACAGACAGCTTATGGAGCGATAGGGCCAGCCACCCACTGCATCTGAGGCGACTGGACTTTCGGGAAACCTTGGGCTGAGGCAATTAGCTCATGGATTTTCTTCCACATCAGCACTGGGAGGGCCGGGACTGGGTCTCCTCGGCCCCAGCACCATTCCAGCCTCACTTTCCCTCCTTCCACTGGGCCTAGCTGGGCATGAGGGGCACACCTCTGAAGAGGAGTGTACCAGGCCCACCCTCAGCACTTTCCATGTATTTACTCGTGAATCCTCACAGCCACTGGTTTTGGTTGGTACTCTTTAGTGTCCCCATTTCACAGATGGGGAAACCGAGGCAGAAGTCCTTTTGAATTTTCTACAGTGATGGGGCTGGGCAAAGCTGACCCTTCTGGCGCCAAAGCCTTCTCTCTCTAGCAAAGCGTCCTCCTCCCTGGGAGCGAGAAAGACCTGCCAGGAAGGAACAGGACGTCAAGTGCTATTTACACAAATGCTGTTGCGAGCAGACACTGCGCAGGCCGAGGGAGGTGGGCACACAAGCTGTTCTTTTGTCAGAGCCGCCAGCTCTGCAGGAAGGCCAGAGAGGAGGTGGGCTCACTGGATCCTGTGTGGCCCCCTCCCCACCCCAACGTCTGAATCAGAAGAACATGACTCCCCCCACTTTCCCATCTGCTGCGGGCGCGGGCTGTGCCGCGTGGGCTCGGCCTGATGCCAAGTGGGCCCCCAGCACAAGACGATAGGGAGACGATGATGCCATCACCCCACGAGGGTCCTGATGGGGGCTCAGAACCCACTCCTGTCGTGCTGGAAGTCCAGGGTGGGGTCTGGTGTAAGTATGTGGGGCCTGGAGCCAGAGCCCACCATTCGGGTCCAGCTCAGGTAATGTGCCGGGCTCATTAGCACTCAGTAACAAGAGGCCAACAGAGGTAGCTGTCGTCCTTGCTACGCACCGCGTGCCAGGCCCTGCACTCCAGAAGCACTGTGCAAACATTCCACAACCCCTCTCGCCAACCTGGGGAAGTAAGGAGGCCCACTTTACAGATGAGAGAGCAGAGGCTCAGAGAGGTGAAGTCATCTGCCTGAGGTCACACCGCTGCGAAATCGCAGACCCAGGACCCCAGTCCAGCCCCTTCTGATTCCAGAACCTGTTCCCATTCTTCACGCCTACCCTGACAGTTCGTTGGTCTGCCAAATGGGCACGGTGTCGGCTGCCCTGCCTGCCTCAAGGGCCAGCAGAAGAGGTTTTAGTGCCGTGAGAAGGCTGGGAGGATATGGCAGGTGGTGTCAGACCGTGCCTTGGGGCAGCTTCACAGAGGGGCCTGGATGCGAGGGACCTGCCTATGCAGGGTGGCTCTGAGGCTGGGGGCCGTGGGGAAGACCCTACCACCTTGTCCCCAGTGGGGACAACTCCTTTCCTTGAGGGAGCAGAGGGAAGGTGCTGGATTTCGGGGTCAAGGTCCCACCCTCGGCACAGCTCACCCCCACCCGGACAGCACAAGGCCCAGCTCCAGGGGCAGCAGGGCAGGGTGGCAAGAGAGCAGGCCCGGCGGCGGCGGTGTGGATCAGGCCTCCTATCTCCCACATCTGCTCAGCCCCCAAGTCCTGTGTGAGTCTGCCCGGGCTCACACCCAGGCTCCACCAGCCCAGTGACCTTGTTATGTAAAGCTTGCATGCCTCGGTTTCCCCAGCAGCAAAAAAAGGTACAAAAATAATATTATCTCATAGCATTGTAGTGAGAATTAAATAAGTTAATAGATATAATGCCCTTAGAGTTGGCACATGAAGTGCTATGCGTCAGTTATTATTATGGTTATTACTACTTAAACATGTACGTTTAATACTACTGAAACATCTCTTGAAGGAGCCTCCCCTCCACCCATAAATTTTTTTTAATCATTATATTGAGAAAAAAAGCAAGTTACAGAAGAACAGTTAGATGCTATTCACACAAAGTTGCAAAAATTCAAAACTAGACCACGTATATATAAAAGCATGAAGGAATGCACGGAGAGATAAATACAAATCCGGAACAGTGGTGACCCTCTGTCACCTGAGGGAGATGCTGAGGGGCATCAGCTGTTTGCAACTCTTCTGGGTCTTGAGCCTGGGTGGGCACCTGGATGGTCGTCTTTATACCTTTGTATATCTCTGAGGCACTTCACAATAAATTTCTTTTAAAAAACGGGGGGAAAATCCAAAAGCAGAGTCTCTGAGGGTGGAATCTAACCCTGAATCTTAACCATAGCCTCACTCGGCTCCTGCGTCCCCCACCCCAGCCCAGGCCACCATCATGAGGCTCCAACTCTGGCCCTTCTCCACACAGCAGCCAGAGGCAGGCACCTAATTGCAAATCCAAGCAGGTTGCTTGAAATCCTTCAAGAGCCCCCTTCTCCCACCAATAAATACCCCGCCCCTCTAATCTCAGCCCTTATGCACCTCCAGAGGCTACACTTCATTCCGACTGAAAGTCCCCAGCTCCCTCTCACCCTAGGGCCTCCGCACATGCTGTTCCTTCTGCCAAGAACGCTCTGCCCCTCTTGAACTAGTTACTTCTTATCAGCCTTCCGACTAAGCGACTACTGTACGTATCACAGATTCTCATGGCGCCTTATCCTTTCCTTTCAAGCAATTCAGCACTGTTTGTAATTCTATATTTATTTGAGTGAGTTGATTCAAGTCAGTCTTGGCCACGAGACTGCAAGCTCCATGAGGCCAGGGGAAAGAGGGTGTCTCTGGAGGAACTGTGAGTCCTCACTCACTCATTAATTCACTCATTCATTCATCCATCTGTCAACATGTGCTGTGGCAACACGATGCCATGGGTACCAGCATGACTCTCAGGTCAGATAGGCCCGTGTCATTCCCAGGCTCCCCACTTACTGGATCTGTGGCCCTGGGCAAGCTGCTCAACTCCTTTGACCCTCGGTTTCCTCAACTGTAAAATGGGGATAATAATAGTATCTACATCTTAGGATATACAAAATGAAAAAATATGTAAAGACTGGCATATAAAAATGGCTGATAAAGAGTCATAACCATTATTATTTCCTGCTATTATTGAGAGAACAGGAGAGCATGGTGAGTAGTAACTGTGTGGATGTGGGCCCTGGAGCCAGACTGCCAAGGACTGAAATCCCAGCTGAGTGGGATTTCAAGGTTCTTAACCTCTCCGAGCCTCGGTTCTTAACCAAGGTTCTTATCTCTCTGAGCCTCGGTTTTCTCATCTGTGAAATGGGGAGAGTAACAGTCCCATGTTTCTCAGGAGACTAAGTTGTAAGGCCTTTAGAACAGGCTGGCACAGAGGGCGCGCTCAGCCCTGATGCCTCTTACTAACTGCCAGGTGCTGTGGCTCCCTAAGCAAATAAGGCCAGCGCCTGCCACAGCGGTGCTGTCAGCTGGTGGGGAGGCTGTCTGGGAGCTGTGACAGGGACAGCACCGGCAAGAAGCTCTCTGTGGGGCGGCGGGGGCGTGGTGAGTCGGAGAAGCCCTCTCAGAGGGGCTGTCCTGCTCCCGCCTTCCTCCCCAGGAGCCGGCCCAGCGGGCTGCTCTGTCTCCATCTAACCCTGGCAGGGAAGGGGCAAGAGAGCAGGTGGCAGAGGCCGGACTGATCTTTGTTCTGGTCCCCACTGCCAATTTGCAGCTGGAATGGAAAGAAGACAAATGGACCTCTGTGCACCAAGGGTGCCAGGTCAGGGCAGTCGGTGCGTGGGAGGGGAGGAGGCCAGAGGAAGGGGAGATGGCTCCCAGAGGGTGTGCCCATACACCCTCCTGGGCTCTGAGGCCCCAGAGCAAGTGACTAGGCACCCCAACCCCAGGCCCCTTCTCCTCTCCCTTCAAGTACTCCCCGTCAAGCTGCCACAAAATTCTCTCTCAGGCCCTGCCTGCCCACACACCTTCTGGGCCCTGGCCAAGAATCTGCAGCAGAGACTGAGGACCCCACCCTCAGCCCATTTTCATAGAAGATCCCAGCTGTCATCTTGGCTCAGTTCTGCCGTGCTGTGTGGCCTTGGGCAAGTCACTCAGCCTCTCTGAGCCTCAGCTTCCCCTGGAGTCAAACGAGGGGTGTGGGAGGGGCACCTAAGAGCTTCCGCTTCGGGTTGGCTGCCTCAATCTCTGTCCCGAGTTCAGAAGGGATCATGTGCCCAACTGTCCTGGGAAATCCAAGGGCATTGTCACTCGGTGGGCGGGGGGAGCGCCACCCCTGATCTCCGTCCACCTCCCACAGGCAAGGACTTCACAAAATGGCCAACAAACATGAGAAAAGGTGCTCAACATCATGAGTCATCAGAGAAATACAAATTAAAACCACAATGAGTTCACTACACACCCCCCAGAACGGGGAGTGTCTTTAAAATGACCATAGCAAGGTTGACAAGCTTCACAGCAGGTGGGTGTGCAAACACTCACTGCCACTTTGGAACAGCCTTTGGCAGAAACTCCTAATGCTAAATATATGCCTCTCCTGGGACCCAAGCATCCCACTCTTGGGGATACATCCAGGAGAAATGAGGACTTTTAGCCAACCAGAGATAACCACAAGTACATTCACAGCAGCTTTATCCGTAATAACCCCAAACCAGAAACAACCCAAATGTCCATCCACAGAAGAATAGGTAAATAAATTAAGGTATCTCCACACACTGAAACACTACACAGCACTGAAAAATAACAAACCACAGGCACACACACCACGACTGAAGGTCAGACAATGTTGAAAGAGAACACCAGACACAAAGGGGTGCAGCTTCTCTGAGTCGGTCTGAGTGACGTTCAAACACAGAGAAAACTGACCTACAGTGACAGAAACTGGAACAGTGGTACCTCTGGGGAAGTATGGACTTTGGGGTCACAAAGGAGCCTTCTGGGGTGCCAGAAATGTCCTGACTCTTATCTGGGTGGTGATTTCATGGATGCAGCCATACATAAATTTTCACTGAGCTGTACACTTAAGATTTGTGTCTTTTTAAAGTAAGATATGTGAGCTCTTACATATATTGAATGTAAGATATACCTTAAAAAAAAAAAAAAAAAGGCCCACAGGTAAGTCCCTGTCTTCCGCCCAAGCGGCTCTTGACAGGCTTGGAATGGCAGGAAGGGTCTCCTTTCCCAGGCGAAGGCCTGCCAGGGATGAGAGGCCTCCAGGGCACAGGATGACAGAGAAAGAGGGGTTCTCTGGGCGTCCTGCCCACGCTTCCATCTGACAGATGGGGAAACAGGATCAGAGAGAAGGAGGAATTTTCTGAGGTCACGGTGGGCAGGTGGCAGAGCTGGGGTTTTTTAAAACCAAGGTTTCTTCCTAGGATGCAGGTTCCACACTGGCAGGAGTAGGGGTTAAGGGCTTCTCAGTATGGGTGCCCCACCTAGAGACGGGGGGAGGCCAGCCAGCCACAGGGAGAGGGGCCATCGGGGTCTGCAGGTGGCCTAGAGGGCACTAGGTTCCATGTCCTCCAACAAAAGGCCGATGGGCAGAAGATCTCTCACTGTACTCTGCTGGCCCCTTTTGTGGCCAAAGAGGCAGGGTCAAGGGAACCAGCCCCTGCAGAGCAGAAGCTTCCAGGGTGGGCAGGAATGTAAGAGGAAAGCAAAAGCAACCAATAGACTTTTAAAAAGGCACCAAAAGATTCTGTAAGCCACTTTATCTGCAGACTCCGCTGAGGAACTGGCGGTCTGAGAGTGTGTGGCTGGGGAGTCGGGGGCCACATAAACATGGAACCTCCATACTCCCCACTACAATTCCTAATCAGGAAACATCTGCCCAAGAACTCAGAATTTAGAGCCCAAAGGGCCCAGACCAAACCCAGCGCCTCCTAACCATTTTACAGATTAAAAACATGAGGCCCAGGGAGAGAAAGTGATTAGCCTAAGGTCACAAGCAAGAAGAACTCAACTTTATGCCACCCAGCCTTCCTATTTCAGTGAATATTTAGAGCTGCAAGGTGTTTAGGGAGCATCTGCCCACTGTATCATTTTATGAAGGGGAAACAGAAGCCGCGGGTGGGGAGGGCAGGAGGTGATTTGTCTGGCTCTGGTTCCTCCAGACTCTATGAGCCTCCATTTCTTTATCCGAAAGATGGGAATGCATACAGCCTGCTTCATAGGTCTGAAGACCGAATAAGCTAACATGTACATAGTAAGTGCCTAATAAATGTTACTTGTTGTTATTATTTATCGTTTTCAGCCTCCTGATTATCTTGCCAGGCAGCACAACAAGCCTTTGAGGACTGGCCCTCATCACTCCCGTTCTATATGCTCTGAGGCAGAAGGGGTCCAGGGCACTATCCAGCAAGAGGCACTTCCCTCACCTGTCTTTCTCACTCTCCTGAAGACAGGTGAGGTCTGACCCCTCCAGATGGATCTAAAGTTAATGATGAAAAACAAGGGCTCTGGAGCCAAACACTGACAGGGTCAGATCCAGGTTCCAATGCTGTGTGAACTTGGGCCAGTTTCTTAACCTCTCTGAACCTTGGTTTCTTCATCTGTAAAAGGGGGATAGAATAGTACCTTCCTCATGGAGATTTTATCAGGCTTAAATGAGATAACAAACAGCACCTGACACATGACAAGTGCTCAGGAAGCATGAGGTATAATTGTTATTAAGTCCAGGAGCCTCTGTGACCATCATCAGGGTGTTCCTTTTCATGGCTTCCACCCCAAGATGAGGGGAGGCAACTAGCTTGCCAGGCAGGATTAAGAATGTGATTTATGTCCAAAAATTGCTGCTTAAATCTATCCTGAAATTTCATTTTACACATAAATTAGTGCAAAAACAGAACACTGTAACATGCATACATGGTTGGCTGCCCCACAAATGGTCCTTTTGAAAAGTGGGTTTTGGCCACAGCCTTAAAAGTCAATAGCATCTGACCCAGTGATACCACTCCTGGGAATTCAGCCTAAAGAAATTCAGCCTAAAGAAATTCAGCCTAAAGAAATACTTCAACAGACTTAAAAAGAGAAAGACAAACAACTTTCTGCATGAAATCGATCCTGCAATGAGCACCTAGAAGCAAAGATAATCCGAAACAAGCTACATCTCTAGCGACAGCAGACAGTCAAAGGACTGATGGATGGTGGAGCCTGAGATGGATCCCAGGATACTATGGCCATCATTAAAATGGTAATTACCAGCAACCCAGCAACTCAGGAACGATGCCTACACTTGGATAAAGGACCAAAAGTGGGGCTGCCAAAACGAATAAAATGGTGGAATTAAATATAATCCCCCCAAAATCTTTTGACATTTTTTCAATTAACAACAAAAATAACAACAAAGATAAAAACACAGAAGACAAACAATTTATTCTAAGCCCTCACATGTGACTCCAACTTGAGGCCTGTGGAGAGAGGGTGGGCGAGGGGGACCTTTCCTCCCCTTTGGTAGTCAGCCCAGTGGGGTGGGGAAGGGAGTGATGCAGCGAGGTGGGCAGGGGTGTGCTGAGATGTGCAGGGGTGGGGCTAGGAAGGAGACAGAGGGTGAGCAGGGAAGGCCTCTAGGAGGAGGTGTACTCAGAGCAGACTTAAATGATGAGTATGGATATGTTGGGGGTAATCTAGGCAGAAGAAGAAACTGGGAGATGGGCCAGATACAAAATGGCAGCCTGGGGGCAGGCTGAGTGTGCACCACAGGGGAGCCCCACGGGGTGGGCTTAAGGAAGATTCCCTGGGGCTGCCTGGAGGAGGAGGGATGGAGGGGTGTGCCTGGGCAGGTGGGAGACCAGCAAGGAGGCTGCTGCAAGGAGCCACGGAGAGATGAGGCTGACCGAAAGGGGGAGGGGAGGGGAGGGGAGGAGTCAAGCAGGGCTTCTCAGAGCGCACCTGAGTTCAGGTTGGGACATGATGAAGGTAGGGGGTTGGTGGGACATCCAGAGGGAGGTGCTCAGGAAGCAGCTGGATCTATTGGTCTGAAGCTTGGAGAGAAACCTGGGCTGGAGACGAAGTTGGTTTGGGGCATCACGGTGGAATGGTGTTGGAAAGCCTCAGGGTGCGGCTGAGTTCACCCAGGGAAAGTGAGAGGAAGGCCAGGAGGGGCGCACATGTTACAGGAGGAGGACCCAAGAGGGGACAGAGAAGCAGAGAGGGTGGAGGGGCAGGTGACAGGTACCTAGAAGCCAACCGCATGGAGATTTGTAGGCGGGGATGATCAACGGGGTCAGATGTTGGAGAGGGGTCCGGCAAGATAAGGACTGAAACATTCCCGTTCAATTTATCAACTGTGGTGATGTCACCACGAGCACTTTCAGTGTACTAAAGTGGGAGAGAGACTAGTGGTAAGAAAGTACACCCTGAAAACCTGGGGGCATCCTTCTGAGGCTTTTGGATGTGAAGGCAAGGGAAAAACTAGTCGGTGGCTAAAAGGAGCATGGGGTCCAGCTGAGACCAGTAGTCTGACCCCGAGTCTGTTGGGCTCCAGACCCTGACCCCTGGCAAACACCCCAAAGAGACTGGCTCTGGTGGCTGCCAGGCTCAGAAGGACAGGCAGCCCCTCCACGTCCACTGCACTCAGAATGCAGAAGGAGTGTGTATAGGGAAGCAGGACTCCCCCACCTAGGAGGCTGACCTGGTGCCAAATCCCAGCCACCAGGATACCCCCAACCTCAGCGGGCTAACCGGAAGGGAGCCCACCCTGCCAAATGCACAGGTGCAGGTCCAGGGCAAGCCCAGCCCTGCCAGCCCCAGACGTGGGAGGAACCACGGGTGCCATCTGGGTGTGGGGGCAGGGACTAGGGCAGGCAAGAGGAAGTCTATTGAAGACGAGATCTTTTTTTTTTTTTTTTTTACATTAATACAATCTATTTCTAAAAGGAGGATCTGTTCCCATTTAAAATTTTGGCTATTTAAAAAATTGGTTATATTAGAGCTTAATGTTAAAAATAGCAATCCAAAAAGATGAACTCACTTAATCCTCCTAACACTCCAATGAGGTAGGTGCTAATACTATCCCCATTTTACAGGTGAGGAAACTGAGACTTCCCTTCACTGTTGACTTTCCGTGTTTCCCTGATTATTTTCCTGCTCTCAGCTCTCATCCTAGAAATCCCCAGAGCTGGAGTGGGAAAAGGGATGCTGCCAGCAGGCAGGACTCTGGGCTTTCCTCCTGTCTCTGTCACTCACCTTAGGAGGTTTCTGAGCCCCAGGTTTGGGGTTGGCTGTGATAGCTGCCTGGCTCTGCTCTGACACCCTGCAGGGTGGGTGCTGACACTAACACGGACTTTCTGGAGGGTCACTGGGCCATGGGCATGGCCAACCTTCCATACCAGCAGCATCTCCTGTGCTGCTCGGCCAGGGATGTAACTGAGAAAGCCATGGAGAGGGAGGAGTCCCTGTCTTTCCTTCCTTCCAGCCATTCTCTTCCCTTTGACAGCTGCACTCAGTTTCGAAGGAGGTAATAAAGGGGGCAGCTGGTGCTGTGGCCTCTTTCTCCCCCCTCCTTCCACGGGTCCAGTTTTGTTGCTAACCCCCTTCCCTGCAGTCTGAAGTCGTGGATGGCTGGGGGTGGTCAGTGTCTCCAGATGTCTGTCCTACCTAGTGTGTCCAGCTTCCCCTCCAGGTGGCCCCAAATAAGTTCTCACAGGGAGGTAGGGGTCTGGCAGCTTCAAAGGAGAAATGGCTGGCCCAGGATCACAGGACAGCCAAGAGCGGATTCCCCCTGTTGGACCCCTTGTGTCTGATCCTGAGCCTGGGCCAGGAACATCTGAAAAAGGTGAGTGTAGGGGGAGAGACCCAGGTGGGACCCTATTCTCCACTCAGCCCCCACCCCACAGCTGCCGGCTTCCAGGCATTTTGTCTGGGCTACCACCATCTGAGCTCCTGCTATCAAGCCCGTGGTCCAAGCCCAGGTGGGGGGCTTAGGGGTGGAGGCAGTGAGGGGCACCCACGTTTGGCTTATGAGACACTGTTCCCTGCTCTTCCACAGGAGAGGAGGACCCCGAGTCCCTTGGACAGCGTTCCTATCTTCTGACCATAGGGACTGAGTGTGTGGCTGGTGCTGCTTTGGGGGTGTCTGAAAGAAGGACATAAAACGGACATTTAACGAGCTCCTAGTTCGTGCGTAGCATTTTCACGTACCTACATTTTCATCAATCCACACTACAGGTGGACACCGTTATACCCATTTTACAGACTCGGAAACTGAGGCTTACAGAGGAAAAAGGATCTGGAGCGAGCCTTTCCCGTGTGCCTCCTGTGCCTTCGTCACAGTGTCAGTCTCCGGCCTGTGTGCGCTACCGGACTCCTCCCTTCTCCCCCTGGGAGGCAGGACCAACCATCCCCTTTGCATAGACGGAAACCCGAGGCTCCGAGACTCGCGGGGGCTCCCCAGGGTCCCTCAGCCGGCGATGGCGGCGGGACCCCGGGACGCTCTCGACTCCCTCGAGCGGCCCCTCCCACCCCCCGGCCAGGCCCCGACGGCGCGCGGCGCGGCGCTCACCTCGATGCGGTCGATACGGTCCCGGAGGGCGCGCACGGCGTCCTCTAGCTCGAGGATGAGCGCGGGCGAGTCCCAGGGCCCGTCGGCCATGGCGTCGCGCCGGGGACCGGCGTCCTGGAGGCCGCGCGGCAGGCCGCTCTCGCAGCGGCCCAGCTTGCCGGTGAGCTCGCGGATGGTGTCCTGGTCGGCGCGGATGCGCGCTTCCTGCTGCAGCGCCGTCTGGCGTAGCTGCTCGGCCGTGCTCTGCAGCAGCAGCAGCTCCTCGCGCTCGCTCGGCGCCGCGTCCCCCTGCTCTGCCCGCGACGGGCAGGCAGCCGCCAGAGGCGTGCACAGGAAGCGGCTGAAGAGGGGCACGGGCGGCAGCGGGTGCGCGCTGGCCGCCGGAGCCCCGGGCAGCGCTGGGGGCCCGGCCGAGCCGCCCGCGCCGTGCAGCGCGCTCAGGCTGCGCTGCGGGCCCTGGGACGCGGCGGCGCCCGAGGCGGCCGAGGCGTTGTCGGCGCCACCGGGCAGCGCCCGCGCCGGGCTGGCCGCCAGGGGCACGCTGGCGATGATGCAGATGACGGCACCGAGGAACGCCAGCATGCCCGCGGCCAGCAGCACGGCCAGGAACTTCAGCGTGAGGCGGGCGGCGGGGGCACCCGAGGCCCCCGGCAGGCGCGGCGGCGACGAGGTCGGGGCGCGGGGCCCGGGCGAGTGGGGCCGAGCGGGGCCGGAGCGGGAGCGGGAGGAGCCGGAGCCAAAGCTGCTGCCGCGGCCGCTGCTGCCGCCGCTCTGAGCCCGGGAAGCGCGAGGAGGAGAAGGCGACGGGCGGCGGGGAGGGGAGCTGGCGCGGCGGCCCCGCCCCTCCGGCTCCTCCGGGCCGGCCCAGCCCCTCACCAGTTCCGTGCCGGGCGCCGAGTGGGGGCGCTGCCCGGGATGCGGCGAGAGCCTTATCCGCTGCCGTCACCGCGCAGAGGGCGGCGACCCGGTGGCCGGGCGGCGGGACTCCCGGGCGACCCTCACCCCACCCCACCTGTGCTCTGGCCCCCTCCCGGAACCCATGATGCCGCCTGCTACCTTGCGGGGAGCTTTTCTCCGCGTCGGGCTCTGTGCTGAGGGAGCCAGGAGCTTGCTTACAATTAAGCCTCACCGTGGACACACTCACGGTACAAATGAGGAAACTGAGGCCCACAGGGGTCAGGTCGCTGTCCAAGATCACGCGGCTAGTATGCGCTGGAGCAGCATTTGAGCTCAGGAGCCTCTGACTGGACCCAGACTATGGAGTGGAGCTGGGGTAGGCGTGGGGAGAACAAGGAAAGAGGCCAGTGCTGGGGGCAGGGGACTGGAGATTTTGATCCAACCTCTCGTTATACTATGGCCACCTGCCTGTCATTTCCCACCCCCAACTCCCTGAAGGAGCAGAGGTCACTCCCCTTCAAAAAAAAAGAAAAGGGCTTCCCTGGTGGTGCAGTGGCTGAGAGTCCGCCTGCCGATGCAGGGGACACGGGTTCGTGCCCCGGTCCGGGAAGATCCCACATGCCGC